>NC_063199.1:28336574-28344074 GCF_017589495.1 Alosa alosa
TTCCACTGCTCTACACTGGTCACTTAATCAGAGTCTATTCCACTGCTCTACACTGGTCACTTAATCAGAGTCTATTCCACTGCTCTACACTGGTCACTTAATCAGAGTCTATTCCACTGCTCTACACTGGTCACTTAATCAGAGTCTGTTCCACTGCTCTACACTGGTCACTTAATCAGAGTCTGTTCCACTGCTCTACACTGGTCACTTAATCAGAGTCTATTCCACTGCTCTACACTGGTCACTTAATCAGAGTCTATTCCACTGCTCTACACTGGTCACTTAATCAGAGTCTGTTCCACTGCTCTACACTGGTCACTTAATCAGAGTCTATTCCACTGCTCTACACTGGTCACTTAATCAGAGTCTGTTCCACTGCTCTACACTGGTCACTTAATCAGAGTCTGTTCCACTGCTCTACACTGGTCACTTAATCAGAGTCTGTTCCACTGCTCTACACTGGTCACTTAATCAGAGTCTGTTCCACTGCTCTACACTGGTCACTTAATCAGAGTCTATTCCACTGCTCTACACTGGTCACTTAATCAGAGTCTATTCCACTGCTCTACACTGGTCACTTAATCAGAGTCTATTCCACTGCTCTACACTGGTCACTTAATCAGAGTCTATTCCACTGCTCTACACTGGTCACTTAATCAGAGTCTGTTCCACTGCTCTACACTGGTCACTTAATCAGAGTCTGTTCCACTGCTCTACACTGGTCACTTAATCAGAGTCTATTCCACTGCTCTACACTGGTCACTTAATCAGAGTCTATTCCACTGCTCTACACTGGTCACTTAATCAGAGTCTGTTCCACTGCTCTACACTGGTCACTTAATCAGAGTCTATTCCACTGCTCTACACTGGTCACTTAATCAGAGTCTATTCCACTGCTCTACACTGGTCACTTAATCAGAGTCTATTCCACTGCTCTACACTGGTCACTTAATCAGAGTCTGTTCCACTGCTCTACACTGGTCACTTAATCAGAGTCTGTTCCACTGCTCTACACTGGTCACTTAATCAGAGTCTATTCCACTGCTCTACACTGGTCACTTAATCAGAGTCTATTCCACTGCTCTACACTGGTCACTTAATCAGAGTCTGTTCCACTGCTCTACACTGGTCACTTAATCAGAGTCTATTCCACTGCTCTACACTGGTCACTTAATCAGAGTCTGTTCCACTGCTCTACACTGGTCACTTAATCAGAGTCTGTTCCACTGCTCTACACTGGTCACTTAATCAGAGTCTGTTCCACTGCTCTACACTGGTCACTTAATCAGAGTCTGTTCCACTGCTCTACACTGGTCACTTAATCAGAGTCTATTCCACTGCTCTACACTGGTCACTTAATCAGAGTCTGTTCCACTGCTCTACACTGGTCACTTAATCAGAGTCTGTTCCACTGCTCTACACTGGTCACTTAATCAGAGTCTATTCCACTGCTCTACACTGGTCACTTAATCAGAGTCTGTTCCACTGCTCTACACTGGTCACTTAATCAGAGTCTGTTCCACTGCTCTACACTGGTCACTTAATCAGAGTCTGTTCCACTGCTCTACACTGGTCACTTAATCAGAGTCTGTTCCACTGCTCTACACTGGTCACTTAATCAGAGTCTGTTCCACTGCTCTACACTGGTCACTTAATCAGAGTCTGTTCCACTGCTCTACACTGGTCACTTAATCAGAGTCTGTTCCACTGCTCTACACTGGTCACTTAATCAGAGTCTGTTCCACTGCTCTACACTGGTCACTTAATCAGAGTCTATTCCACTGCTCTACACTGGTCACTTAATCAGAGTCTATTCCACTGCTCTACACTGGTCACTTAATCAGAGTCTGTTCCACTGCTCTACACTGGTCACTTAATCAGAGTCTGTTCCACTGCTCTACACTGGTCACTTAATCAGAGTCTGTTCCACTGCTCTACACTGGTCACTTAATCAGAGTCTATTCCACTGCTCTACACTGGTCACTTAATCAGAGTCTGTTCCACTGCTCTACACTGGTCACTTAATCAGAGTCTATTCCACTGCTCTACACTGGTCACTTAATCAGAGTCTGTTCCACTGCTCTACACTGGTCACTTAATCAGAGTCTGTTCCACTGCTCTACACTGGTCACTTAATCAGAGTCTATTCCACTGCTCTACACTGGTCACTTAATCAGAGTCTGTTCCACTGCTCTACACTGGTCACTTAATCAGAGTCTGTTCCACTGCTCTACACTGGTCACTTAATCAGAGTCTGTTCCACTGCTCTACACTGGTCACTTAATCAGAGTCTGTTCCACTGCTCTACACTGGTCACTTAATCAGAGTCTGTTCCACTGCTCTACACTGGTCACTTAATCAGAGTCTGTTCCACTGCTCTACACTGGTCACTTAATCAGAGTCTGTTCCACTGCTCTACACTGGTCACTTAATCAGAGTCTGTTCCACTGCTCTACACTGGTCACTTAATCAGAGTCTGTTCCACTGCTCTACACTGGTCACTTAATCAGAGTCTGTTCCACTGCTCTACACTGGTCACTTAATCAGAGTCTATTCCACTGCTCTACACTGGTCACTTAATCAGAGTCTATTCCACTGCTCTACACTGGTCACTTAATCAGAGTCTATTCCACTGCTCTACACTGGTCACTTAATCAGAGTCTATTCCACTGCTCTACACTGGTCACTTAATCAGAGTCTGTTCCACTGCTCTACACTGGTCACTTAATCAGAGTCTGTTCCACTGCTCTACACTGGTCACTTAATCAGAGTCTGTTCCACTGCTCTACACTGGTCACTTAATCAGAGTCTATTCCACTGCTCTACACTGGTCACTTAATCAGAGTCTGTTCCACTGCTCTACACTGGTCACTTAATCAGAGTCTGTTCCACTGCTCTACACTGGTCACTTAATCAGAGTCTATTCCACTGCTCTACACTGGTCACTTAATCAGAGTCTGTTCCACTGCTCTACACTGGTCACTTAATCAGAGTCTATTCCACTGCTCTACACTGGTCACTTAATCAGAGTCTGTTCCACTGCTCTACACTGGTCACTTAATCAGAGTCTGTTCCACTGCTCTACACTGGTCACTTAATCAGAGTCTGTTCCACTGCTCTACACTGGTCACTTAATCAGAGTCTGTTCCACTGCTCTACACTGGTCACTTAATCAGAGTCTGTTCCACTGCTCTACACTGGTCACTTAATCAGAGTCTATTCCACTCCTCTACACTGGTCACTTAATCAGAGTCTATTCCACTGCTCTACACTGGTCACTTAATCAGAGTCTATTCCACTGCTCTACACTGGTCACTTAATCAGAGTCTATTCCACTGCTCTACACTGGTCACTTAATCAGAGTCTATTCCACTGCTCTACACTGGTCACTTAATCAGAGTCTGTTCCACTGCTCTACATTCCACTCTCTCCACTCTACACCTAACCCGAGTCTATTCCACTGCTCTACACTGGTCACTTAATCAGAGTCTGTTCCACTGCTCTACACTGGTCACTTAATCAGAGTCTATTCCACTGCTCTACACTGGTCACTTAATCAGAGCCTGTTCCACTGTTCTACACTGGTCACTTAATCAGAGTCTATTCCACTGCTCTACACTGGTCACTTAATCCTAATCTATTCCACTCCTCTACACTGGTCACTTAATCCGAGTCTATTCAACTGCTCTACACTGATCACTTAATCCTATTCTATTCCACTACTCTACACTGTTTGCTTCCGGCTCTGAAGAAACTGCCAGAGATCCCAAATGACCATGGTGGCAGCTATAAGGGAAGGAGATGGATGTGAACATGGCTACTCCCAACTCCTCTGTCTCCGTCTCTGTTCCCATTTGCCCTCACTTTCACTGCCCCCTCTGTCTTGCCCACACTGACCCCTTCTTGTTTTTATGTTCTTTCGAACTACCGTTCTCACACACCTGTTCTGTTTCCCCTTTTCATTCCATCAGGCTGACCAAACAGAACCTCGCGTCGCTTTAGGCTTCTGTCCCGACTGCACACATTTCGTGCAAAGAAAGGACAACTGTTTTGGCCATCATAGGAAAAACTGCCCAGAGGGTCAAAGAGAGCGAGGACAGCTGTGAGGTTGCTGAAGAGAGGAACCAGAGACAGGCAGACAGACAGACAGGCAGAAGAGACAAAGAAAGATCAGTAGATTACATTGCAACATATTGTGGTTCATGAGCGAAAACCATACATGCATATTTTGTATTCATATTTTTATATTTTGTTGCTCTGGGGACAATATAATCCCTTGTGATATAGTTGACATATGTAAGTCACTTTGGACAACAGTGTCTGCTAAATGAATACATGTAAATGTAAATATTGGCCCCTGCAGGCTCTGAGAGAGGAGACAGTACAGAGGTGTGTTCAAATTTAACAGTGGCGAATGTTTGTGTTGAACATGTTCTCTTTGAACAGTTAAATTTGAACGATTTGGTGTTAACATTCCATTGCAACGGTACCGGTAATTGCATTGTTGCCTTCGTCAAACTCACGTCCAGTTCCACTGTATGTTCGCGGAGAACTACCTCCTCAGACTGTTAGCAATTAGGGATGTAACGATTACCGGTATAATGGTAAACCGCGATAAAAATGTTGACGATAACCATTACCGTTTTCTTTTGAAATATCATAATTATCACGGTTGATTACCGCGGTGTTGAAACCACGTGTTTAATCCTTCCCAGCTTATCCGAGCCTGCTTTTGACATACAGTAGGCCTGGTACAATGAAACAAAACTACTGATTCTGTTGTCTAATTGATGGTTTGAACTGCGATTCAGATTAGGCTACACCGGATTTTTTAAAAAGGCAGAACATTGTCACCAAAAACGTGCACTGTATCATTTAGCCACTCTGCGTCTTTTTATGCTCATTAAATCCATTCCACTCACATTATCAGGAGAACACAGTAGCCTAAAGTTTTATTTTGAACACTTACTTTGGTCTCACTCATTGGATCCAAATAACAGAAATAGCAAACTCCAAGTCAGCTTGTGTAGGCCTATCAGTGCTTTCTGAACATATTGAACACACTTTTAAAAATACTGTGATAATACCAAAAACCGTGATAATTTTGGTCACTATAACCGTGAGGTTACATTTTCATACCGTTACATCCCTATTTGCAATTGTTCGCAAACGTTCGCCGAAAACTCAAGGCTAACGGAAAACTGTTTGCAAATGTTCGCCACTGTTATGCGAATTTGAATGCACGTCAGGTGTCAGGTCAGGGGAGACACAGACCTGGCATGTGACACTGAGGCATTATGAGGTCATAATTTGGTACACATCAGAGGGTACACCCTAATTCCTTCCAAAGCCTCCCAGAGTGACAGGGGGTGCACAATATTAAGGCCTTACTCTGAATGTGCAGCAAACTGCATGGGCCAGTCATTGGAGAGACCCATGTTCCTAGGAGAAGATATAGGCTAGGAGGTAAACTCAGACTAGGCCTACTACACAAAATTCTCAGACAGGACCTAGGAAACCCTACTGCCCAACATTCCAAGAGATGACATATAGAGCACACACCTACTGGACAAACTCCCCTGACAGGACCTGGAAGAACCTAAGGACCAGTGCCACACAGAGCTAGCAAGACAGCTTCACCACAGACCCCAGGGCTGCCACAGTGGGCTTGATGGTGGGCAGTGTAGATTTAAACAGCACTGAAGCGAGCACTGATCCCAGACAGGTGGAGAGAACCGGCTATGTGTGTGTGTGTGTGTGTGTGTGTGTGTGTGTGTGTGTGTGTGCTATAGACCCTGGGTCCGTTCAGAACTGAGATAAGAGAACAAGCCTCAAGCTCGAGAGTGACACTTACTCGTTCCTCATTTCCCTCAGGCTTGCGAGAGTGGAGCAGGAGAGAGAGAGAAAAGAGAGAGAGAGAGAGAGAGAGAGAGAGAGAGAGAGAGAGAGAGAGAGAGAAGAGAAAGGTGGGGAGGAGGACACAGGCAGATATGGAGATGTAAAGGAGAGAGAGAGAAAGAGAGAGATACAGGAAAGCGAAGTGTTAGAGAAAGAAAGAAAGAAAGAAAGAAAAGGAAGTAAAGAATAGGTGGAAGACTTCCGAGAGTGAGAGGTGTTAGTGTGTGTGTGTGTGTGTGTGTGTGTGTGTGTGTGTGTGTACTCTTCATAAAATGAACACACCGCACATGACAGCTCTGAATAGAGATGCGGGTCATGATAACGCTTCCGCTTTCCTGATGCATTATGGGAAAGTTACAAAATGAAACACACATCATTACCACAATGACCACAGAGTCTATTACTGCCACTAAGAAAACCCTGACAATGCCGAGAACAGGCAAAAATAAGAATCTAAAGCAACAGTGGGCAAGCAACTGTGTAAGGCATGAAAGTATATAGGACCCGTTTAAACAAAATAATACTCCATAGTGCCTCTTAAAGTAATAACTCATGAATAAATTACATTTGTTGGCACAGTCTGTTGCTTGTTGAGGAGAAACACCTTCCCTCAGAGAGCCTTTGAGGGAATACAGAATTCAGAAACCTGTGCAGGGCCACAGTAATGATTATGTTCACTGGCAATGTGACAGCTGACAGCGCCATCAACACAGTGTTGACAGAGTCAATGAAGGCAGGCCATAGGTGCCGAGTGTGATATGTGAAGTCACGGTGAGCGAGGTGAGCTTCCTGTTTTTACAGTCTATGCTCCCCTCCAGCCCAGCCCAGCTCGCCGACTCACCCTGGCCTGGGATTACTAATCAGCGTGACGCCGTGACCTCCTCTTCTGGATTAGACCACTGGGAGAAGATGTGGGATTAGAGCTGCATCTGTGCTGTGGGCTTGAAGAACCGGTGGAAGCATACGCACACACACACACACACACACACACCCTTAAACGAGCCTGGCTTGACTTATGACCTCGATACGATCACACCAGTCAGCAGTGCAGCATTCCATCTCAAAGACCAGCCAGCCTTTGCTGCATGTCCGACCGCATGTCCAGCCTCTTAAATCAAAAACAGCTAGATTCTGTAAAGAGAGAGAGAGCTAGATTCTGTAAAGAGAGAGAGAGAGAGAGAGAGAGAGAGAGAGAGAGAGAGAGACACATACAAAGAGGAGGAAAAGAGAGAGATGAAGAGTAAAAAGTAGTAAAGGAGTGAGAGAAAGGGGGTGAGAAAAGGAGAGAAAAGATGAGAGGGCGACGAGGACACAACAAGACAGACACCACGACACGGACCTGACAAATAGACAACAGACAGAGTAGCTTTGCTCCACATCTGTGCAGTGCAGAGGGGGCAGAGATCTCAGTTCAGTGTTGCTGCTGTGCAGACTGCTGTAAGACAGAGAGACACAAAGAGATGCCGCTGGTCTGGAGTCAGTTAAGAAGCCTGAGGGACTGTGGATGGGGGATGGGTACTGTATGTGTGTGTGTGTGTGTGTGTGTGTGTGTGTGTGTGTGTGTGTGTGTGTGTGTGTGTGTGTGTGTTGGCAGAGCTATGC
>NC_063199.1:28349074-28379074 GCF_017589495.1 Alosa alosa
GAGAGAGAGAGAGAGAGAGAGCGTTCAAGGAAGCCTTTGTTCCAATCAGCTTGCCTGTGCAACAACATGGCAGTGCTCATGTCTGCCAGGATGTTCAAAAAAAAAACAACAAAAAAAAACACAGGGACAGAAAATTCTGCCCCGTGGGAGAACACACTACTGAACACAGTAGGCCCAGAATAACAGGGTCGTGACGGGTTGGGGTGTGGGGGTGTGTGTGTGTGTCTCTATTGGTCCCTTCTCCTTAGCGTCCTCGCCCGCACCCGTCTGGGGACTGCACTCTGCGAATGCCCCCCTCTAAAAAGATGCGACGGGGGAGGCTGGGTGAAGTTTCCACTGCGCCTTGCCCTGGACTTCCCCACTGCCTGAGAATGCCTGAGCAACATACCCCTTCGCTGGAGTGCTGCTATCAGACTGCCTTTTCCCACACTGAAGAACATGGGGGGGGCACTGAACAATGACAGATGGAAAACCTGGCCTATATTCTATCCAGACAGACACACTGGACTCTTTAAATAGAAGCTGCATGAGAATACTAATTAATGCCCATGTTGAACAGATGAAAGGTTTATGACTGCCCTTACTCCTAGTGTAGAATAGGACACTATTTCTGTGCTGTGTCCTCATGCTCCACAACACGACCTGACTTCCACTGACAGTGCAGTGTGTGTGTGTGTGTGTGTGTGTGTGTGTGTGTGTGTGTGTGTGTGTGTGCAGGCGGTGCGTTACCTTAAACTCAGACATAGCCAATGACTCAGCTGACCTGAGGGTGCATCTTGTGTCTGCCTCACATCACAGAGAGAGAGCCCGACCAAGACAGAGACGAGTAAAGGACATTCACCAATCCGCTACAAAGGGCACTAGCCTAGGCTAGCAGGCTGTATGAATAACTATATGGTAGTTATCCACAATATGGTAATGGTGCATTATGCTGTGAATGAGTAAAAGTTCAGAATGCTGATAGAGGGAAAGAGAGCACAAAGTAAGACAAGCAGACAGACAGACAGGCAGACCTTAGAATAATGTTTAGAAGAAAGAGATGATGGGCTTTTCATTAAAATACACCCTTTAGTTGCAATAACTCTGCCCATCAGCTATTCTTGACTTCTTTCTCACCCTCAGCCTCTTGGAACAGCTAATGTGATCCATATTCCCACAGAGTTCTGAGGGGAACCACGCCTCAGCAGCCCAGTCGTCTACTTCGCCTGCTGGGAGAAGAGGGGCACGTTCGAGCTCACAGATCCGCACGGCACACCAAACTGGACCACCGCGGCCTCCGTCTCCATTTCCTCCAGGGAGCGAAGCAGAGCGAGGCAGTGAGGACGCTGGCCACCCGGGCCCTCTGGCCCTCCGTCCTCTGCTCCGAGGAGCCCCGCAGAACAGGGTGAGACAGTGAGTCACCGAGGCCCCACTCGCACTCATCCGCCAGGCTGGCAACAGCAACAGCAGCACAGCCAGCCGCCGTGCTCACAAGGGATATTTTATAGGCGGAAGCTCTCCCTCTTTCCCCCTCTTTCCCCCTCTCTCTCTCTCTCTCTCTCTCTCTCTCTCTCTCTCTCTCTCTCTCTCTCTCCCTCTCTCCCTCTCCCCCTCTCCCCCAACATCCATTCTCCCTCCTTACAAAAGTGCTTAATGTTTCGTTCCACTGTTAACTGCTGTTGGACTGCACTGCACTACATTCTCTCTACAATGACCACTATCCTACATCAGATCTGGTACAGCCTATCCTTAGTAGCATGTGTTTTCAGAGACAGACAGGTACCAAAGGGGGCATCTGCCAATGAACTAGGCCAAGGCAGCTCTCAAGGATGCTGGTGCAGCACGATCTGTCTTCCTCTCAAGGACCAACCAAAAGCAGAGTGTTTGCTACCCCTATTGCACTGTGGCCTACTTCTGCTGAAGTGGGCATCTGTGTACTAGGAAGGGGAGGTGACCAGTGTAGGGGAGTGTTGAAAACCAGTGTAGGGGAGTATGTGTGTACTTGGTTAATCGAGTTTACAACAGAGGCGTTCCGAGCTGTGAAGACAGGCGGGCAACGTGTGCTGCTGCCTGCGTTGGTGTCTGAAAAAGAGCAAGGACTAGGCAATGACAGCACACGGGAGTGGCGTGGCTGTCTCCGGGGAACTGACTTCTGTGTTCTGCTGCCCCACCTCGCCTACAGCGAGAGGAAACGGGCCTTGTAACCGCTGGTGATGCTTCCTGTTCTAGCCCCGGCTGATTTGTGTTTGTGTCACTGCATCTGCCGTGATTACATGGGGGCTAATGAAGGCAGTCATCCAGAGAACTCCATGCTACACACGAACCAGAGGCTAAAATGTGAATCAGAGTGGTTCATGCAGTGCAAGATGAGGACAACACTGGTAGCGGCCTCTGTTCACATGCAAAGCGACTACATCTTTGAGTTCACCGAGCAGTCTCTCTCAAGCAACATCACGAGATGCCACTTAGCTCAGTAAACTACCCTACGTAAAAGTCCCTAAATAAAAAAGCACACAATAAAAAGTCGCCAAGGAGAAGGGCACTGAGGGCCACATATGCTACCAAGTCGTTAAGAGAGGGACTGTGGGACTGATGATCATTCACACCCATCTACAAAAGTTTGAAGGAGGCAGAAAAAGTGTCAGGAAGTGTCGTTCCTGATGCCAATGAAAAATGGCAAAATTACAGGAAGATTTGGATAGCCCAGTAATTTTGTGAAATCCAAACTCGAGGCTATGTAAATAATCTGGTTTAATTTATAGCGCACTGTCTAAAAAAAGTATCTAGTTCGCATGACAGGCAGGGGCAATCCACTGACAGTGGATTGCAATCCACTAAAAGTTAATTCATGTACCTTAAGTTGATTTCCGAAGTGTTTCAAATAGCGAAGTGGGACATCTAACGTTATGTTTCCAGTGATATGATGATATTCTGGGCACTGTGTGTTCATTTGCATTTGAACGAGGCTAACAGTCCCCGAAACTACACACGTAGCGATGTGCTATGAGAAGAGGTTTCACGTTCTTCACAGCTAGCTTTCTACAACGAGTGGTTACCAAACAAGACGCTTACTGATAACTTAACGAAGAAAAAACACACTGCTTAGGTGACGTTAAAGTATCTGAGACCGAGATCAGTTGATTAACAGCAGGTACAGGTTTGAGTCATTTGAACAACTCTTGTTCAAAGTTAGAATGTACATCCGTCCATCCATCGAGAGGGTTTTCTAGTCTTCATCACAAAGGATCGGAAAGCCTTGTTCTATTACCCTTACGACGCTAGCTAGCGTCACTGCTAGCTCCCGACGTTGTAATAACACTAGACACTAAAAGCCAAAAGGCAACTTACCTTTTTAGATGTTTCTTCTGCACAACACGGCAGCAAAACAATGATCTCTTTTCATTCTTTCGTCGCGCGTATATGGATAATGGTGGAGGTGGCTAGCTCCGTGTGACAGTGATGTGAGTTAGGGCGTTCATAGCGGCACTGTATCAGAGAACAGCAGCTACATAACATTCGCTCGCTCCACATGCCACGAACAGCAGCTGTCGGAATGCCACTTGCAACAGCCTCGTACAGAGCAGCTGCGGAAGACGGTAACTTTCACACGGGGCTAAATAAAACGTAATTTAACTGAGTAGGTGCGTTCAGTTATCCGAGTTAACAGCTTCCCACTCCCATAACTTGAATGTTGAGATTCTCTGTCCCCGAAAGTCAACCACAGAAATGAGTGGGTGTTGCCTTGAAGCCCTTGCGCTGGTTTGCGCTGGTGATAAACGGAATAAAATCCTAAATTGTGAAAGACTGCCTTTGCAATTAGTTAGGCTATGTAAACAGCAGTTGTTTGGGCACAATGTCCAGAACACATTTTTTCTTCTTTTTTTGTGTCGTAGGGTTGTCATTATTGCATTACCAATTAGGCTACTGGTAGGCTATTCATAATTAGGTTAGTTAATAGCCTATTTCTGACATACACATAGCCTATTGTTTTTTAATATAGTTTCAGAAGCGACATTGTGATATTCTATTCTTTCACAACTTCTCAAAAAGTTCTTGTTCCCAACTTCCTGAAATAAATAAATAAAGAGACTAAAATTAGACTGACTACAGTGATGTGGAAAAAATACATGGTATTTTTGCGCCTCCTTGTGGTGAAAGTGTTGAAGACTGTGCGCGTCTCATTTTATGGAATTTCGTGGCATTGGAAATAAAGATAATTATCTGAATAAATGCCTGCGACGTTGGCTACACTGATTTGAAGTTTAAAGTATTAAAAATGTCTGCGTCCGGATTTATGGCTTAGGAGACTTTGCATTAGGCCTATTGTGGAGTGTGTCTATCTACTGACATTTATACAAATTTGTTTTGGTGTACCCATGGTTGAATGTTTTAGGGTAGCCTATATGAGAAATATTTTCAGTTCAGAGATATCAAATTGACCATATCTGATGTCTCATCATGTCTTTTTGAAAATGATAAAAAAAAGAATAATTTATATTGGAATAGAAGTTCTGAGGGTGGATATGTAAGCACAAACTTTAGCTAACTTGTCAGACAGTCATTTGTTTATTGTGTGTGTGACACTGATGACATTGAGAAAGACTTTTGTCATGGAAAAGCAGAAGCACTTCATGAGTCATTACACCAAAAACTTGATGCCTGAAAGACAAGAGCTATCATTACTCTGCCTCACAGAGTGGTTTCAACCCACAAAAACAACAAACACACACACACAGATCCAAAAAGGATGCATGAGTTTCGAAGTAAGAATGGCTTCCAGGTCATTACAGAGACTGCCTCTAAGTGTTTTGCAGTCAGAGAAGGGTAGATCTGTTGGAAGCCTGTGGAAATGTCAGCTTTTATCACAGCTTGAAAAATTGAATTGATTGATATGTTTTGTGTACACATAAAAATGTAAAGTTAGACTACATAGGTCAAAATAATATTTAATTCCACAATAGGCTAAGAGGCTAAACTGTATTTCATGCCTCTATGATGGTAATTGTGCGGTAATCTAGTCTTCTATTAGTTCTCTATTAGTTGCGGTAGCCTATACGTGTTTCTGCATGTGTTGCATTTGTACCATAACACATAGTCTATCCTATATGTGTGGTGTGTGGTGTGTGGAAGAGCATATGTGGAGTGCAGTTATATTGTATGGCACCATTGTGCCAAATAAATAAATAAACAATTAAATGATAACAGTAATAACAACAATTAATTTAAGAAGTACAATAAGTAGGCTATGATCAAGGATGTGCAAAAATACATCAAAATGTATTTTCAAATAAAATATCAAATAACCTGATTTTAAGTGTATCAAAATAAGCCATGCCATGTATCAAAATAAAAAAAATGTATTTTTTGTATTTTGAAAATACTAAAAATATTATTTAAAGGGAGCATGAAATCACTTTGCAAACCTTCCATATCTGCCTATTTAATCTATTCTTTCATCAGTATAGTTGATAAAGTGGACAGTAAGAGCAACAGATTTTCTCTGCCTACATCACATGCCATACATCTGCCAACAGTAACAGGTCAACTATGCTGACCTGACCTGCCTGATACATCTCATAGCATACTGTATCAGAGATGTATTCAAAAAGTCACAACCGAACTTGTCAAGTGGTAAAAACTAACCACTGAACCTATTGAGAGTCACAGAATATGGACAAAGCAACCCAGTGCAGTTATATTACCTTAAATGAACAGCTTCAAACTCATGGTGCACTGGCATATAATACTGAAAAATGAAGTCTCTGACATTGTTAATGCATATCAAGAATGATATTGCACTGTATAAAGCTGATCAGGTAGGATCATGACCTAGTTGTTTTTTAACCACCTGCGCTAAATTACTACTTCACAATATGACAACCAAAAAGTTATCCCATTTTGTGCAGTCACTTCCATGTAAATAATGAAGTAGTGCTAGCTCACATGGGCAAGATCAGCGTTGCAGTGGTGCTATAGTCTGTAACAATCATGCACGTGTACAGCATGAGGTATGGAGTGATCCCCCTCTGCGCTGTCAGAAGGAATACCAGCGGCCGGGTTAAATGTGGGCGTAAGGGCCAGCCAGGGCGGCTCTCCCCTCTGCCCGCTGTCTGCTCCGCTAAGAGAGGAAGTGACAGGCCCCGCAGGGAGCGCTGTATGCGGGGCCCAGTGCCCCCCCCCCCCACCACCACCCTTCACCGCCTGACATTTACCAGTGCCTGTGTACTCCCAGGGAGAGTCCAGTGTGATTGTGTAATATTTAGAAACTGTTATAACTTCATTATGGGGACTTCTGTGTATAATATAGTTTTTGAGTGACACACCATGGTATAAGGAGCTCAGGAGGTATATATATATATATATGTGTTTTACTAAAATGTGCATCCATTTTGCTAATATGGTGGCTCATTTTACGAAAACGTGTGAGCATTTAGCTAAATCATGTGCTCCTTTGAATTAAATCGTGCATTCATTTGAATGATTTTGTTTCCATGTCTTATTCACAGAAACCAGGTATGCTGCACACATACAAAATTCCCCTTAATCATTCATTCAGACGCGAGCCATTGTTACAACACAAACAAAAACCTCTCTTACAAACTGAATAAATGACTCAATGAAATGCAACTTGCTGTCAGAATGAGTGCATAGGGATCGTCTGCAAAAGTGCAACAGTGAAATAAGATCGGCTACTGCAGTCTGGCTCTTTTAGTCTGTAAAAATCACTCTATCATTTGTGTCAGTGATAGACTTCTGATGTATTGATCAAGAGGAATGTCTAATGTGTGGATAGCCAAACCTTCCAGCTTTACCAAACTGTATGTTGTGTTGCCTCTCCGTGCTCCTGTGAATGAAATGTGGGAACGAAATAATTTAAACATGCACACACTTTAGTAAAACGAGCGTTTGATTTAATAAAATGAGCGAATAAAATGAGCAAATGATTTAATAAAATGAGTGTACATTGAAATGAAAGCACGATTAAGAAAAACAAGTGCACATTCTCTCAGTCATGAAATGACACCTTTGGGCTACGCACCATGGTTGTCACTGAAGACTGTACAGTGGTTGATCTCAAATATTCTCATGGATATATTCTAACACATGCAGCCAGCTAATGATTTTCTTTTTATTCTACAAACATAGCTCTTACTTATTACTGTAAAATATACTTATTGAAATATTTATTTATGTATTAATTAATTAATTTAATTAATTTACTATGAAATATATTTGATAAGATAACAGTAGCCAACTTATATTCATGCATGGTAATCTATACTGCATACTGTGAAAAACTGTTTCACAATAGCACATGTTCTCTGGTGTGTGAGACAATCACAGTGTGTCTGACAAAAAACGCAAATGATCAGTCTATGGCATGACTGATGCACAAACAAATCTCTCAAAACTTCCAAAAGTTCTGCCTCTTCGCCTGACTGCACACGCCTACAGCTTGGCTGGCATAACCCCCCCATCTTCCCGTCTTCCTCTTGCGAGCATGTCAGCCACGCTCCCCTCAGACGGCAGCGTGACGGCTGGGTGACGCCTCGGTCGTGAGCCACACCGATTGAGGTGGTGGCAGAGGAGAGACAATGGCAGACACCTGCGACGCACAAATGGCTCCTTTACAATCCATAGCCTGAGGCTCAGCCCATGCCACTCTCCCAGTCACCACCATCACCAGCACCCTACCACCACCCACCCCCACACACCACCTCCTGCCGAGCCACAGACAGCTGCCTGGCCTGGGCAAATATTGGCTGAGAGCATCATTGGGGCATCGTTGTGCATAAAAGGCCACGCATGCACCAGAGAGAGAGGGTGTTGTGCCCCCCCCCCCTTTCCTAGTAGATGGCCAGTAATTGGAGGGGGAGCCAGTCTCCTCTGTTCAATGGCCGGGACTCTGTGGGTGGACAGCTGTTTGCTGAGCACATGTGGCGATGGCAGATAACACCCATCTCCTGGCCCTGGCTATTTGAGAAACAGCAGGAGGCTGGACAATTGATGGGGTGCCTATCTTTAGGGATCTTTTGTCTTGCGTACATGCGTACGCGTGTGTGTATGTTTGTGTGTGTGTGTGAATGTGTGTGTGTGTGTCTACAGGCGCACACCACGCAAGCGCATCATTAGGGGTCAGAGTAGATAGGTTGGCCATTAGTCATGCGGGCAGAAGGAAATGGGCGCTGTACATTTATGGGCTCTGTCAGCTCAGGTCAGAGGCGACAGACGGGCAGGGTTCAGCCAGAGGTCACGTAAAGTCACGTAAAGTCAGGACTCGACTTCATCTGACTTCATGATTTAATGCAGAAATGACAAAACCCCTCAGGGAGATGCTGGTCTTGGGTTGACCCCTGAACTCCCCTGCAGGAGTTCTCTACCTAAATGGCACTGTAAATGAGCATGTGCGCAATGTGCATATTCATTATCATTAACAGTGATGCAGCGGATGCTTATCATTGCAATCATTTAAATATTATCAAATAAACTGATTAAATAAATCCATTTTCATTTCAAAGTCAAATCCTGTTACATTCGCCCAGTGCTGGACATTGACTTGCACACTGCTGTTGAATAGTAACAACAATTTTTCCAAATTGTTGAGCCAGAGTGATGTTGAGAAAGCTCCATATCACCCTATTGACGTTGATGGTCCACCTGGCCCTGCATCCTTAAGCGCCTATTAGATGGCCTGCCTCCCAAGCCGGGGTAATGGGAAGCCTGGGAGGTGCTGATGAGAATCGGAGGCACTTGAGAGACGAGTGGGGGGTCTGCCAACCAGGGTCAGACATCTGCCACAGCTGTGGCCATTACTGACAGGAAGGTGATTTTTGTCAACAAGCCTTAACGCCAAGCACCTCCATAACGTCACGAGGCGGCCGCGTAACGGTTTTTCAGGTGAGGCATCGATCCTGTTTATGGCTAGCCTTTATGTGGCGGTCACGTTGCACACCCCAGCCAATTTACTTTGATCTGCTCCGATAAGCCGTTTGAGGCTGACATCTCACGCCGGTTTGTCTTCTCCTGGACGTGCCATGACAGCAGGCCATTTGCCACCCAATACGCTTCTGTGATGTCAAAACACAAATAACATGTCCGGATTTAGTGATTACTCACAATTTGTCAGTCTTCCAGGCTGCCTAATGCGTTTACAATTGTATTTTTTTCTTACGTAATTCTTTTCTCTTACGTACATAGATCTATCCAATACCAACATCAGAATACACACACACACACACACACACACACACACACACACACACACACACACATCCAAAATGTCATTTTGAATCTGATTTTTGGTTTGGGTTTAATATTATCTTTCAGCTAAGGCATGGTCTAATAATAACAACATATAATGCACATTGAAATCTCTTTTATATTCTCACGCCAAATGTGTGTCAATAGATAAAATATGAGCTTTGGTGCTCGGCTTACAGGAAAGTGCTCTGATGATTAACTTAAGGAAGAAGGAGTGTCAGATCCAGCCTGAAGAGAGAGCAGCGATGCAGCAGCATAGCCACTACCAGTAAATGTCAGAGTTTAATTAGGAGCTGTGTCCATGAGGTAGAGGCTCCTACAATTATCACATTTGGCTCCAGAGAGCTCGGGGCTAGCAGGGATGTGCGCAGCCATTACAATGGCCAAATCCAATAAAGACTCTTCTCTCAGAGCAGAAAAGGTTCTGGACTCTCCGTGTGACTGGGCAGGGGTGGGGGGAGGAAGCCATTTCACAAGACTTTTAGCCCTCAGGTGAGAAAGAAGACATCAGGGCTGATGTGCATGTGGAACCACCCACTTACAGACACGTACATGAACACGTACACACGTGCGCACACACACACACACACACACACACACACACACACACACACACACACACACACACACACATACACACACACACACCACCACACTCACACACACACTCACACACGCATAGAGAGAGAAATAACAGGTAAAACACTCTGGGGACTTGTTCCATGAGAGAAAATGATAATTTTTTGTCTCATATTTTCACACAGCTTTATTACTGGCTTGGTAATAAAGTGGCCTGGCCTGGACAGTGGCCTGGTCCACTCTGGTTTCATTGTCACCTCTACCTCTTGCTTCTATTCTACAAGTTCTACTTCACTGTAGCCTGATCGCACAAATTCGTCATCTTGTTCATATCTTCCGTAAGGAGGGACACATCAAAGACCAAACGTACTGAAATGCCACAGCTGAGATCTCAAAACAATTACCCTGATTGATGAAAAACACTTTTGAATGATTCAACATGGTAATGACAATTTTTCACCCCATGGGGGGCAGACAGGATTGTCCCTCATAGATAAGACATGACATATAGTTATCTAAATTTAGCCTGACTTGATCAGACATATTAAGAGTGACATTTGTAGTCACCAGCTTAAAGACGATTTGTTTGAAGTTCACCCTTAGGACAACCTGTGCCAAGTGTGAAGATTAGCCACGTGAAACAGTGGCACAGAGGATGTGTGTGTGTGTGTGTGTGTGTGTGTGTGTGTGTGTGTGTGTGTGTGTGTGTGTGTGTGTGTGTGTGTGCGTGTTGCAGTTCAGTAATATCTTAGACAGTGACAGAGATGTATCCTTACAGTCAAGATTTCATTGCTACGACGTGAATGTACATCCCCCCGCAAAGAGATTGCAATATTATGATCATTTGTATGCGTTAGTTGACTTGGAGAAAATACAGGATTCATGTCATTGATTCCTTTGATCTACAACAGACTGAAATATGTGAGTTATTCCTACTATGGAGGATAACACAAGGCGGAACCAGCTACAGTTCGATCTTAATTTTGGTCGACAGTTCCTGTCAGTGGACGGAAAGAAGTGTGCTTGTCTCATCTGATCTGTAGTGTCGTGTTTGAGTTTAATCGTACTTCACTTTTTATGCCTTTGTGAAATCCCCTAAGTGAAATTCAGATTTTGAACTATATTTAATTTTTATTATTGTTGAATTGTTTGAATCTGGCTCCTCTTATAACAAACAGATAGGGGTGTAAAGTGGTGAGCACCTCGGGTTTGATGTCATGGTTCAGTTCATTTTCTAAAGCCTAAAATCCACTGACAATATTGCTGATGCGCAACGGAAATAGTATTTTGAAAAGCTGTTAAATGTTTTCTGACATTAATTGACTAAACTGACATATGGTCCGCCACTTAATATGTTTGTATGGGAACTCGAATTTTAAACATGGTCCACATGCAAAAATGCCCACTGTTGATAACTGATAAAGACTGCATTTGGTGCATTCGGTACACATTTGTATTGAACGTCCTGTACCTAAATGGTTCGGTACGAATATGTACCTTTACACCCCTACAAACTGATATTTTCTGTGGGACAAATATGTGCTCAAAATCACAAAACAGTATGAGAAATTAAAGGTATTTTGGGCTGAAATAGAGCCATTTCATTTCAGTTACAATGGTGATTATGGAAACAGCAACATGCTGTACCAAAGAAAACCCATTTAACTGCCAATCTACTTTTACACTGAACAGAGATGCATGTATGTCCACTGACCACAAAAACAGACCACATCAAGCCAAACCAATAAAAAAAAAAACAATATAATATACAGTGTACATATATATATGAATTTAAACTGAATCTTGACAAGTATAAAACCAGCATAAACCAGGTCAAACTCACATTTGCAAATATCCAATATATTACACAAGCAGTCAGCCTTTAAAAACGTTCTGTTTGGAGTGTGTGGAGCTGTCATAACAAGGCGCTGTTGAGCACAACACACTGGAGATCCACCATCCATGAAACACTTATCCACTTTTCCACAATTTGCACGTGTATAAAGTCATGGAGGACTCGGAGCACTCAGTCGTTGTGATGAGCCATTTTGCTTGGCAGCTGTATTTGGACCTGGTGGAAAGCAATCATGCCTAGGCATAATTATAGCCATGCTAAACATCAGAGGGGACAATGGCAAAGCCAGAAAGAGTGAGGCAGGGAGAGAGAGAGGGGGGGGGGGGGGGCGAACATGTCATGATCATTTTGATTGCTGGGTAAACTTGAAATGAAAATTTTAAAAAAGTTACTTTGTTGATATGTGGTTGATATGAGGGTTTATTACCAGACTTTCACACAGATGTTCATGTCCTAATGTGATCTGTCAAGGTGCACATCACTGCCTAGAGAGCAAGACTGCAGAGCAGAACGTGGACATAGACAGACATGCACTCAAATCATTGGACCAAACACATGGCAACCCTTAGAGTTTAATCACTATTTGTGTCTACTCTTGGCCAACCTTTAGAATGGGCTGAGTCACTCAAACCAGACACAATCGAACCTGCGCCATTAAGAGTGTGTAGCCCAAGGCCATCAGTAATGGTGAGGGCATGGTGTGTGTGTGTGTGTGTGTGTGTGTGTGTCAGTGTGTGTCTGTGTTTGTGTGTCGGTGTGTGTCTGTGTGTGTGTCTTCCAGGTAGGGAAGATATTGGCTACTGTGATGAACAATTCAATTAAGTCCTGTCCTGTTAAGTAAACAGAGAAGAGGGTGTGTCAAAGTCAAAGTCAAAGTCAGCTTTATTGTCAATTTCTTCACATGTTCCAGACATACAAAGAGATCGAAATTACGTTTCTCACTATCCCACGGTGAAGACAAGACATATTTTACCAGTGTGTGTGTGTGTGTGTGTGTGTGTGTCTGTCTGTCTATCTGTTTATATGTATGTGTGAGAGCTCGAGGCTGAACACTTGATCACAGTTCCAAAAACTCATGCATCCCTACTCTCTAGTTTGTTTCACCAAGGGTTGAGAACAGTCAAAATAGACTACACCCAGTCATCAGCCTTATTACTATATTTGCACATAACATTACTTTGTGGCAGCCCAATTCTCTATACTGTTCATTTGTCCCTGGACAGTACTCAAATAGAGAGAGAGAATGATTGGAAAATAAGAACATGGTCACAGATGTCCATGTTCTTTTCTTCCTGTTGACAAACAGCAAGTTCATTCATCGGAGAAATGTTTTGGAAAATATATATTTGTATTTTCCATCCTGTGAGCTTAATGAGTCACAAAAACATGAGAGGCAGCATTCGATAGAGGAAGAGCACTCCGGAAGATGACGACAAATCAACCAGCTGGACGCTCTGCAATTACTCTGTCCAAAGTCTAACAATTACGTAGGGCGAGCTGAAGGGGCTCGCTATGCAGAGGCTGGCGTGGAATCAATGCATAATTGCGTTAATTGTCGGGTGGTCCTGGTGTGGGCTGGGCACGATCACTCGATTGTCCGAAAAAGACAGACGAGAAGTAGCCTGGGTGTTCCCATGCTGCCTTGCGCGCGATTTGATTCACGCTGCTAAGGCAGCCTGGAGACCATGGAGCAAATTTTCGCCTGAGATAGGGAACCAATCACAGAACAGGTGGGAAAGCAAGACGATGATGAGCTATGCACAGACGCAATTGATAGACATCCGTGGCACCCAATAAACGGATCTGGGCATTTTTTTCAAATACGAGAAAATGAACGTTTGGTTCCCAGACCACGTCTCTTTGAGAAGTGGTGGCGCTAGCCAGGCTAGACGAGAAGACTGTGAGATGAATGAATGAAGAGAGTAAGGCGAGTGGAGACGGCGTGCCAGCCTGTGACAGACAGGCCGGCGCCACATTTAACTGTAAAAAAAAAAAAACTTCAACAAAAGATCAACAAGAGGCCTATTTGATCACTGCGTCGTCTCTTCTCTTTGGGGACTCCGGGGACTTGCTGTACTTGTTTGACAGGGAGACGTACAAACAGGGGTGCCATCACGTGAAAGTAGTATTGCCAAATTTCTTGCCTAGCCCAATTTGTTGTATTTATTATATCGGAGACAATTCATTCGGAATGAGTCATGCAGGAAGCCTACCTATTTTCTTGGTGATTGCCTCTATTATATTGTAATACTACAATCTTATATACCATATAGTATACTCATTATAAATGTAATCAACATGAAGCAATCTTCATCCCAATCACACAGGCCATTAGGTCCAGAGCCATATATACATGCATATGAGGATGTAAGTCAGGATGTTTGCTATTTGATTAGTTCAAATAAATAGTGAATATGCATGCATATGAGGATTTAAGTCAGGATGTTTGCTATTTGATTAGTTCAAATAAATATTGTAAAACCAAGCAACTAGAAGAGAACTTGTCTTGGATCGTAGAGGAGTGTCATGCAATGCTCATTTCTGGTGAGCATTTGATAGCTGATGGCTAGAAGATGTAAAAGTTTGCCAATAGTTGCGTAGCCTCTTACCCATTTGTCATTAAAAATCAACAGCGAATTAACTTAATTTCATTGCCTAGGTTACAGACTCAGACTTGAGAGATGCAAGTCAGCAGATCAGCTATTATTATTTGTTGACATCAAACCTGAAGAGGAACACAAGTTTACCCAACGGCTGTTCCCGCAGTTCACTGCGTCGTTTCTTCTCTTAGGGGACTCCGGGGACATGCTGTACTTGTAAGGTCTAGAATGGAACAACCAGTTGGCCTACCGGTATTTGTTTGACATGGAGAGGTACAAAGAACCATTAACTGCTGTCCCTTTTTCTCATCTGTACCCACCCTTACAGAAATCTCAGATTTCTGGTGAACAGTTAGCACAAATTTGCGGCATGGTCATATTTTCACATGCAACTTAGGTTTCTGGCAAACAGTTGTGGTAAACTTTTGACAATGTTGCAGCAAATTTGCAGCAATGTCATATGCAAATTAGGTTTGTCACCAGAAGTTCACTGGAAGTTTGCCATTGACCTTTGCTGGAAGTTTGCCTCTAGCGGCCACACTGGCAAACTTCTGGCAATATTTTCTAGTGAACTCATTTGTTTCCCACAAATCACCCACAACTTTGTTATGACGCTTGTAATTGAGCTCTGGTGCATCCTACTTCTATAAATGGTCCTTGAGATGCTTCTACAATTTGATTAGAGTCCACCTGTGCCTACATTAATTCACTGGACATTATTAGGAAAGACACCATCTCTTTATATAAGGTCTCACAGTTGATGGTGTATGTCAGAGTGAAAACCAAGCCACGAGGTCGAGAGAATTGGCCGTAGAACTGCAAGACAAGGTTGTGTGAAGACACAGATCTGGGTAAGGATACAAGACAATTTCTGCAGCATTGAAAGCCCTAAAGCACAATAGCCTCCATCATTTTCAAAAGGAAAAGTTTGGAACAACCAACAGCTTTCCTAGATCTGCTCAGCCAAACTGAGTAATCTGGGACGAAGGGCCTTGGTCAGACAGGTAACCAAGGACCCAATGATCACTATGAATGAGATCCAGAGTTCCTTCGAGAGTATGAGAGAAGCGTAAAAAAGGACAAACATGAGTATTGTGTGTAGATTGATGAGAAAAATAATTAATTGAATCCATTTTAAGTCTGAAACATAACAAAATGTGGAAAAAGTGAAGCGCTGTGAATACTTCCCTATGCACTGTATGTTACATGAAAAAAAACTAGATCCCAAACAACAGACGTGACGTCTCTTCAACTTTCTGAGCATGATGCTCTCCTCTCAGCTGGCCATTGATTAAGCGCACACTGCTTTCCCAGAAAGTGCAACAACAGTAGAGTACTTCAAACCGATTTCATGCACAACATGACTGCAAGCAGAGTGGAAAATGTGTGTGTTTTATGTCTTAATGTCAGCGCATCTTATCTGCTTCCGTTGCTCTGTCCTTCTCAATAAAAGTAGCCCTTTCGCCTGACTGCCTGTGGCTATCGGAGTGCTCTTTCACATTTTCCGTCTCTATGCTGGAGACTCAACCTTTGTGTTTGGGGGATCGGAGAAGGAACAGCATCCAATCCGAAGATCCCAATCATTCGACTCTCGACGCCTCCAGGGCAAATGCATCGCATTTTAATCCCGTTTAGGCTACACGTCGGACAACCCTCCGCTGGGGGTACACATTTCTCCAAGGTGACATGAGGAAAAACATTCCCAAATTTATGTTGTTAACAATTAATGAGATTAACTTATTTGGTTCTGTTTTAAAACATTTAGTTTGGAATTACAAAGCTGAAATGTGGTTCCTGCTGGCATATCATAACACTCACACATTTGACTGTCTTAAAATTTGACAATAATATTAATATTTAAAGGTTACAACTATTTTCATCCGAAGGCATGGGTATATTCCACAGTGACAAAAATCAACGTTACATGATCAAACCGTGAAATGAGCCAAATCATCATTATTCATGTTGCAATTCACATTAAGTTACTTGTTAGTTGTTTGTGAGAAGCAATTCCCATTCCCAAAACTTCAAGATGTACGATATCTGCAATGTACTGGTTTTGTCAATGTGTAGCATACTGTTTGTTAATGTTTACAAATGTTCTTTATTTGTTTATTTAATGGGTATGCACTGTTCTAGCATGGGTACCAGTTTGCATACACGTGTTCTTTGTATTTTCCATTGTTTGCTCTCTTATTCCAGGCTGCCTTTTATAAGAACTGGTTAGGGACAATGATGAAAATCTGTTGTGTTGGTGTTGCAACACAACATGAAAATCAGTACACACAGCTAACTCCGACTTATTTAAAGCATTTTGTCTGTCAATTAATGAGTATCTATCTAATAAAACAAACAAGCAAATGAATAAAGGAATTGACCACAAGCAATTCATGCAAGACAAGTATCTGGAGCACAAGAAAAAGCAAGTAAATTGTCAAGGATGTACAGCCACAACCCAAAATAAATGTTGATGACGTTGTGTAAGTGATGTAATTAATGTTTATATAGTAGAAATTGCAAAGTTACACAAGCTTGGGAGCGCAGGAGGAGGGTGAGCACGCTTTGGTAACGCGAGCTGGTGAGGTTCTCCGCGTTTGACGTCAGTAAAGAGAAATTACCTCTATATAAACGAACAGGGACACGACAGGGGGGAAGGAATCAGAAGCCACAGCGATAAGAAACAGAATATCAGCAGGCGAACTCCCAGCGGGAACAGGGAGTACATATCTATCCAAACATGCCCAATTCCAGCAGCTCGACTTCGTCAACCAAGAGTATCCGCAGGGCAGCGTCCGAATTGGAACGAGCCGACTCAATCACGGTAAGACATTTGTATCAAACGGTGTGTCAATAATTCCAAGCCTACTCTGTTGTGGGAAAACAACTGTTATTAGTTACGTGTTTGCTTGGTTAGCCATAAGTGGCACCGTGCGCTTTTACGCACAGCACACAGCTAACGTATTCAGGTATTATAAGCCCAGCGGTTTGCAAACATTGTAAAGGTGATTGTAGAAGTATAGACCGAGTGTCAAGTTCTAAGTCTAAGCTATGCAACAGGTTTACATAGACTGCATTGAAGCTGTAAAGCGCTTTTGGAGATGTAAATCGATCTCAACAAGTATCCCACCACAGGTAAGGACGGCCACGCTACAGTATGGCACAATATCAAAGGGGTTAACACTGACAGCTACTTAAGGAGTAGAGGTTCAGTGAATTTCATCTCTATGTAATACAAGTTTGCCGTTCTCCCCTTTCCAGTCTCCGAGATTTGTGGGAAGGCGCCAGAGTTTAATAGAGGATGCAAGGAAAGAGAGGGAGGCTGCAGCTGCTGCCGCCGAAGCTGCTGAAGCAAACGAGCAGATCGTGTTCGAGGAGGACGATGGAAAGGCCTTGCTTAATCTCTTCTTCACTTTGAGACGCTCGAAGAGTCCCACATTGTCGCGAGCTCTGAAGGTGTTCGAGGTAAGTGAGAGTAGCAGTGCATATTTCTTTACGATTAGTGAGTGCACGTGGGCAATAAGGAATTACTGCCTCCCAACTTTTTTTCCCAGACCTCAACAGATGACTTCAGTATTTAAAACTTGGCATACAATTCAAAGAGGAAATTAGTATTACGTAAAACATGCGCCACTGGTTGTTCGTATTTCATTATACAATTGTACAGTAATAACACTGCTATAATCTATCTTCACACAACCATTGAAGCCTCCATATATTTACCGAATGTAATCAGTGCCTTGAGAGTGTGCTTTACTCGGTGTCTTCACATAGTAGTATGGCTTAATGTCTATGTTTTTAACTGTTATGAAACTCATCAGTGAAGCAGTTTCGTCATTACTTATACAGACGTTTGAAGCAAAGATCAACCATCTCGAGACTCGTCCGAGCAGGAAACCCCGCGATGGGCTCGAGGATCTGGAGTACTTCGTCCAGTGCGAGGTGCACCTCTCTGACGTCAGCACACTGGTCAGCTCCATCAAACGCATCGCAGAGGATGTCAGGACCACCAAGGAAGTCAAATGTGAGCCATGCTTAGTCTATAAAATAATTATCTGAGAAAGTGGCTGCCTGGCTTTATGATCTGGATATCCACTTACAGTAATTAACCATTCAAAATGTGTATATATTTATTATCTGAATCAAGCCTTTTTCAAACCATTTTTTTTGTAGTTCATTGGTTTCCAAAGAAGATTACTGAGTTGGACCAATGTCATCATCTCGTCACCAAATTTGATCCCGATCTGGACCAGGACCATCCGGTCAGTCTGGGCTTATCATTTAGACCCATAGATACTCCATATTGTTACAATATTACTATTATAGCTTCACTATAATGACTTATGAAATTCCATAGGGATTTACTGATCCCGTCTACAGACAACGCAGGAAGATGATTGGAGACATTGCATTCAGATACAAACAGTGCGTAGGCTACATCATACAGTATACACAGTAGCAGCACTTTGAGATATAATAATAATTCTCATTATACCTTTTGAATGTCACATGCCTTTCTGTCTTATTTAGTGGAGAGCACATACCTCGAGTGGAGTACACAGAGGAGGAGATTGGGACATGGTGAGTTTGATATGTGTGTGTATGTGTGTTTGTGTGTGTGTGTGTGTGTGTGTGTGTGTGTGTGTGTGTGTGTGTGTGTGTGTGTGAGTGTGTGTGTGCTTGACATTTTTACTGTGTGTGTGTGTGTGTGTGTGTGTGTGTGTGTGTGTGTGTGTGTGTGTGTGTGTGTGTGTGTGTGTGTGTGTGTGTAAGAGAGAGTGTGTGTGTGTGCACGCAGCATCTTGACAAATTGCTAATTGATCTGGCCTATGTGATCTATACACATTTGTAGTTTTCCACTAGAGGCTCACACACCCAACATTAACAATGCCACTTCCACTGCCTCTGCAAGCTGCAGAGAAAGATGGCAGGAAAGCAAGGCAGGATAATCTAATCTATCAATCACGGTCATTTTCCGGACACTGCATGACCAAACTCCAAAATCCTATTTTTATTCTGAACATTCACAGGCCCAATTTGGAAAGAAACTTTAATTTTATCAATCATTTCTCAGAAACACTGCATGTTTTTTTTTTTGTCTTTTGTTTGTTTGGTAAGTTAGATTAAACTGGTTTTGAGGCCAAAGCCCATAATATGCTGAATTCAAATCCAATTGGTCCCCAGAACAGGCAAGTTCAGTGTATCACTGACTAATCTTGTTCCCCTCAGTCCCTCGAGGGTGTCCTTTCCAATAACACAATTGTTTCGGGGGGAATTGTTTACTTTTCGAGAGATTTATTATTCTGTTCCCAAGCTGAATGCTGAATTAACTCAATCATAGCCAGCCTGAACAAACCACTAAGCATTTTAGGCTGTGTCGTATAAGGACTAGTGAAATGGGGGCGCTGTGAGCAGCCCAGTGACTTACTGAAGCAGTTATTCCATTCAGACTCTTTAATGTAGTTTGGTATGTTTGGTATGTTTCAGTTTAATTCAGTTGGGAAACAGCAGAACATATTTTGAGGATTTATTCATGTAGATCTGTTCTATCCAATCCATGTGTCATGCTGTGTGTATTTGTATGAGTGTGTGTGTTGTGTGTTGCGGGTGTGTGTGTTTATGTTTGTGTGAATGTGTTGCTTTGCATATTATATATTGTGTATTGATGTGTGTGTGTTTTGCTCTGTACAATTGTGTCTGTCTGTCTGTCTCTCTGTCTCTCTCTCTCTCTCTCTCTATGTTTGTGTGTGTGTGTGTGTGTGTGTGTGTGTGTGTGTGTGTGTGTGTGTGTGTGTGTGTGTGCGTGCGTGTGTGTATGTGCGTGTATGTAGGCGAGAGGTGTACGGCACCCTGAGAGACTTGTACTCCTCCCACGCGTGCAGTGAGCACTTGGAGGCTTTCCGTCTGCTGGAGAAACACTGTGGTTACAGTCCTGACAACATCCCTCAGCTGGAGGATGTGTCTCACTTCCTCAAAGGTAAGGCTACTTCACAAGGTGGCCATAGCAGTAAGAGCACAGCCTGGACTAGACGTGTTATTTAGACATAAAAGTGAGAGAAGTGAGTGTATTGAGAGTCATCTCATATCAAGCTCTATCATTTTCCATTTTTAAATTGTGTGCCGGTTCTTTGGCTTGTCTACTGCTGGACAGGAAAGGAGGGACTTGTGTTCTCTGTAGGATCAGTGAATAATTGAGGAATCAGAATGTATACTTAGCTTATCGTTTTAACATATTTCAATGTGGGGTTTCTCTTCGGTCAGCATGGCGCCACTATACTTGTTTGCTTTAGTTGTTTGTCAAACTAATTACTATTTTAAAGCCATTCATATCTTACTTCTCATTGCTAGATAGTACTCTACACATACAGTATTTTGTTTGCACAAGCATAACTTTATCACTATTTTGTAAACATATGATTCCTTTTTTCAACTATTACTTGGTGTAGCTTATATATGATTTACACCCGAGTGGTAGTATGTGTCTATATGTTTACCTGAGCTTACCATGTCTAATTTGTTGGAACAATGTACTAGTCTGCATATTGCATTGTAGTGGTGATTTTACAAATGCATTTTTCTTTTGATTAGAAGAACTTAAAATTGAAAAGTTTACATTTCAACATTGCATTGTATTAGAAGTAAATATGAAACACTGAGTCTTTTTTTACAACACAGAACAGACAGCTAGAGGACAGTGAGGAGAAATGAACGCAATCTGACAACAAGTGCACTCGAATCATACATCGTAAAGTGGATGGCACTGCGCCTTACATGTGATAGCAAAACATGAGAAGTCAATCACCTCGCCTTTCCCCACCTTCGCCTTGTTTATACATTTTTATATGTTTTGGGGCTGCGGGCAGCCGTGGCCCACTGGTTAGCACCCTGGACTTGTAACCGGAGGGTTTGCCGGTTCGAGCCCCGACCAGTGGGCCACGGCTGAAGTGCCCTTGAGCAAGGCACCTAACCCCTCACTGCTCCCCGAGCGCCGCTGTTGAAGCAGGCAGCTCACTGCGCTGGGATTAGTGTGTTCTTCACCTCACTGTGTGTTCACTGTGTGCTGAGTGTGTTTCACTAATTCACGGATTGGGATAAATGCAGAGACCAAATTTCCCTCACGGGATCAAAAGAGTATACTTATACTTAGACTTGTATAGGGATCAAAAGAGTATATATACTTATACTTATACTTGTTTAGGGATCAAAAGAGTATATATACTTATACTTATACTTATATAGGGATCGAAAGAGTATAAATACTTATACTATACTTGTTTATACCCACAGAGCGCACAGGGTTCACTCTGCGTCCCGTTGCTGGTCTCCTCTCGGCAAGGGATTTCCTGGCCAGTCTGGCCTTCCGTGTGTTCCAGTGCACCCAGTACATCCGCCACGCCTCTGCCCCGATGCACTCTCCCGAACCGTGAGTTACATTTACATTCACCTGCATTCATTTAGCTCACGCCTCTGTCAGACATTCATTTGTTCCTAGTGCCATTTCTCTAAGTGATTCTTGAGATTAGGGACAAAACAGGTTTTAAATGTTCTAAGAGAATAAGAATCAGTTGTTTAGCATATCTGTTGCCTGTGACTTCCATAATCTTCTTAAAATCAAGCCTTAATTACAAAACATGTTTTACAAATGTTGTATTTTGCTCATTTCGGTGTTGACACATTATGGTTGTGACATGCCAGGTGTTAATAGATGGATATTAAATACACGAGATATGAAACACTTACCAGAACTAGAAAGGTATCATGACATGAGGAAGAACTAGGAAGTGCTAAAGGGGTCCTCTGTGTTTTAACTGCCAACAATTATTCCTGATTTTTTTCATTATAAAAAAAAGTCTGACGGTGTTGACCAAAACTTCAAGTTCAACTGACACAAAAGTACATTTAAAACATATACAATTTCTAACTTTTGATACTGATGAAATTATTTACTTAAATATATACATTATAATCATTATGATACATTTTGCATTACTTTATATATACTTGATATACTTGATATTTTCATGGTATGTTGAAATGAGGAAATCTGCTTCCGGACATGGGGTTTTCCAGGCACTGACTACATTCTATATAATTTAGAACAAAAACTATTTATGAGGAAACATGAAACCATGCCTTGTTGTGCAACCCTTATCCTGATTAAGATTTTGAGTAGTTTTTCAAATTAATATTGTTCATATTTTTACCCCCAATCCTTGTTTTATCTGGCGGACATGTTTGGTCCCTAATCTCAAGAATCACTGCTCTACTAAATTCAGATCTGGGACAGAATTAGTTCTGGGCTGGCTTATTTGATGTACTTGTTTATGGTTTATGTTTATTTTCATGGATGATGTCAAGCAGGGATGCTTGATGTTGTGTTTGTGTACACACTTCATTTTTATCTGCCTGTATGCTGTATGCCATTTGGAGACAATAAAAGAGGAAAGTGGAAGTAAAAAATGAAGTAAGCAACAATAAGTAAAGAATAATGATGTTCAAGCTACAGTACCAAGAGTACCAATAGCTTAGAGCAACAGTAAACAATACAACAGTAAACAATAGCTTAGAGCAACAGTAAACAATAGCTTAGAGCAACAGTAAACAATAGCTTAGAGCAACAGTAAATTCTACCTTAACTCCAAATACCATAACCTGAGGATAATAGTGCTACAACTTTAAGGACAAGGGTGTATTGGGTTTATTCTAGTTTTGTTCTTAGACCACAGTTGCCCTTTAAGTAGGACCCAGAGGATGCATTCGAGAGAATCATCAAATCATTCTCTTATCTGGCAACCTGTTCCTCTGTCCTCCTCTCTTCTGTCCTCCTCTGCTCTTATTATGGCAAACCTACTTATCCAACACAATTTTCTAACATATATAGTATATATACTCTTTTGATCCCGTGAGGGAAATTTGGTCTCTGCATTTATCCCAATCCGTGAATTAGTGAAACACACTCAGCACACAGTGAGGTGAAGCACACACTAATCCCGGCGCAGTGAGCTGCCAACAGTGGCGCTCGGGGAGCAGTGAGGGGTTAGGTGCCTTGCTCAAGGGCACTTCAGCTGTGCCTACTGGTAGGGGTTCGAACCGGCAACCCTCCGGTTACAAGTCCGAATCGCTAACCAGTAGGCCACGGCTGCCCCAATAAATTAAATATATTGAAAGTCTGAAACACCCACTATAAGGCAAACTTGTATCTTACATTAAATCATTAAGTACAAACAAAATCATTCATTAATGTCAAATCAATTACAAAACCAATCATTAATGTTACAAATCAATCATTAATGTCATTAAGTAAATGGAATACTAAATGCACTCAATATGGTACAGATCAGATCAGTCCAAACCAAAGATTCTAGAACAGAGCTCTGTTCTACAATCTTTGGTCCAAACCCTCTGTTCCTTTGTTCCACAGGGACTGTGTTCATGAGCTCCTGGGCCATGTTCCTATGCTGGCTGACCGGACGTTTGCTCAGTTCTCACAGGTAAGGGCAAATGTCCCTGCAGGATGCCAATGCTGCTGTTGCAGAATATTTAAGCATCACTGGAGAGGTCAGTGTTGCGTGTCTAAATCTCTGTCTCATGTTCGTGTACTTTAGGCAATTGGTCTCGCCTCTCTGGGAGCCTCTGAGGAAGACATAGAGAAGCTGTCGACAGTAAGCATTTTTAATCTGCTTTTAAACTTTACCATTACACTTATAACGTGTGTGTAACTGTATGCTACCCATTCAAGTCATTATTTAATGTTTCTGCTGTGTACTTTTGTGTGTGTGTGTGTGTGTGTGTGTGTGTGTGTGTGTGTGTGTGTGTGTGTGTGTGTGTATGTGTTTGCAGATGTACTGGTTCACAGTGGAGTTTGGGCTCTGTAAACAGGGAGGGACAGTTAAAGCCTATGGGGCTGGACTCCTCTCCTCCTATGGAGAGCTGGTGGTGAGTATATGTGTCTGTGAGTTCTGACATTCAAGGTCTCATACATACACTTTACCGCTAGAAGACTGGTAGATGTTAGCAATGATGCCTCCTACTTGAAGATACTACAATATTTTGCAGTAATTTTAGACTCTACTAGTCTACAAGAGCTGTGAATAGCTGTCAGTTGAAACATGTCTCTGGCTGAACTACAGACAAATTGCACATTCAACCACATTTTCATCTTCAGTATGAAATAAGAAAGCAGACCTCTGAAAATCATGTTTCCTGTTTTTTCTCCTTGTCAGTAGTGTCCAGCTCAATGTTACACAAGTACCACTTACCGAAATTTCCCAACTATTATCACAGTTTATACATTGATTTTGCAAAATTTCTTCAGCTATGAGGTTATTAACACTTATATACAATGCGGCTAATATACAGGAAATTACTGAATGTTTACATACACTTCAGTTCTGGATTACATCTAGTTTACATATACTGTGTGTGTATAATCTGGGGTTGGATCTGTTGAATCTCTTGATCTGTTGTTGGAGAATTCCTGAGGTATCTATCTGGGGTTGTATCTGTTGAATCTGCTGATCTGTTGTTGGAGAATTCCTGAGGTATCTATCTGGGGTTGTATCTGTTGATCTGTTGTTGGAGAATTCCTGAGGTATCTATCTGACACATAATTTGTCCACTCCAACAGTTTCAGTCCATTGCAGACGTATTTACTCTCAGACACATGGTGCCCATGTGTAACTAAAATGGGCATACAATACAACAATTTTTGTCTTCTTCTTCTGACACTGCTGCCACCTACTGGCAAAATAGGTACATGGAAAACCTGAAAAATTCATGTGACCCAACCTGTCCAGGTTTTAAATTCAGTATAAATTACAGATAATGTTATACATTTTAAAACTCACATTTTTAATTGTTTTAAATGCACAGCACATCAGCACAAGCTAAATGCTCTGAGTTTCAAATGTGCTCTGATCACATTGTTGGAATTAGAGACACTTTTTTACTTTTCACAAGGGATGTGGCTCCATGAGGTGGACAGATACCCAGAAGTTACTGAGTATAACGCTATTACATTGTTATTATTATTATTATTATTATTATTATTATTACATAACACTAGCACTAAGAGCAGCACTCACATCTGGATTTGGGGATTACAGTTTTCCTCAGTCGCTTTGGTGCTTTTCTCACATCATTATTAACATTTGCACAGCAGTTAGTGCATTTCTCAAAACAATTAGTGCAAACTGCAAAACCTAGTGGATAACCTGCACAAGAACATTACTTGCTCAAAATGGATAGTCCATTCCTCGAAAGCAAGTAACTGCCAGTGTCATCAAAATGAGAAGTCTTGACACCATCGTTTATGAACAAGATAGTCAAATGGCTTTGTCATTTTTTCATTACGACAGTTTATGCTCTCAGTGTTTTCCCATGCAAAAAAAGGTCAGAACTCGGTGACACTACCTGAACATGCTCAAGACAGCACTATTCAGTACTTGTACAGCCATTTGAAAACTACAGTAAAGTTACACGTTGCTGTAGTTAGGGGAGTAAGTGAGTACAAGACACTGAATATGTACGTTTCACAGTTTTGCTGTATATGCTCTTTGCAATTCTACAGCATTGTGACAGAATTTGATAACTAGTTCACCAATTTTGTATGTAATGACTCAAGGAATGAAATGAAGACTATTAGTTTTATTGGGAACGACTATTCAGCATCCATAAGTATAGTTCATTTTGACTGACAGAATAAAGCAATTGATACTGTACATGTTCAAAAGCATTTGCAATTTGTTCAGAGGAAGGAGAAATTGCTACTATGATGTGCACAAATGACTAAATGTTGTGGAGGTTGAACTAATAGTTAGGAGAATTTTCATTCCGATCTGAGAAAAGCACCAAAGCGACTGAGAAAAACTATAAGTCTCAGGTCATCTCTGGCTCTGTCCTCCTCCACAGCACTCCCTGTCCGACGAGCCCGAGAGGAGAGAGTTCGACCCAGATGTAGTCGCTGTCCAGCCCTATCAGGACTTTAACTACCAGTCCATCTACTTTGTGTCCGAGAGCTTCACAGACGCCAAAGAGAAGCTAAGGTGATGCCCACACATAGTAGTCAAGAGGGGCTCTAATTTCCATATAGTTGTATTACATAAAAACAAAACTTAGACAAAACATCTGACACTATGTGAGAGGAGGGAAAGAGTTAATGGGGTACATTGTTAGGCAAGTGCTGTTATATACTTGGCATATGCATACCTTATAATTTGTTCAGGAAAATGTAGTTTTTGTGTTTGTATTAGATTTGTCCTGTCGATGCAATTTTTGTGTCTGGCTGGCAATAGAATTAGGGTCAGATTTTACATAAATACAATTGAGATACATATTTTCTGTCTCACAAGAACTGGCAAATCATTTGACAAACCCACTATGTCTAACATCACTCAATTAACCATGAAAATGACTTTTACATGATGTGATTGTGCCATTTAACATGATTGAAGTAAAGGTTTATTTGCTGTGACAGGCGATACGTGGCAGGCATCAAGAGGCCTTTCTCTGTGCGATTCGATCCCTACACGTATAGCATCGAGGTACTGGACAACCCTCTGAAGATCCGCGGAGGGCTGGAATCCCTGAAGGATGACCTGAAGCTTCTGAGCGATGCCCTGAACGTGCTAGCGTGATGACCACATGCAGCCTATCTGGCTTTTTAACGGCGATTCGATGTGTGACACTGTCATAGTTTATCATGTGCTTCTCTGTACATAGGCCCAATGCAAGCTAATTGCTTTGAAATAGCGCGGTGGCAAACGCCTGATGCCTCATGTCAAATGGCCTCCAAAGAGCATTTAATGGATCACATTTGTGACTTCAAAGAATCTGTGTCAATTAGACATGTTATTTTTATTTTAATATTCAGTGTGACTTATTAACTACCTAAACAAATACAGCCTGGTCTGTGATCGCATCAAACGCATATTTTTAAGTTAAGTAACTGGAGTGATTACTGGTCATTACTTGTATGAAATGAAAAGTATTGTATGAAAAGTATATTTAATATGAGGCACGCAATGGAATACCTATAAAACAATGTCACATTGAGAAAGTATGGAGATGTGATGTGTTGTGAATCACTTAGAAAAGGGATCATGGTGTGTTGACATGAGCCTCTGCTCTTCCAAGCAGGAAATGTTGCATATAATGTGCTACTTCATGTGTTGGCATTAACAAAACACTTGTATTACATATCTGTTTGCCCATTTGGGCAGGTTAAGTGCTGCTTCTGTAAAGACAAAAACATCACCAAGATGAATTATATGATGACCAAATAAAAACCTGTCCAATATGAATATGTCCAAATGTGTGTGTGGGTTGTAATATAACATACTATTCGAATAAAATAAACTCTCAGTACAGATGTGAGGAATTTAGAGATGAAATTAAATTGTTTCACTAGTTCACCCACAAGAATACTTGACTTGAAGATAAGTGCTGAAGATAAGCATGTTTGGTTTGGTAGCTGGCTGTGGTCCTGGGATGCTGATAGCAGAGACTCTGGATAAGGAGTAGTTTGAGTTTAACTGCAAGTGAAATTCTCCTTTAATTTACCAGAAGATAAGCCTTAAGTACACCTAATCCATAGGGGTGTCAGCAAAAAATTGCAAGTGTGATCTCTGCTATTGGCATACCAAGACCAGGGCCAACCAGCCACCAAGCCAAATTATGCTGATTTATCACACTCTATTTGAAGTGTTCTGTTGGGCGAACTACTGAAACTATGTTAAAGGAGAATTCCGACGATTTTGAAAAGAGATCTCTGTTCCTCGAGGTCACCGAGTACTAAAGGCATGAACATGGGGGCTCATTTGGGGGCAGTCGTGGCCTACTGGTTAGCGCTTCGGACTTGTAACCAGAGGGTTGCCGGTTCGAAACCCGACCGGTAGGCCACGGCTGAAGTGCCCTTGAGCAAGGCACCTAACCCCTCACTGCTCCCCGAGCGCCGCTGTTGTTGCAGGCAGCTCACTGCGCTAGATAGAACCGATTGTTTTCGTTTATTTTGTACCGACAGTAGGCCTACTCGGTGACCTCGAGATCTATGTGAAAAATCGCCAGAGTTCATGCTTTGAAGAAATATTGTTAGCTGAGCAGATTACAGATCATCTTAAAACATCTGTCAATTGAAACATATCAGCTTAAAACGCTACGCCTGGAAAGTCAAAAAATACAACAAAATCACAATGATGGGCGATGAATTGGAGATCACAGTTTGCTTGATAAGGTGATGCTTTATTTTGCAACTTCACCCAAAGCACAGTTTTTGACGCTTACTGAAACCCTGCCCTCTTCTGGTGATCACACACACATTTGATTGACCATCTTAGCTTTCCCTTTCTCTGCTGAAGGGGTCACAATCGCCTTCTCATTGTATTGTAAAGGAACAGCATGAGTATATAGCAACACTATATAAACATTCCTCCTTTTGTTTTCTTTATAAACTTTTCCAGCATTTTGTTACCCTCGTCCCAACTTTTTTTGAAACATGTTGCTGGCATCAAATTCAAAATTAACATATATTTTCCATGAAACAGTCCACATTTTCATTTTCAACATTTGATATGTTGTCAATGTCCTTTTTGCTGCTAAATATGGGTTTATGAGACTTGTATATTATCACATTCTGTTTTTATTTGCATTTTACACAACTTTTTCTGTTTGGTTGTATATCAAAAAAGGGCAAGTTCCTCTGAGCTTATATCTCCTTTTCTACACCCTACAAAATGTATGCCTGATGTACATCTGCCCCATGTATGCCGCTATGAGGTATGTTTGACATATTTGCTTGATTCTATGTATGAATTACCCTCCCCTACCTTCTAGCCATAGTGTATATCCTTAGCAAATGTGTAGATGCAGCATATTGGGTCTTAGCAATGTGTAGATGCAGCATATTGGCTCAGCATATTGGGTCTTAGCAATGTGTAGATGCAGCATATTGGGTCTTGTAATATCCACATAAATCCATAGAAATGCATGTTGTTTTATCCAATATAAGTTTTGCAGATGTATAGTCAATCTTATACACACACCTTATATACTGAATATTATATTATAATATATTAGCCTATGTACAGTAAGCAGAATTTAGGCATGTCTGCATGTGACATTTTTCGAGCTCGGAGCTGGCTTTCTGTTATTAGGGGATTTTTCCCTTTCTTCATCAGTCACACTGTACTTGCTCTTTTAAGTTCAGGCGATTTAAGACCACGTTTATTGTTAGTGGGACTACATAAAATAAAAACTAAATAAAATGGTCTGAATTGAATAGTATTCGTTCTTGTGCATACTGTAATATATTATGATGACCACAGCACGATAAAAGAGACCCCGCCCCTCCTCTCATCATTCATCATCATCTCTCTCTCTCTCTCTCTCTCTCTCTCTCTTTCTGCTCAGTAATGGTTTAACATATTTCAGATAACATCTGGCCTCCAGAACCTACTGTTGGTAGCTTTGTTTATACATACATAAATGGACTGCATTTATATAGCGCCTTAATCGGCTCTTCTGAGCACCCAAAGTACTTTACAATGTCATGCCTCACATTCGCCCACTCACTGATGGTGGAAGCTACCATGCAAGGAACCCACTTGCTCATCGGGAGCACTGGAGTTAAGTGTCTTGCCCAAGGATACTTCAAAAGGGTCAGGAGGAGCTGGGCTTGAACCGGCAACCTTCCAGTTGCTGGATGACTCCTCTACCTCCTGAGCCACTGCTGCC
>NC_063199.1:28384074-28386574 GCF_017589495.1 Alosa alosa
TTAGTGTTCGGTCATGGCATAGTGTTTCAAATTTTAGCACGGACGACACACATCATTTACAATGTTGAGATGATCTTGCATGCATGCAATGTCCTTCTCTCTCTCTCTCTCTCTCTCTCACACACACACACACACACACACACACATACACCTGCACTGTGCACAATTGCTACTAGCAAATAATGCACGGGCACTGGTCAAATTTCAAGAGATCCAGCATGATTTTGAAATCAAATGAAGCAAGTGACATTCACATTTCATGGGCAACTGTAGATCATATTACAGTAAACTGAACACTTTGGAGTTGCTGCAAAATGAGCATATTACAGATAATGAGAACAAAATGACACTTTTTTAATGATATACTTCATAGCACAATGAGCTGCGATTCTTTGTTTCAAAACATTACATGTTAGTAAATCACTGTATGCTAATCATCATGCAATTGAGTTCTAACTCGCTGATTCATGTCTAGATCCTAATTCATTTATTATTACGTATTCATTGGTCATTTATTAAATAGATTGATATGTAATCGCACTGACTAAAGTCCTGACAGGGTATCACATGCTGAAGAAATGAGATGACTGCACTGGACTTGAATGAACTCTTAGATGAATGCAAATTCTGCTCTAGAAGAGAGTCAGTACATTTCACCATGGGTGGCAGTTTTGACAAGTCACATCTTTGATTTTTACTTAGATTGTCACAAGTTTGAGTTTGATTTTTTTAATTAAACAGTTATCTGCACCAATGCGTCTGGATGGAGTTTTGGAGGGGGGTGGGAGGGTGAGGGGTAGAATCCATCATAATGTTCCTCGACTCCAAAGCAAATGAGTGGCACTTGGGTGACTTGGCCAAGACAGCCACCATAAGGCAATGATTTCCCAAGAGAAGGTTTGTGTGTGTGTGTGTGTGTGTGTGTGTGTGTGTGTGTGTGTGTGTGTGTGTGTGAGTGAGTGTGTGTGCTGAAATAACTGCTAGAAATAAGTTCTTAAGACATAAAGAGCACAGCTCCATATTTCTGACGGTGCTCTTGCTGAACCCTACTTTAATAGTGTTCTCACACAAATGCCCCTTCTCGCAGGAGGTCTGTGCTCCTTTGTAAAGAAAGACTTTAAATAAATAAAAATGCAGGACAAGACCAGGCGTCTGATCAGTGGAGTGGCAAATCGGTTGACTGGGAGGAAATGACCTCCACCAAAGGATAAAAGCATCCCACTTGATCAGATAGGCAGTCGGAGCTTTAGGCAGCCACTGTAGAGAAAACTGTCCATGCCAAGTGATGAATGGGTAAGAGATGGACAGGGCGAGAGTTCGAGCTTCATCTTGACCAGACTCTGAGGCACATTTTGGAAGGCCACACGCACGCACGCACACAGACACACACACTCATACACATGTACACACAAACATACACACACACACACACACACACACACACACACACACACACACACACACACACACACCCACAGGATTTTCTGGGGTCCTTAAGGCTTTCAGATGCAATGTCTTCTTAGAAAAGAGCCTTTTGTTGGATGCTGTAGAACCCTAAAAAAACACATTCCAGAATATTCTTCAATGGAGACAACCACTGAGGTTCTAGATGCCATCTAGCTGTCAGGAGTGTAGCGATATATACCCTGCATTAATTACAGGTTAAAGATTGGCTGTAGACGAGAACTGATGGACACAGAAGTACCAGTGTAGAGGATATGCATGTAGTGTGTGACACGATGCCTGAAGTGCACCTCCAGAGGGAGCCAGCCACTCGCTCTGTCCTCTATGGTCATGTTCGGTCCGGCACAGCTAAGATGCTCATGCCCTAGCAGTGACTATACACATATATACTGTACACCACAAACTCTCTAACATAAGCTACATCTTATTGCCCATGTCTGTAACACTTTGCACAGCTAACGTTACATAGTCCCCTTTGGGCAAAAAAAGACATCTCTGGACATAAGTGCTCGTCCTGTCACCAGGCTATGTTCTGCTCTTCGGGTGCTGTTGTCCATGTCACAAGAGAGTTCGTCCAGATGGTTCCACTTCAACCCTTTAAAGGTGAACAGAACTACTGTAGCGTACAAGCATGAGGCTCACTCTCTTGTCTTCCTCTCTTATAGAAGGTTGTTAAGGGGGGCAGAAAGACCCAACTCTCCATGTTAGGGGGGTTGTGGGTGTCATACTACCAGACATCCAGCAGAGGGAGCTGTCTAGCAGGGTTTGAAGCAAGAGAGCTGCAGTCTGTCCATTCCTCTCCTCAGGTGTCTCTCTCATTCTCTGGCTGCAGCCCCAACTCAGACTTACAGCTGGTCACTCTCCTCAGCGGGGGTGCGGCTAGTCCGGTGGGGGTGTTCTGGGTGAGTAGCGGCCTGGGGGGGCTCGTAGCTGGGCAGCTCTCTGTCGGCTGGTACATCGCCCTCGAGAAGGTAGGGCGGAGGAGGCAGGTCAAACCATGGAGGCCTACTGTACACACAAACACACACACACACAC
>NC_063199.1:28394074-28396574 GCF_017589495.1 Alosa alosa
TCCCCGTTACTAGGCTCAGTGACAGAATAGCCCGCTCAGATTTCTGTCACCAGTAATTTAATATAAAGCTTAATACTGAGAAACCAGCCCCAATATATGTCAGAGTAAGTCAACAAAGGGAGAGGGAGAGAGAGAGAGAGATAGAGATGGGGAGAGGGAGAGATGGAGAGAGGGAGATTGAGAGTGAAACAGTGACAAAGGGACTAAACGTGAAGAATGGGAGAGTGACAGAGAGTTTTACAGAGAAGGAGACAAAGAAAAATCAGAGAGAAAGAATGAAAAGAAAGAAAGAGGGAAAGAAAGAGAGTTTACAAAGAGGAAGAGAAAGGACATAAGAACACCCAGGATGCAGAGAGAGTGATGAGTGAACAAACAGAGAGAGAAAGAGAGATTGATGAGAGAGGGAGAGAAAGAGAGAGAGCAAAAGAGAGAGAGAGAGAGTAGTGGAGAAGTAAAGGCAGCAGCAGAGCTCGTTCGACATGTCTTTGGCAGTGCTTTGGCAGGTGTGGGAGATTAGGATCATAAGCACTCGCTGAAAGTGAAAAACAGCGAGGGGGGGTCAGAGGTCAGGGGAGGACCGTTGGTTGCCTATTGTTTGCGGAACGTCCACGAGGGTTCGGTCTCCATGGGGACCAGCTATGTGAGCACTTCATTCTCCCCTTTCCTGCCACCTATTCACTGTTTCACTTCCCAAATTCCAAAACTTCTAAGCCACTGCCGATAAACAACCCTCTCAATCAAAGCGATCTGAAGTCCCGTTTTGACGAGTCACCCCAGAAAAACAGTGTTTAAAAATACATGAGCCGCTCTCTGAGGTGGGGTGCGGGCGCGACTGAAGAGGGGTGTAGGAGGAACTGGAGCCAGAGTCTCTGAGGGAGCGGGCCTGTCTGCCTGCCTGCCACCAGCATACGGGGCTATGCTCATTATCTACCATACAACACACAAAATACAAGGACTTCAGCTGCCACTGAAGAGCTCATTACTGGCCTGAGAGAGAGGGAGAGAGGGAGAGAGAGAGAGAGAGAGAGAGAGAGAGAGAGAGAGGGAGAGAGAGAGAAAGGAAAGTAGGGGGAGAGAGGGAGGGAGGGTGGGTCCTTAATAATGATGCAGGAGAAGCAACGGGTGGACGGATAATGGAGGCTCTCTCTCCCTCCATCTGAATGCCTCTGTCTTTCTATGCCTACCTCTCACATTCTCTAATTCACTCACTCACCTATTTACTCTCACTCATTCATTCATTAACTCATTCACTCACTCACTTATTTACTCTCTCACTCATTCATTCATTAACTCATTCACTCGCTTTCTCACTCATTAATTTGATGTTCACTATGCATACCACCATATTTCAGCAAATGCACTTCAAGTTCACTACAATTCACCACTATGGCTAATTTGCGGTTCATGTACTTAGATAGACACTTTCTATTCCATTAGAGTTTATTAGTAATTCTAATTCATTTGTTGAAATTCTACACCTTTCAACAAATGAGAGTCTCAGGACATAGATATGCCTGACATAATAAATGCATGATTGGGAACTCTGCTCCCATTTCAAGAACTTGGATTAAGGATGCCGTATCTAGAACAAACGGAACCAATTTGAAAATGAGCATCCTCTAGAACACCCAGCCTGCTTCAGCCTCCGTCTCTCTCTCCTGCACTAATGGGCACTCTTTCCGCCTGAAAAGTGTCCAGAGCTTCCTCCAAATCCGCTGGTAAAAGCCTGTATTCTCCAAGCACTACTTACCAGAAATCTTTAGTAATACCATCCTGAGGGTTCGCTCTCCCCAACCTTAGCAGGCAGAGGAAGAACAAGGCTAGCAGTGGGTAAGAATTGCAATGGCAGGATATTACAGTTTTTCTCAGTCGCTTTGGTGCTTTTCTCAGATCAGAATGAAAATCTATTAGTTCAACCTCATTTCGTCAACAACATTTAGTCATTTGTGCACATCATAGTAGCAATTTCTCCTTCCTCTGAACAAATTGCAAATGCTTTTGGACATGTATCAGTTGCTTTGTCATGTCAGTCAAAATGAACTATACTTATGAATGCTGAATAGTCGATCCCAATAAAACTAGTCTTCATTTCATTGCTTGAGTCATTACATACAAAATTGGTAAACTAGTTATTAAATTCTGTCACAATGCTGTAGAATTGCAAAGAGCATATACAGTAAAAATGTGAAACGTACATATTCAGTGTCTTGTACTCACTTACTCTCCTAACTACAGCAATTTGTAACTTTACTGTAGTTTTCAAAATGGCTGTACACATACTGTATAGTGCTGTCTTGAGCATGTTCAGGTAGTGTCACCGAAGTTCTGACCTTTTTGCATGGGAAAACACTGAGAGAATAAACTGCCATAATGAAAACATGACAAAGCCATTTGACTATCTTGTTCATAAACGATGGTGTCAAGATCTCTCATTTTGATGACACTGGCAGTTTCATTGACATAAATACTTGCTTTTGAGGAATGGACTATCCATTTTGAG
>NC_063199.1:28409074-28414074 GCF_017589495.1 Alosa alosa
ACGGTATGAGTTGAGAGCCCTGCTTTGCTTATGTTTTTGGTTAACTTCACTTGCCTGAAATCCGAAATATTTTCAACAACGGATGATCCGCTTCGGGGACAAGCTCTTGGTCTTCTGCTGCGCCACACATTCCACACATTTGATTTTTGATCGTCGTTTTTTGTATAATCTAACTAGCCTACTAATAGTTAACATAATGCTATTAGTCCACAGTGCATCCAAACTGAGCAGTCCATCAGGCTGAGCAGTGCAGGGAGCAGCTGTCATTGGTAGGCTGCATGCAGGCACATGGTCAGACAAGTTCAAGGAGCTTTGATTTGTTTTGTAGCGAGCCGCTCTATGGGTTGCCAGGTTGGTTCTATGGATAGAGCACGCATTTTAAATATCGCTCGATCACGCAAATTTGATCGTGGGAAGCCAAAATCGTGATCGTGATTAAAATTCGATTAATTGTGCAGCCCTACTTCAAACCACTCACCAAGTCACCTCAGCACCTACAGTACACCCCAACCCTACACCCCAACCCCAACACCTCCACCCTCACCTCCAGCTTGTCTCTGTGTGGAGGCAGCGTGCCTTCAAACCGCTCACCAAGTCACCTCAGCACCTACACCCCTCAGCCCCAACCCTCACCGTCACAGCCAAGTCTAACTCTCATGAGACACTACTTTTACCATGTGTGAGATGTGTGTTTGGCTGTTTATGCTGCAGTGTGTGTGTGTGTGTGTGTGTGTGTGTGTGTGTGTGTGTGTGTGTGTGTGTGTGTGTGTGTGTGTGAGTGTGTGTGTGTGTTTCTATACAGAGTGTAGTGTGCATCATGAAATTGCAGCAGGGTGTAGATAGGTACTGTAGTGTACCCTGGGGGGGGGGAGGGGGGGGGTAGTATTTTTGGCACTGAAAGTACATGAAAAGAGCATGTTTGCATGACTGTGTGCACATGTGGGAATATGTGTGGGTGAGTGTGTGCACACAGTATGTGTGTGAGTGTGTTTGTGTGTAGAGCATGGGTCGGCAAGGCAACAGGCAGCCCGCGGACCAAAGCTGGCCCGCCAGCAATATTATTTGGCCCGCCAGATTATTCTTGTAGTCCGAACGATTTCTTTAAATAATTTACAAATAGCATATTTACCAATCAGACCATGTGTGCTTAAACAAATATGAGAAATAACACCAGACGCACTATTTTTTTGATCCCTGATCCTCTGCCAGCCCAGCGCATGTTGCGCTTTCGTGCCTCTGTCTGGAGCGGATAGGCCACCTTGAAGATGCCGCTTCGTCTTTTAGTGCCGTCCTGTCAAACAGCTACAGCGTCATTGCAGATCAGACACACGGACTTTGCATCTGTGAAACCGGCTAAGATGAACGCAAACTAGTCTTTCCAATCCTTTTTATAGGCTCTACTTTCGCAGTAAAACTTCCTGCTTTAGACTTTTTGATCAAGACATTTTCTCCCAACTCATATATGTAGTTCACTCCTCACTCACTACTGTTTATTGTAGGAAAACAATAGGCATAGTAAAATTGTCATGTCAGGAGGTGGGTCAACCAAGTATTTAAGAATAAAAGTAAGATAGACTATCCAAAGTAGTAGCCTAATTAGGCCTAAAATAAACAAGGCTCTGTGTTAAACAGTCTATCATTGCCAAAATTATACTATATACTGTATATATATATATAGTATATATATATAGTAATAATACTACAGTTACTAATCACAATTTTGAAAGGGGACATAAAACAGAGTTAATCAAGAGCATGTAATTATTCAAGTAGACCATCATTGGGGCCATCCACGGTTAATGAGATATTTGTATCCATTCTCTGTGTAGATGCCTGTTGACTAACAGGTCATCCACCGAAGCGGTGTTTAAACATTAGCCTATCCTCTGGCCCGCCATCTACTGTATTGGCTGAGTAAAAAAACTGTCCCACGCCTAAATTTACTAGCCGACCCCTGGCATAGAGTATGTGTGTGTTTATGTTTGTGTGCGCATGATTGTGTGTGTGTGTGTGTGTGTGTGTGTGTGTGTGTACTGTCACATACGTTCAGTGGTCAGGCAGTTTTCTTCATCTGTGTTGTCATGGCAGTTGTTTTCTCCATTACAGAGAAAACTGCGGTCTACACAGCGGCCATTCCGACAGTGAAACCGTGCGGCTGAACACAACAGAGGATTTCCAGCTGGGAAAGAGAGAGAGAGAGGGAGAGAGACAGAGAAGGAGAGAGGGAGAGAGAGAGAGAGAAGGAGAGAGAGAGAGAGAGAGAGAGGGAGAGAGATAGGGAGACAGGAGAGAGAAACAGTAAGTCTTACAGTACAAAATGTTTATTGGAAACAATAAAGCATCATTCATGCCAATAGAACATCACTTAATTTGTGTATGTGTGTGCGTGTGTGTCTGTGTGTGTGTGTGTGTGTGTGTGTGTGTCTGTGTGTGTGTGTGTGTGTGTGTGCATGTGTGGATATGTGTATGAAATAAAGAGAGAATACTTTTTTCCCTTCAGTTATTTGTGTTATGCCCATTTATTCATAGTTCTCATATCAATAAAGCATTTTGGATTAGATACAAGCATCAGGTCCAACCTCATTTTTAGTAGCACAAGCTATCACTGCTCAAAAGTAATAGGCCATCCACACAAGAGGTAGCGCAAGAGAAAGAGAGAGAGAAAAAGAGAGAGAGAGAGAGAGAGATAGAGAGATAGAGAGAGAGGCAGAAAAGCAGAAAGGTAATAGGTTGAATGTTTTTTTCTCCAGTGATGTTTAATACATTTAAACATCTTACATATCTGTAGCAATCTGCGAGGACATTAACAGCGCACAAGACTGAGCCATTAAATGAAGAAATTCTTCACGTTGTAAATATTGCTCCGCACTTTCAATTACATTGTGCTGCATTTCAAAAACAAATTAAACTTTCCGTTAGAAGACGTGAGATAAATACAAACGAAGACCCTACAGAGGACAAACATATTGGATTTAGTCACTCGTACATCTTGCATTCAGTTGAAAGGACAAACCAGGCTGAAGCGATCCAATATGGGCGGGTATTTTTTTGTAAGGTCTCGAGTAATAAAAGGCATAAGAGAAAGAATTATCTTGTGAGCGAATCCAGCCAATTACACAGAGTGGGAGAGAGCAGCGGTCTGAAGCACAGCACGGCGCACTGCAGCTCCACTTAAACGCTTAGATTAGATTTTTCAAACATCGGGCTCCACAGCCCAAGCACGGCGACAACGCTCGATCTGCACACAGATCTGCCTTTTAAAAAGCTCCGGGCATCAGAGCAAGAAAGAGAGAGGTGGGCAGAGATAGAGAGAGAGAAAAGAGAGAGAGAGAAAAGAGAGATGGAAAGAGATTAAGAGATAAAGAGATTTTCAAAACGGGCAGAAAGTTCAGAATTACATACAAAACTTTGGAAGCTATGTCTATCAAGGTCAGTGGAAGGTAATAGCTAAGCCGACTTGTTCCGGTTGTTTTGTGTAAATGCTTTGACTGAACACTGTGCAGAGCTGCAACGATTGTGTAAAGTGCAAAGCCCGCGCGTCAATGGCAAAGTTTAGAAAATCTCTTGAGCGTCAAATGAAATCCATAGACGCGAATGTCGCCGCCAGTGCGCATCGGCCTTTAGAAACTCCAACAGCAAACAGTTCATCTATCTGATGAGCCAGATAACTACAAGTTAGATTATTTGTATACAAACAGGTGAGAGGAAGGATGATAGACTTCAGGCTGTAGGGTGATACTGTAGAGAGAGAAGAGAGAGAGAAAAAGAGAGAGAGAGAGAGAGAGAGAGAGAGAGAGAGACCATCATCCTATTATCACTCTTCTTTTTTACTGTTCTAATTCTAGCTCCTTTATTTTCACCCCCACACGAATGCACTGTTCTGTTTTCTTCTTCTTCTTCTTCTTCTTCTTCTTCTTCTTCTTCTTCTTCCTCTTCTTCTTCTTCTTCTTCCCACCAAATTTCTGTGTCTAATTCAGCTTCAACTGTTTAACCTAGAAACCTCGTTCAAACTTTGTAACGTAGGTATTGAAAAGGACACTTGAGGAATGTATTTTTCACTTTTGTAAACTTTATACTTTTTGAGATATTAACAAAAAACAAGCTTATTTTCCCCCATAGAATTTGCATTGGCACTATGACATCACAATGGGCTAATTAACAAGGCGTGTGGCATGGATCATATCTATGCAGAACACTTGAAGTATGGGAGTCAGAAACTCTGTCCTTTATTATCAATGTCCTTTACTGGGCTCCTTATCCATGGGGTGCTACCTGATTCACTTCTCTCCATATTGCTCGTTCCAGTCCTAAAAGATAAAGCCGGGAAACTGAATAGCATTGACAACTACAGACCAATAGCGCTTTCTAGTATTCCATCCAAAGTTTTGGAACGCGTCCTCTTTACCAGGCTTGATACCTTTCTACTAACATCACATAATCAGTTTGGCTTTAAAAGGGAACATGGCACAGATGTGTGTATATTTGCTTTAAAGGAAATGGTTGCAAAATATGTGGATCAGAATTCAACCGTATTTATGTGTTTTTTAGATGCCTCTAAGGCGTTTGATAGGGTCAACCATGGAAAATTATTTATTAAATTACTTCAAAGAGGGGTACCAAAGGTCATTATCAGGATTCTAGTATACTGGTACAGTCACCAGACAATGAGGGTCAAATGGGGCTGTGGAATATCCTCCCCATTTTATGTATCAAATGGTGTCCGTCAAGGGGGATTATTATCCCCGGCTTTATTTAATGTATACATGAATGATTTGTCAATCCAACTGAGTTTGTGTACTACTGGCTGCCTCGTTGGTAGCTCTCTCATTAACCATCTTGTGTATGCAGACGATTTGGCCATTGTTAGTCCATGCAGTGCTGGCTTGCAGCAACTACTTAAGGTATGCACACAATATGGCCTTGAGTATGACATTAAATTTAATGCAAAAAAGAGCAATGTCATGATAGTTAGAAGCAGAGAGGATAAAAAAATTGACTTT
>NC_063199.1:28424074-28429074 GCF_017589495.1 Alosa alosa
TTTGACTGAAAGAAAACAGATATCATGCATAATTACACGATGGACAGCAATGCTAATGCAAACTAAATGCGCGCACACACACACACACACACACACACACACACACACACACAGACACAGACACACACACACACACACACACACACACACACACACACACACACACACACACAGACACAGACACACACACACACACACACACACACACACACACACACACACACACACACACACACACACAAACACAAACTACCTTGCTAGTTTTCATGTTCCATGTTGCCCTGCACAGACCGGCTGCAGTGAGTCAGGGCCAAGGTCCATACATAACAACCAGACAAATGAGGAGTGCAGGGGCTAAGATTCCAGGGAAAGAGGGAGACAGCCATGAACAGAATAGGCGAGAGAGAGAGAGAGAGAGAGGGAGAGAGAGGGAGAGAGAGAGAGGGAGAGAAAGAGAGAAGGAGGGAGAGAGAGAGAGACAGAACCAAGAGGGACAGAGCAGAATAGAACACAAGTTTGAAGAGAGAGGGAGGGAAGAATAAGAAAGACTAGTAGAGGTGAAATGAGAGAAGACAGGAAGAGAGGAAGAGAGAACCCTAAAGTGCTACATCAATACCGAGGAGGAGGAGGAGGAGGAGGAGGAGGAGGAGAATGCAGGTCAGGTTTGCATAACTTTCTCTTCAACTTCCTCCTGTTGCCATGGGTACAAAGCGGGCGAGTCACTGAAGCGAGAAGCAGAGGCTTTTCTGTCCAAGATCCAGAAATGCATTCAGCCTCTGTGTGTGTGTGTGTGTAGATAGATAGATAGATAGATAGATACTTTATTGATCCCCAAGGGGAAATTCAAGGTCTCAGTAGCATACAGACATGACACACAACATGCACTTACAGCAGAAAGAGTAAATATAAGTATATACATATAACAAAACTCCACTGTACAATAGAGACAGTAGAAGATAAGAAAACTAAAAAACTAAATACTACATATACTATATAAATTAATTTAAACAAAAATCACAGTGTGCTTAAGGATGATCAAGCATGAGACGCTTGCAGTGACAGGGCCGGGACTGGGCCTGTAGTTCTGTGTGCATGGTGAGGTGCTCTAAGAGAGTGAGTGTCATGGTGAAGGTGCAAAAAGTAGTCCAACAGTAGTCCAACAGTGCAACAGTGCAAGAATAAGGTCTAGAGACCAGCATAAATAAATATGGACAAATGTGTGTGTGTGTGTGTGTGTGCCTGAGTGTATGTGTGTTTGTTTGTGTCTGTGAGTATTAGATGTCTGACTTTGTAACTATTTAATTGTTATTGTCTGCATATCCTAATTGATCCTACACACCTGTGTGTGTGTGTGTGTGTGTGTGTGTGTGTGTGTGTGTGTGTGTGTGTGTGTGTGTGTGTGTGTGTGTGTGTGTCTGAGTGTATGTGTGTTTGTTTGTGTCTGTGAGTATTAGATGTCTGACTTTGTAACTATTTAATTGTTATTGTCTGCATATCCTAATTGATCCTACACACCTGTGTGTGTGTGTGTGTGTGTGTGTGTGTGTGTGTGTGTCCGTCCACCATGAATTTCCCCAAATCCTCTGAGCGTCCATCCTTGTAGTAGCTGCCTGCTCTCTGCTGCCCTCCGGCAAGCGTACGTCCAAAAACAAATGCTTGTTAGTGAGGCGCCCGTGAGAGCTTCGCGCGATCTGACCTTTCCGTTCTGCTTTGCATAAATATCCCCATTTGTGTTCAAGCCGTGCCATCTCAGGCTCTAATTGAACGGCCTTGTTTCTGAAGAGACACACAAGCCCAACCCTGACCTAGCCTGGGGGCAGGAGAGAGCAGATTTATACCAAACTCCCTCTCCCCCAGTTAACATTAGCATTCCTACTGCCTGCATAATTCACACACTTTTCAAATATTCACCACACTAATTGTTAGTACTGACATTGGTACATATCTGTGCACATTCATTGGGTTTTCATATAATCATACATGGCATTTCACCCACATAACTGGGACAAATTAGATTTACTTTGATGTGCTGCTTATTAGCTGTGCGGTCTATTTGCTGGATGGATTAATTATATATGCTGAATTAAATATCTATGTGTGTCTGAAGCTTTAATGTTACTGCATAAAACCTTCAAATCAATCAACAACTTTGATTTTTGTCTTGGCTTTAATTCTGCAGATGCTCAGATGCCTTAAGACAGGATAAGAACAAAAAAGGATTATTTCAAGATGTACAAAACTAAAAAAATGTTCAAGATGGTATATCCACAATTTTGAGAGTGAAATGTGTGGGACGAATAAAGATGTATTGTTATGTCCTGCCTTAAGCTTAGTTTATCGTCCACCTTTTTTATCAGCTCCCATGCGGTCAACTAAGACCCCTGTTGCCACTAGGCAGGAAAACCAAAGAAACAGAGAAGAGATTAATGGCATTTTAAAGTTCGGGAACATGACCAAATATGCCAACACTGTTGCATCAAACTCTGTCAGGTATCTTATTCCCGGACTACCTGTTCAAGCCACAGCATTTTGTTTGGACACAGTTTCTCTCTCAACCCACCACTTCCCCTCCCACTTCCCACCTTCCTGGGTTAGGACTAGAAAGGGTTGTACGCATGGATCCTGCACGGCTTCTGCCTGCAGAGTAGAATCCTGCACAGTCCCTGCAAAAGACACAAAAGTCACCTTGCCAAACACACTTTCTGCTCATCTCTCTTTGGAGAAATTTGGAACAGGAACTCATCAATACTACATTATAACTGAATTCTAGTTTAGTTGGCTTCTGTTGCAAGCTGGGTTGAGTAAAGGGCTCTGTGAAAAGCTTTTATGTGGAGAGGGGTCTTGGTTTATTCAGACTGTTCCATGTGGCAGAGCTCATGGGAGATAGAGAATTGACAGAGAACATCAAAATGAAAAAACCCACTTAAAGGTGCACTATGCAGGTTTAGATATTTTTGGCGACTGTAAAGCTCCTTCTAGAGTCGCGATATATTTATATTTTACTCTGCTGTTGTAAATAGCCAACTTCTCCTGACTTATCCCCCCATGTACACAATACAAATGCTTTTGTTGTAAAGGTGAAGGACTAACAACAGGCAAAAATCTCTGAAGTGCTATATCTACTGACAAGGTAATGTTTCATGTTTCTTGCTAGATTTGTTGGGTTGCAGTTCTTGAAGTTGCATGGCTGGTTTTCTCGGTAGCGACTCGCTACGTCTATGCTGTATAGCTATGCTAGGTGAACGATTTGCCTATTACAAGTTTGTTTACCATAAAATTGGCTTCGTAAAGGTTATATTAAGGTGAAAATCTTGCATAGTGTACCTTTAAATCCTTCACACTGACCGTCTATCCAGTCAGTTTCACAGACACCACACATCAATTAGGCAAAAACTCTGACACACCAACCACCTTCATGAGAACCCGTAGTGCCCGAAACCACAAGAAAGACAGAACGGTATGTGCGCAACCAACCAACCACCCAGTGAGCCGCCGAGACGTCCTCGGAGAATCGATCTCTTTCTCTCTTTCTTCTCCGCCACTGAGGCAAGACGAGTCATCCGCAATTGACTGCAGGCTGACTGATTGCTGGGTGCGACTGAGAGGGGATAATTATGCTATCATTTTGCCTCCCACAGTCTGCCGGCATTGTAAGATATTAGCTCCCCGACGGTGCAGAGTCATTAGGAATCTCTTCGTGAATTTGGTGCATTATTTGTATCAATTTTTTGCCTCAATTGGCTTAATTAAATGCCCTTGTATTATGGGCTTAAAACTGTTGTGTTGTTTTTCGTAATACCCTCAAAATGACTGTTCATTGCTTCTTACTACCTTGTGCTGAAGATAGTGCATTGTCTGTAGTTCAATTATCGGGCCAGTCTTAAGTGATAAATTATTAGGTTGTTTTCCCAAGATTGCCTAAAAGAGAGTGTATCTTTAAGCCAACAGAAATGGTGCTCCGGAAATTTCAAGGCAATCACATACCACTTCTTCCAATTTAATACAATCCAATATTCACTCTAGGGATGATGGCAACAAAGTTTAATAGCTTAGTCTGGTAAATATAATCAGAGATGGGTGTAGTCGGCCTGCAAAACTTCAATATCAATTTCAGCAATATCAGACTGACTTGGAATCATAATACCAGCCAGCAAACACAATCTTTAGACCTTGGTAGGGTATACAGAGCAGCTATGTCCTGTGGACCACCTGAAGACCAGCTATGTGGTGTGAATCAGTAGAACTGAAGACCAGCTATGTGCTGAGGACCAGCTCTACCCTGTAAACCATCTGAACTCTAGATTAGCTCAGGCCTGTGGCCCAGATGAACAGCAGACCAGCACCCTGGCCTGTATATCACTTTAATCCTTTCCACACCTTAGACCAGTTTACCAGCTGACCAGTTAAAGTCCTCCTGGAAGCAAGTTGAACTTCGGACTAGCTCAAGAAGTCTAGCTCGAGTTTACAGAAGCCTAAAGCAGACATATACCTCACTTCCTTCCTCTCTCTCTCTCTCTCTCTCTCTCTCTCTCTCTCTCTCTCTCTCTCTCTCTCTCTCTCTCTCTCCATCCCCTCTGCTTTATCACAGACGTAGCGGGAGCTGCGCAATAACGGAGGAGCTGCGCAAAGATTAGCGGAGAATAGCGGAGCCGCACAAGCCACCTAAGCCTCCGCTGATGGGCGATGAGCGCTCTGAAGGTATTTACAGGAGCCGTCACTCGAGGAAATCGGCCGGCTTAATAACAATATCACTTCGGCTGGATAATGCAGCATGTGAGAGACACAATACGCTGGGATTTGTCTGGATCCAGCTCAAGAGAATAGACGCGAGGAGACGAGAGGAAGGTGGGATGAAGGGAGAAGGAGAGAGGGAGCGGAGGGAGGGGGGGTGATATGACAAGAATGGAGAGAAATGCTTTTTATTCTTGGGTTGCTTAATCTGTTGTTCAGGGAGAGGAGGCAGCTCTGAAAGAGATGCTGGGAGACGCAACCGCTGCAGA
>NC_063199.1:28431574-28446574 GCF_017589495.1 Alosa alosa
GGTCTTCATTTCATTTCAATAAAAAGTCATACATATGGAAAAAGGTCAAGACATCCTGTAGGCAAAAACACAGGCTGATGCATGTCATCTCTCTCTCTATCTCTCTCTCTCTCTCTCTCTCTCTCTCTCTCGCTCTGTCTCTTTCTCTCTCTCTCTCTCTCTCTCTCTCTCTCTCTCTCTCTCTCTCTCTCTCTCTCTCTCTCTCTCTCTCTCTCTCTCTCTCTCTCTCTTTGTGACTTCAGCCTTCGGGCCCACGATGCTCATGCTCCTCTGGGTCCCTCCCCTCTGCAGTGTGAGTCACTCTGACGGCTGCCCATGATGCGCTATCGCAGGCTAACATCAGGGATAACATTGAGGAATAAGCAGCGTCCGTTTTGGGCTGGCAGGACCGGACTCTAGGGACAGATCTGTGCTGCTTGTTTTTCTGGGCTCGGCTACCGGGGGATTAGACAAGGGGAAATTGGATTGAACGGATTTACTCTCGCTGTAGGCTGACAGCATTGAGCGGGTTTTTTTTTTGGGGGGGGGCATGATTGAGGTGCTGGGAGTGTGTATGTGTATGTGTCTGTGTGTATGTGTCTGTGTGTGTGTGTGGGGGGGTGGTGGGGGTGTGCCGCTGTACTGTGCGATGTGATGCTTGTGAAACTACTGGAGCATTTTGAGGCTGAGTTGCTCTCTCAGGGGGGAACGACGGTGTGAGAACAGGGACCTAGCGAGACCTCCAACAGCCACACACACACGGGGTCACTACACAGGGGTAATATACTACACCCACGCACACACACACACACACACACACACACACACACACACACACACACACACACACAAATACACATTACACACTCTGGTTAAGGAGCACAACAGCCAGCTAGCTCATCATCATTATACAGTACATTGAATAAAAAACAGATTATATTTCTATTTTGTTTTAAAATAAAAACCCATGGTGTTATTTGGGCAACTTCCCAAATGAGCTTCAAGTAAGTACATCTTTAACAAAAAATACAGATGCAACATGATGGATATGAATATTAAACAAACTATGACATTTTAAAATATTAATGAATGATGTTTAGAACACTAACTGGTCCAGTGATTCCATGGGTACCTTGCATGCTGGGACTGGACACGAAACACAGACAGGAGTGATTTATGAATGACCTGCGCTGAAGGGGAACAGTAGATTACAGTCTTTATCCAGCCTGCTTTCATCACCTACTGCCACCACCACCACTCCTGTCAGTCTCTCTGCAACTCTAAAGCACACTGGCGCCTCAACGCCAGCACTGACACATTCTATTGAATCATCCCATCTGTCATCACAATATGCGATAAAGAATGTATTGTTATAAGCGGCGTTTGCGACGATTGCATTTGAATCGTAATCAACACTTTTTGGTGGCAAAAGTGTTCAGTGCTGGTGTGTGGGGTTGCGTTGGAAACAATGGAATCTGAAGTACTCGAGTAATTAGAAGTAATCAGACATTGGCCGCAGAACGTGCTGTACTCATGTTAGCACTAGTGCGCGGTGGGTTTCGCCCATAAGTCCCGATCTGGAGACAAGGAGGCTTCTGGGAATGAGGCGATACCTACTCTGAAAGAGGGGGTATTTCCCGCATTCCTATGACTTCACACAGGACACACCTGTAGCTCAGGTAGTCATTAGTTAAGCACCACGTCATGACTCACTGCTCTCTCTACAGGACGAGGTACACGAAGCCTGCGGTGCTTGTAGCCCTGCACTGGGATTGAATCAGGGACCCCAGGCATGATGGGAGTGCAAACAGTGTGGAGAAAACCCATGAATACTGGCATCTGCCTCTAGCACATCTCTGCAGTGTGAAGAAAACTCATGAACACTAGCATCTGCTCTAGCACATCTCTGCAGGTGTCAAGGAATGAGGTTTACAGCCTGCAACCTCCTGCAACCTGCCAACCACCATTACCATTCCATAATCTTCATCTCATTGGTGTTACAGTGCAACTCCACTCCTGTGGCATGGACCAGCATGACCAGCATGGACACTTTTCAAGTTAATTAAGTGTTAAGTTCATAGTTAAGTCAAGCGACTGGTACTTTAACCCAAGGCCAAACTTGCAACAACGGGTTCAGGAATCAAACTTGGGCGGACCACTTGTCAGACACCAATGCTACCGTTGATCAACCGCACCCGTGTTTGACACTGTTGTCACGCCATGTTTCCTTCACAACCATCAGGCCAGACCACATTGAATGTGAAGACATCATCTCTGGAGAAGCAGCTGGTTCTGTCTATGAGTCAGTCAGGTGGTGAGTTGATAAGTGAACTGACGAGAACCGCATCACCACAATACTGCAGTCATGCTGACTGAATCTGTGTGTGAGTGAGGAGGCCAGTCTCTACGGCCAGTGCACTGAGAAATGATATTAGACTGAGGGGTAGATGTACTAGGGAAGTGTCTTTATCACTTGCGCCACTCCACAGAAAGTGCATGCTGTGCCAAGACGAATTAAGTGGAATTTACCGAGCATTCGTCCCTCCCTTGTTGGAGGGCACTCGTCCCTCCCTGCCCTCCAACATTCATTTGTGGTGCCCACAACGGAACGGTATTATGCAATCACAATTGAATGGAGTCAACTGACAACAACATTAAAAGGAATCAAAAGTTTAACGCTCATGAAATTTTACAATACACGATAATAAGATGACAACAAACAGCAAGATAATGGAGGGCAATTTTTCTAGTCGACTTCAGAAACACTCAGGCACAGAGACGTGGATGACATGAAAAAGTGAAAGAAACATGAAAAGGTAAACAAAAGCAAAGGTTGCTTTCAACATGGTTCAAAGAAGCAGAACTGTTACTCTGAATACTGGTTCTGTTGTTTCTTGAAGCTTCACCTATTGACGTATTTAACCCCAATCTGGACTACACCTGCTTTTATAAGGTGGAAAATCTCCACAGCAAAATAGACATGCACTATTTTGAAATATACGCCAGAATATCTCATCAGTTGCTCTTCTTCTCCCATGTTTTTTGTGAAATATTCCCACACTCCCATACCTCCCATAAATGCATACGCATGAGTAAGAAAAACACAGCTTGTCTGACAGCTCTCCTGTGCCCAGCCAAATGCGTTTTTGCGTGTGCTCAGTTCGTACCTAAACACACACAGCGAACACATACACACAGGCACACACACACATACACACGCATACACACACACACGCATACATATATAGACACACATACACATACACATGTGCGGTCAGTCATACCTAAATATTCCAAGTTTTAATGTGCAAATAAAGCATGAAACAGGCGCCAATGTCTTAGCACATCAGCTCCTCATTCTATGATTGTGTGTGAGTACGTGTCGAGTGGTCAGCGGGCTGAGAAGAAAGAGAGAGCTGGTTTGAGAAGTGAGAGCTGACCGGTGTCAGCGTAGCTGAGGTGTTGTGCTGCTGAGGGACTGTCAGACTCTGACACTGAGTGACTGAGTGACCGGACGGTCATGGCCAAAGCTCTCTGCTGCCAGTCTGCGTCAGGGAGCCTCAGCTGTCCAGACTGCTGTGTGGTCAGCGCCTTAAGACAGAGGGCAGTGAGTTCTCTCTCTCTTTCTCTCTTCTCTAACTCTGCCTTTTCTCTCTTCTCACTCTGTCGTTCTCCATGCCCCTTCCCTGTCAGTCTCTCTATCTCTCTTTCTGTCTCTATTTTCTCTTCCTCTATTCTTCTATCTTCTTGATCACACTCTCCATGGCCTTTTTCTCTCTCTCTTTCTCTCCCTCTCTGTCTCTCTCTTCACTTCCAGTGTTTCCTCCTCGGCAACACTAAGCCGCTGTGAGTTTTTCTCTGGAATGAAGTGAAAATGGAAAGTGAACTTCAGACCTCTTGTCTTCACACACACACAGTGCACAGTCACTGGGTAAAGAGCCTCAGGTCAGCCGCTAGGACAGGGATTTGGCTGTGTGATTTATTGTTTAACAACGGCAGCATTTGATTAAGTTGACACACACACACAGATGAACAAAGAGCCTCTGCATATAAGAAGCCCTTTCTCTCCAGTGAAACACGTATTCAGGTTATTTGGCTCCTCAGAGAGTTTACTGATTGACACAGCACAGAAACTGCTCTAGTAAAAATAGTCAATGATTTTAGACTGGCTACTGACTCAAACAAAGTCTCAATCCTTATTATGACCGGCCTTTTAGGGGGTTTTAGTCAGATTTATTTCTTTTTCTTTTTTTTTTTCTTTTAAGATGCCCAAATTTCCGTCAATGATTCCCGGACACTGAAAGACCGGGGTACACGAAAACTTGGTGGGCATGTAACCCCACATGGATAGCATGGAACCATCGTTTTTCGTTTTGATCTGTAGCCCCCCCGCTGGACTGGACCCCCCGAAAGGAGGGTAGGGCAGACACAGCTGCACGAAATTGGAAGTGTAGGATCATTATGACACCCTCTGTATGCACGCCAAGTTTTGTGGAATTCCGTTCATGGGGGGCCACACAATAAATTAATTTATGTTACTATACACCAACTGGCCTGTAGGTGGCCGGAGACAGTTTTCTGTGAATATCTCGAGAACCGTAGGGCCTAGGAGGTCCACCTTTTTTATGTATGTTGGTCTTAAGGGGGCATGTTAAGGGGGCATGTATAGCGCCACCTAGTTAAAATTAAAAAGCAAAAAATTAGGTGTTTTCATCACAATATCTCTGGCTGACAAGGTCAAAACTGCACGAAATTAAAAGTGTAGGATCATTATGACACCCTCCGAATGCATGCCAAGTTTTGTGTACTTTTGTTCATGGGGGGCCTTACATTAAAATAATGTATGTGTACATTTAGTGACGTACACCAACAAGGATTCCCGGGACACTGAAAGACCGGGGTACACAAAACTTGGTGGACATGTACCCCCACATGGATAGCATGGAACCTTCATTTTTCGTTTTGATCTGTAGCCCCCCCGCTGGACTGGACCCCCCGAAAGGAGGGTAGGGCAGACACAGTTCTCTGTGAATGTCTTGAGAACTGTAGGGCCTAGGATGACCATTTTTTTCCGTATGTTTGCCTTATTAACCCATTTCATGTGCACACATGTGCACAAACAGATACATACACACACACACATACATTTACAGTAATCATACGTATGACACATACTCACACAGTAGACATATGTAACGGCTTTAGGCACATAATGCAGGCACACACACACAAGCACACACACACACACACACACACACACACACACACACACACACACACATAACATAAACATAACACAAACAATCAAGAATTTTTCAGAATTATGAACAGGCAAGATGGAGGTGGGGTTGTATAAAATGAATTTTACATGTGAAATCTATGAACTAATCATGTTTTGGTACTTGTTGTCTAGCAGATACCAGTGAGAATTGAGTGTGGATAATGCAATTTAGTGAGACAGTTAGAATCATATAGGCCTTTCAGCGTGATTTCTTTTTGTGGAAAAAATGTGCTGGACTGGGCGGCGGTCATATTTTGTACCGCTCTGCGGTACATCTAGTTCTTCTAGATTTGAGTGCAGCATTTAACACCATTGATCATAGCATCCTAATTCACCGCCTTGCGGAGTGGGTGGGTCTCTCTGATAATGTTCTAAACTGGTTTCAAACCTACATTACTGGCAGAGATTTGTATATCAGTCTAGGAGATCATGTGTCTGTAAAACATGACTTGCCTTTTGGTGTGGCCCAGGGGAGCTGCATTGGTCCCCTGCTCTTTTCCCTACATATGCTTCCGTTGGGAAACATCATAAGTCAGCATAATGTAAACTTCCACAGCTACGCAGATGATACCCAACTGTATATTTATGTGGAGCCAACTAACCCAGATGGCTTTTGCTCCCTCACCTCCATTAATCAGTGGATGAGCAAAACATTTTGGAAACTAAATGATGACAAAACAGAGGTACTATTGGTTGGACCAAAACCAAAGCGAGACATTGTTCTTAGTAATCTGGGGAACTTGGCACACCAGGTCAAACCAAAAGTAACAAGCCTCGGTGTCATCTTAGATGCAGAGTTAAAGGAACCGTATGTAAGAAATGTATTTCAATTAATCATAAAATGGCCCTGATTTGTCACTAGACATTAAGAAATCATGTTCATTTCAAATACTTATATCACTGACAACAGTAGTCCGGTCAGGATATTGTCATTTAAAAAGTGAAGTTGCAGCCCTCAACTGATGTTGATGTTGTCATGTTGTGTTTTGGCCTGATGCGCCACCCAGTGCACTTTTCACTGGTCTTCCCAAAAAACATCTAAAGAAATTGGCACTCATACAGAACTCTGCGGCTAGACTTTTAACTAAGACCAAGAAGAGAGAACACATCACCCCTGTGTTGGCTGAACTGCACTGGCTCCCTGTTTCCTATAGAATTGATTTTAAGGTTATTTTAAGGTTCCAAACATGCCACAGTTGCCACATGGCGTGCTTGTGGGGGGTAACAGGTTAAGGCTGCCAGTCTTGAATGTCTGTGTATAAAGACAAATAATTGCGACATATGCTAAGAACAAGTTAAGGCTGGCTGCTTGGAGTCCGCATCAACGGGGCCTAAGCATTTGTTAGCCTAGGCATTTGTTAGCAAAGCCTTTATATATCTATAGTAGTATAATAGTATTTCTGATATGTTGCTGATTGGATCATAAACGACCACAGCAACAAAGGGGAATGACTGACTCTTCTCTAATAACTGTGTTACATGTTATTTTCTATATTTCTGATATGTTGCTGATTGGATCATAAACGGCCACAGCAATGAAGAAAAGTGAAAGTGATTGATAATGACTGACTGACTCTTTTATTGTGTTACATGCTCCAAATGTAAAGCACTTCTCTCTCTATCTCTCTCTCACACACACAAACACACTCACACACACTCACTCACAGACACAGGGGTATTCTATAGTATGCACCATGGCCCAGGACACTAATCTTCACCCCCTCCCCCCCAAAAAAAAAGAAACGGGTGCATGGCTACCCTACACATAGAGGTGATTCGAGCTTTTTAACATTTCTGGGATGAGGGAGATTTCACCCCCGGGATTTTTTTTAAATTCTGGCTGCTAAACACACCATTTTAACGCAATTTGGGTGTGACAGAAATACCTTTACAGAGCAAGCCGCTCTGGCCATATCGGCTCTGAACATCGCTTTAAATGCATTATCGCTTCACTAACCAACACGCGAACAAGGGAAAGAAAAGAAAAGTAGAAAGCAATGAGTCTGTCGCGATTTGCGATAGGCCTAAAGAAAGGACAGCTATGGTCACCTAACAATAAGGATTTGCTTACACTGCTGTTTGGTTGTCCCAAACTTTGAGATGATCCATACTCTACGCATTAACTGAATCTTATCAATCTTGAAACCCGAACTACGATGTTTGAAACAGAGTGACTGTAGGATGCAATGCCTTATCTCACTGCCTCATTCATAACTGCTAAGAACAGTGCGCCTTTTACTGTTAAACATCCGAATAACGTTGCGTTTTTAGGACTGCTCATCATGTCGTGACAAAGTTTACACCAATCATCATCTTCTAAAGTATCCTTATGTTGAGATGTCCATTCTCTTTGCCCTAAACATAGGCTATCATTTGTGTGCAAAGCATATTTCAATTAAGACAGTACACAAGCTATTTTTATTGTTGTAATATTGAATGATTTTCATGAATAAAACGTTGAAAAATAATATGCACAGTGCGTACAGGATTACGCCTGGCGGCGTCACTGCACAGACACACAAACACAGACACACACACAGACAGACAGACAGATACACAAATACATGCATGCTACACACATGCAGATTCTCATACACAAACACACACACACATAGAGAGAGGGGGGGAGGTGATGTGAGGCTGCCTTTTGTCTTGTGTAATAGAAGGCAGTGAGCGAGGACTGGGGCGTGGTGGAGCTGCTTTCATGTGCCATGTCTGATTACTCATCTGCTGCCGTGCTGTACCCAGACACACCAGCTGCCTCTGATTACTCCCCTACGCCAGGCAAATTAAATAAAACACACACACACACACACACACACACACACACACACACACACACACAAGCACACATACGCATGCAGGGCACATACAGACACACCAAGATGGAAATGCATATACACAAATAAGTATTTGCATGTATTTGTTTGCATTCGAACTCACACACATACTCAATGCAGACAGAAATATACACACATGCATGCACCAAACACACATGAGCACACACACACACACTTATACACACAAACACACACACACACACATACACACACACACACACACACACACACACACACACACACACACACACACACACACACACACACACACACACACACACACACACACACACACACACACACACACACACACACACACACATAGGCACACACACACAAACACACACACACACACACACACACACACACACACACACACACACACATACACAAATCAGCTCCCACCCAACCCAGAGATACAACAATAAACACTGGAAAGTGTATAAAACTTGGGAGTGGGTTTTGCTCAACTGTTCCTAAGGCCTGTTCCATCACCAGCCCTGCTCTAATCAGGTCCAGCTAAACCACAATACCCTGTAGGCAGCTAAGCCCTGGAACACTCCCCCCACTCTCCCCTCTCCCCTAACCAACCAGCCCAATCAGCCTTCTTTCAAAAGCAGCCCGGCCTACCAACAGCCCCATCCAAATCCTCTGTGGCTGCAGAATGAGGCTGCATGCATGTGAGTGTGTCTGTGTGTGTACGGTGTGTGTGTGTGTGTGTGTGTGTGTGTGTGTGAGATAAAGAGACACAGAGTGTGTGTGTTCACATGTGTGTGTGTGTGTGTGCAAGCACATGTGTGTGCGTGTGTGTGAGAGAGAGAGAATTTTGGATGGGGATTTGGGGGAGATTGTGTTTCTTCTTCTACAATAAAGCCATTCAAAGACATGTTTGGGCTCAGCACATTGCCCTGGGGAGAGAGAGAGAGAGAGAGAGAGAGAGAGAGAGATGGAGAGATAGAGAGATGAAGAGAGAGAGAGAGAGAGAGAGAGAGAGAGGGAAGACTCTGATGTGAGTGTGTCTGCTGTCCATATGAGTGGCAGTGGTTTTATCCACATGCCGGAGATGAAACACTTTCTTCTTTTTGTGCTCTGTGGCGAGGCTTGTGAGGAGCTGTTGTTCTATTCTCTTCTCTTCCTTTCCGTGGCCCCTCTGAGGGATGAAGAGCCAGCCAGGCAGGCAGACACAAGCCAGACCCTGGAGGACCAGGGGCCTCAATGGAGTTACTGCCATCTGCACACACACACACACACACACACACACACACACACACACACACAAAGGGGCCCTAACGGGATACTGGCATCCGCCTAGCACAGTCTGGTTGGGGTCTAACACTCAGACTGATAATCATGACAGACACACTGAGAGAGAGAGAGAGAGAAACAGAGAGAGAGAGGGATGGAGGGAGAGACATAGAGAGGGAGGGAGAGAGAGAGAGAAAGAAAAAGAGGGAGAGAGAGAGAGGGAGGGAGAGAGAGAGAGAAAAAGAGGGAGAAGGAGGGAGAGAAAGAGAGAGAGGGAGAGAGAGAGAGAGAGAGGCCAGGCCAGGCCGAGGGAATGGTGTTATTTTTCCCTGGTGTCAGTTCTTTGTTTGTTCCTCACGGGGACTGGATACAACGCTAGCGGAACATCTGAAATCCCCAGCACAGACACACAACGCAGGAAAGAGATATGCAGCTACATGTACACACACTCTCATCAACATGCATACACACACACACACACACAGTAACATCTTATAAACACTCTATGAAACTATCTTTTCTATTCTCCTTTCCTTTGTGTGCTGTGTTGTGCAAAGGTGGAGGAGGAGGAGGAAGAGGAGGAGGAAGATGAGGAGGAGGAGGAGGAGGAGGAGGAAGAGCAAGAAAAGACTCCCACTGGGTCGGATGCAGCTCTCGCATTCCGTCTGTCTCTAGTGCAACCAGACGCAGCTGAAGCGGTAGTGCCACCTGTCACCTGGGTGACAAAATCAGAGCAGAGTAACTAGGACACACCAGAGCACCCCCCCACCCCACCATATTCACACCTCATCCCCTGCTGCCATGGCAACAAGCTGAAGGCTCAGTAGAGCATACAGCCAGATGCCACCCATACACCCAAGAGGTCAAAGGTCATGGAAAGACCCCATGGGACGGGAGGCACAGTGTACAGGTTACATAAGCTTGAGATTTTTTATGAAGGGCTTTCCCCTGCTATGTGCGCAGACAAGAGCTGCTTGAGTGGCCCCCTTCTCTGCTTCAGAGTACAGTGTAGGTTCAAAAGCAAGCGTGGGAGCAACCCTCTTCACACGGGTAAATAAAGACCAATGCAGTAAGAGGAGTCAGTAGTGGGTTTGCACTAAAGTCCCACTCCATCAACTTCAGACCTACAAAGAAATATGCTTTCTCTACTGTGGCGTTTACTATGGTTATGGCGCCTGCCCCTTTTCCAACTAAACCGAGCAGATCTCTTTTTTACTGATCATTTTTCTTTAAGACTTATGCTTTTGTAAGATATATGTGTATTTGTGTTAGGATTTGGACATTGTCAACCATTATGTATTACTCTGAACAAATGTTCCAGTTTTTTTTTTTCAAAACTTTCACCCACATTTCTATAGTTTTCCAGGTCTGGAAAACAGTAAATCATTATTCCGTACGTTTCCAGACTTCCCAATATTTGCACAAGCACCCTGTGTGATTACTTCGGTGTGATTATTTGCTTGTGACATTGAGAGGTTGGATTGCTATGGTAAGTCCCCAATCAATAGCACAAGTAATTAAACATCTTGTGCTGTGTGTGTAACAGCACAAACTGGTAAACATGGAAAAGTGTAGAGACCTCAGCTGTAAATAACTAGGGAAACACATAGAGACTTGTAACTGTAAATAACTAGGGAAACACATAGAGACTTGTAACTGTAAATAACTAGGGAAACACATAGACTAACTGTAACTGTAAATAACTAGGGAAACACATAGAGACTTGTAACTGTAAATAACTAGGGAAACACATAGAGACTTGTAACTGTAAATAACTAGGGAAACACATAGACTAACTGTAACTGTAAATAACTAGGGAAACACATAGACTAACTGTAACTGTAAATAAGAAAAAGTCATGCGTCTCCAGTGGGAACAACAATATCAACCCAACTCAAGAACTGGCTGGGTATCAGGAACACCCTGGCCTTCAGCCTGGCAATGGAGCAGACACATAAACGCCGTCGGCATCCATCACGTTTATGATCCGTAATTACATACACATGATGGCTGGCATTAATGTAACCGTTTCTCATGTGATTAATAGAGTCGTTTCTGGCAAGGTAATGTGAAAAGAAACATCCAGAAACAAAAGATCCAAGACTCAACCCTCTGCTGGGTTGTTACTTTGTGGCCCCAGTTATTAACTTGTTAGTCTTGATATATATGAGACGCTAATCTCTGAAAAAGTAATAGGTAGAAATGAATAATCCCAGACTGATCTGTGCATGAACGTTTGTTTTAAAGCAGCAGTTAACTAGCAAACAAGTAATTTGGTAGATAAGGTAGTTCATTTACATTTTCATGTGATGTTGGCAGTGTGATCTCCAAACATATATGGAAATAGACAACAAAGTAACTGTATCTTATCTATTCCTCTGTGCAACACAAGGCTTGCCTTTGAAGCAGCATTTATTTTGGTGATGGTAAGGCTTCCTGATTGGCAAGTTGGTTATCTTTTAGAAATCTCATCTGACGTTTGCTGCCTGATCGCTTGCACGCACACACACACACACACACACACACACACACACACACACACACACACACACACACACACACACACACACACATCAAAAGATACAGTGATTGAATTCCCTTTGAGGCTGCAGTTATTTTTGCGTTTTGAGCTTCTTAATTGCTAATTTGATTAACTAGTTTTAGAAACCTCATCTGATGTGTACACGGAACACAACCCCTGCACTGAACCAGCCAGTCCCCCTTCAGTCCTGTCCTCTTCCTGTGTCCTTCAGTCCTGTCCTTTTCCAGTCCCCCTTCAGTCCTGTCCTCTTCCTGTGTCCTTCAGTCCTGTCCTCTTCCTGTGTCCTTCAGTCCTGTCCTTTTCCTGTGTCCCAGTCTGTACCCAGTCCTCACATGCTCCATACAGAGGATGATTAGCTCTGGTGGGGAAGTCATTTCCCCATTATGGTAACATGAGATGTCCTCCACGCAAAGGCCAGGGACACATCTTAGGGCTCCAACTCCACTTCCTCCACTATATAGGGGGGCGGACTTCAGTGTCATTTCAGGTCCTGGTTTCATAAAACTTGAGGGCCTCAATAAAATATAGCAGTCAAAGGTAGCATTCAGCTACACATTCCACCGATGTTTCTCTCTTTGGTTGTGCAATTGTACAAAATGCAACACTCCGAGACACAATTTAAATGCAATGCAGAAATCTGGCATCCCTAAAGGTCATTCCAAAGACACATAGACACACACTATGATGGATTATATCTGTAAGGAGCGGATGGAAAAGATGCATCGCACAAGGAGATGTTTAAAACACATTCACAGGTTTACCAAAAGCAGTCTTGTGCAAAAAGCGGTAAAGACCTGACTTAGTTAATACTCAATACAACTCTCTTTGCCACCTCGACTTATTGTATCGCTAAACAAATCGACAAAGTCACACCACAAATCAGTATCCTGGTAACAGGTTAATGAGGGGACAATGGATTGTGTCCACTGAGCGAACTGCTATTGGACTGACGCTACACTTTGAATTGTAATTACATCTAAGCAGAGAGTCCAGTCCTGCCACTAGTATTACAGAGCAGAATGGAGCAATCGAGTGAAAGTGGAGCATTGCTATGCTCTCCACAAACCTCATCAATATTTGCTCTCCTTTCTGACGGAGTTGCATTGTATGACGAGGACAGCCGCATGCTGAGAAGAATGGAACGGATGAATCAATCTGGAACTGCTCTGTAACAGAAAGGCTCATTTTTTTATCCCCTGGCCCTGAAGAAATCAGCTTTATACATGAGCAGATTTCTATTGGCCAGGCATAAAAAAGTTATTTTCCAATTACATCCCTTATAATGGACCCCCGTCTCAGGCACAGTGGGGGAGGAGTCATTTGAAGGTATGAGGGATAGAATAAAGAAGAGACTGAAAGAGATAGAGAGAGAATAGAGAAGAGAGAGATAGAGAGAGAGAGAGATGAGACAGAGTTCCTCTGTAAAGGAGCGCTGGGCTTAGTCATAAAATGGGGCAGATATTGCCCACCAGGAGATGTTAGCTCCACCCAACTCCTCCTACACCCTCAAAAAAACAACATCTTTTCTGGCCATAGATCACAGAACAGGACAGCATTAAGTACACACACACACACACACACACACACACACACACACAGAGATTCTCATTATAAGTTTGAAAGAGGCCATCAAAGGCGAACAGTGTGTGTGTGTCACTATTCGACCATAAACAGCCTCCGAATAAGCAAAACTAAATGGCCTCTGAATGAGCAAAAGCCTGAAGCATTGCCGTAAAAAAGGACATGAAGAGGCTCTTTGTATATGAAGGGGATTTTAGATGATCAGCTAGCGTTGTGGTTGTGTCCAGTCCCTCTGAGGACTAAACAAAGTACTGACCCTAAGGAGAAACAACACTATTTCCATACCTTCGCTGTCACCACATCCCTCTCTCTCTTTTTCTCAGTCCCCCACTGTAGATCTATCCGCCTGTCCAGTGGTGCCGCATGCCTCAAATCCGGCCGTGGCCCCCGGAAGATTAGCTGCCCACCAACCACTGGCCGCTGATATGACAGCGCATGTGGGAGGCCCTTGGCGGCGACCGAAGCCTCTGAAGTGTTTTTTTGTCAAATGGCGTGTCCTTGTCCTTGGCTGGTCAGTCAGGACTTCACAGAGCCGGCCAACTCACGAGTCACAAACCTCCCCATGACTCTCTCTGGCCCGCCATGATGTTTGTTTACCAATTGGAGGCCTGGCACACCGAGAGGGACGGAATAGGCATAATACTTGGCATGGAAGCACATCTAGTGTGAGAATGAGGGCCGGATCAGAGCCAAGCCAGTGCCAGAGGCAACTTTAATCTGAGGATTAAAGGTTGTACAGTATCAGCGATTTCAGGCCCAAAAAAGGCCCAAACATAAATGATCACATTCATCTAATCTTTCCTAACGATCTGCTATCTGCCTGCCCCATAAGCAGGCCTTTTAAAAAAACACGTCTCTGTAGGCAGCCTACCAACAAATGTTGCCAACCACTCAAAGGCAAAATAAAGTGTTCCAACCAATAACCGACGAGATGCACGTTTAGGAGAGTTGTCCTGAGAGAGTGACCTGCTTTGCTGACTGAATTGCTGATCTGTGTGAGTGTATGTGTGTGTGTGTGTGTGTGTGTGTGTGAGAGTGTGTTTGTGTGTGTGTGTGTGTGTGTGTGAATGTGTGTGAGTGTGTATGTGTGAATGTATCTTCTTGTGAATGTGTGTGAGTGTGTATGTGTGAGAGAGTGTGTGTGTGTGTGTGTGTGTGTGTGTGTGTGTGTGTGTGTGTGTGTGTGAGTGTGTTTGTGTGTGTGTGTGTGTGTGTGTGTGAGTGTGTTTGTGTGTGTGTGTGTGAATATATGTTCTTGTGTGTGTGTGTGTGTGTGTGTGTGTGTGTGTGTGTGTGTGTGTGTGTGTGTGTGTGTGCACTCCTAAAAAAATACACTTACTCAACTTAAAAAAATTTAGGGTAACAATTTGCATGGATCTTTAAAGTAATTTCAACTCAAGCCGTTTTGAGTAAATATTGTGAGACTTATATAGTTAGAACAACTGAATTATATTATATGATCAAATTAATATAATTAAGTTGGTTCAACAATTAAGCTTTTAGAGGGACAAATCAGGTTGATTGTGCTAAAC
>NC_063199.1:28451574-28486574 GCF_017589495.1 Alosa alosa
GCAAGGGAAAGAAAATGAGGGAATGGATGGGAGGTGGATGGAGGGTGGAGGTGGATGGAGGGGTGGAGGTGGATGGAGGGTGGAGGTGGATGGAGGGTGGAGGTGGATGGAGGGGTGGAGGTGGAGGTGGATGGAGGGTGGAGGTGGATGGAGGGTGGAGGTGGATGGAGGGTGGAGGTGGGGGAGGGGTGGATGGAGGGTGGAGGGATGGAGGGTGGAGGTGGATGGAGGGTGGAGGGATGGAGGGTGGAGGTGGGGGAGGGGTGGAGGTGGAGGTGGATGGAGGGGTGGAGGTGGAGGTGGATGGAGGGGTGGAGGTGGGGAGGTGGATGGAGGGGTGGATGGAGGGTGAGGTGGATGGAGGGTGGTGGTGTTTACGTGGGGAGGAGATGATGAGGAGTGGGACAGCGATACTTTGAAGGAGACACCAATTTCCTCTGCCATGCTGATAAATGAAATGCATATTATACAGCTCCCTTAGAAATGTGTGTGTGTGTGTATATTTGTGTAAATAGTGTACACTGCACACACACACACACACACACACACACACACACACACACAGACACAGACACACACACAGACACACACACACACACACACACACACACACACACACACACAAATGTTGGGGCTATGTGTGACAGTCCAGTAAACACCACTCTCTACTAATATCTGTCACATCAGGAGCAGGACCGAGGCATGGTGTGCTGACATTTCTCCAGGAGCTGCAGACAGTGATAGATGTGAGAGAGAGAGAGAGAGAGAGAGAGAGAGAGAGAGGAAAGAGAGATGGAAAAGAGAGAGAGAGAGAGGTCTTCTGGGACTGCAGGGACTGTGTTCCTCTGATGTGCCACATATCCAGAAATCCACCTTGCTTGGGCTAAACAACAACACCAAGGCTAAGGAAAGAATTGATGGGTAAGGTAAGGAATGGACAGAGACACGCAGACTGCAAAAAATTAGCAGAAAGTCTGGACAAAGAAGAAGAAGAAGAAGAAGGAAGAAGAAGAAGAAGAAGAAGAAGAGGTGATGGGAAGGCAGGGATAGGAAAGAGAAGAAGAAAACAGACCAAGTGAGAAATGAGCAGAGGAGCCTCACAGGACACCATAGCTGGGAGCAGCAGGAAGGGTGAGGCTTTCTTCTTCCTCTCTGTCCTCTTACTATTGCTGCCTGTTCTCACCAGAAGTGTGTATGTGTGTGTGTGTGTGTGTGTGTGTGTATGTGTGTGTGTGTGTATGTGTATGTGTATGTGTGTGTGTGTGTGTGTGTGTGTATGTGTGTGTGTGTGTGTGTGTGTGGAGAGGTACAAAGTAAAAACCGAAAGTATTAAAGTTAGAAAGCAAGAGAAAATTATGAAAAAGAAAAAGTGTCTGATGGCAAAAGAGAATAAGCATGAAAGCATGAGAGAGAGTGAGAGAGAGAGAGAGATACAGAGAGTGTGGGACAGAAATACAGTGTGAGAGAGATATAGATAGAGATACAGAGAGAGAGAGAGAGAGAAAGAGAGAGAGAGAGAGAGCGGCTGCAAAGCTGAGTGAATCAGCGGGATATCATCATTAGTTCAGATTAGTGCATTTGCGCTGCCAGTGACTGTGACCAGTGAACATGTGCAATTAGAACTCACAGATCGCTTCATCTCTCTCTCTCTCTCTCTCTCTGTCTCTCTCTCTCTCTCTCTCAGGGAGGATAAATACAGCACAGAGAGTCTGAAAGTAGAAATCAGCCCATCAACCCAGCAGGAGGGGAGGTCTCAGGAGGTGAGAGGAGGGGAACACTTGTCCTGGTCCTGCTTCAGTTCCCCCAGAGAATACTGCATTCCCTTTGGGACTCACGCAGTCCCTGTGCGACACTAACAACCACAGATATCACAGTTCAGATGTACAAACACACAGTGAAATGTGTGTGTGTGTGTGTGTCTGTGCCTGAGAGAGTTATTGTGTATATTTGTGTGTGTGTGTGTGTGTGTGTGTTTCAGCATAGCAAAGCAGCAGAGAAATACTGAATTTTGTACAAATGTGGTTTGCCTCGATCCTCATCAAGTCCTGTGGTTTTGCTCTTATCCCCACATGTGGAGGGGGCTGAGGACCAGTAATCTTACAATGTGTGTGTTTATATTTGTGTGGGCGTGTGTGTGTGTGTCTGTGTGTGTGTGTGTGTGTGTGTGTGTGTGTGTGTGTGTTTATATCTCTGTGTGTGTTTGTGTGTGTGTGTGTGTGTGTGTGTGTGTGTGTGTGTGTATGTGTGCGTTTGTGTGTGTGTGTGTGTGTGTGTGTGCTATTGCCAGAGAGAGAAGTAGAAGTGAATGACCACCCTGTCAAGCCTTTCACGTTGTCATGGTAATGGTTTAACAGCCTCCCCCCTTCCCCTACACTGCGAGGTACTTTTAGCCACTAACTGCTTGTGAAATGGCTGCAAAACTGAGGAACATGGTGTGCTTTTCCCATAATTTTAGCAGCAGGCCAAGTGTTTGTGGCAAACTTCAGACAGGCTGTTCTAAAGTTTCAGAGAGTTTTCGTCCTTGGGAGCAAATGTACTGTGGCAGGCTACTCCACCGGCTCACTTCTACCCACCATCAGGGGCTTGCCAGACTCATTTACCCATCCTTCCATCCATCCATCCATCCATCCATCCATCCATCTATCCATCCATCCATCAATCCATCATGTCTTCATGCACACAGACTAGCCAAATGTTTCACAACACAGACAGAGTGAAGAGAGAAGGAAGGGTGGATGCAGGCCGGAGAGTTTCAGTGGCACCAGAGAGACAGAGAGAGAGTGTGTGTGTGTGTGTGTGTGTGTCTGTGTGTGTATCTGTGTGTATGGTTCACTTCAGTCCCAGTGCAGTACCATTTGTGTTGATGGCCAACATGATAGGGTGAGGGGGGTGTGGTGTGATGGGGGGTTGAGTCTGACAGAGACACACGGTTCATCGTGCTGATACGAGTAACAGTGACATCATCCCAAATGAAAACAAATGGTGGACTCCAAACTGCTGAGACAGATGAGAGAGAGAGAAATAGCAAGAGAGAGAGGGAGGGAGGGAAAGAGAGTAAGAGAGAGAATGAGGTGTTTGGGGTTTGGCTGTAAGCTAGGACTTTGCTTAAGTAAAACCAGAGGAGTAGAAATTAAGCCTTACAAATATGCTTTGTTTCCTCTCTTCCTCTTCTCTCCTCCTACTCCTCCTCTCTCTGAGACACCCCCTCCTTCTCACCTCCGCTGTCTCTCTGAGCAGAGGAGACAGCTGTCTCGTCCCGCTCACAGCGCTGGGGACAGGAGACAAGTCCTGTCCTACTCCAATGGGACAGTGGACGGGAGCAGAAATGTGATCGTGTCCTCTGCTCGAGGAAGAAGGGAGGCAAACATGAAGAGGAGGAGGAGGAGGAGGAGAACAGGCAAACAGACAGAGGGAGGAGCCCTATATTGTCTCCAGGATTCTTTACAGCAAACAAATGAACCGTACCTGGTGTGTGTGTGTGTGTGTATGAGTCAGACTTTTAACGACTTTTAAAGTCTGTGTAAATAGAGTGTTTGCCCTGCCACCTCTACATTTCAGAAAGAAATACACACACACACAAGCACATACAGAGAGAGAGAGAGAGTGACACAGCTGTGCCTGATCACTCCCCTGCATGTGGAGGTAATTACCACACACACACACACACACACATGCACAGAGTAAAGTAAACTCTTGAGGCCTTTCAGATATCATAACATCTAATAACATCTACGAGACATCAGTATCACTCTCGTCACCCCTAGCTAAAACAAAAACCTGTGTCACAATCCAAAAACCCCTGCTCTGAAGTGCCCCCTCTCCACTACAATGTGAGACACCCCCTCCTTCTCACCTCCACTGTCTCTCTCACCACCTGCCACTGCAGCTATGGAATCAACAATTAAACAGTCACACTACATCAAATGACTGATGATTTTCTCTAACATTATGAAAGGTGTAAATGATGAATTTACTGCTGCAGTGACTTTCTGAAATCTTCATGTGTCAAGCCAGGCACACATAGACACGCAAATATAAACTAAACACACACACACACATAGACACACAGACACTTGCACAAACAACCTGTCTGAAACACTGATTGGATGTTATTCTAAGACATCAAAAGACTCCCTTTCTTCTTGTTGTCCTGGCAGTAAGAAGCCACTGAAAAAAGCTGACAAGTCGGAGCCAGTCGAAGCAGAACGCACGTGAGGCCTTAGAGGTCAATGTGATTTATGCGCAACGCTACACGCACCGCTTGACCTCCCCACACCATCTGTTGCTCCGCACTGCAACCAGACGCCCATACGACCACTGACACACGGCCACACAAGGCACATCACCCTACATGGACCGTGCAAAGGACTCAACACGCGGCGTACAAAGTACACTACATGAATTATATACTATAACGTTAAAGCACGCTGCATAACCAGCACAGAGCGTGTTTCATGAATAATACATACGCTAGCACCCTAAACAAACCAGCTCTACAGTAGGATTGAAAGAACACTCAAACTCTCTCCTCAGATCTGGATAAAAGTTAAAGGCAGGAACTGCTGAGTAAAATCTAAATAAATTGTTTTTATAATGTTTAAGGTATGGTCCTCAGTCACACACAACGGAATATACTTGTTTGTGGTGTTTTTCATTAACATGCTCTCCTGCCATGACCCATGGTAATGAAGTGTTATGAGCGATATCTCTCATACAAGGCTCTCACTGCTGTTAACATGTCCTAGTCTAGCTACATATACTGATATGATTAATCTCTGTCCTGATTAACTGTCCATCCTGTTAAAAGCAGAATCTGAAATAGATTCAGAAAACTAGAGGTGACATTTCTGGATGTTTAAGGGGATAAATCTGAGGGTAGCTTGTGATTTCACCCAAAGAGACAAGCAACAACCAGAGTAAATACATAAGAAACACTGAATTATGCATTGAATGAAATCTCTGAAAACTGTTTCGGGCGCATTTTGCCAGTTTTATAAATTAGTAAATTATACTTCCCAGTCACTTGCGCTGGAGGTAATTTATTGTTGCTGCCTTTCAGGTTAATGGGTCTGCGGTAATCACCAACACTCATTTTTTTAGTCAAGGTCATTTCAGAGCTCTGGAGCGCTCTCCCTGGTGTGGAGAGAGAGAGCAAGAGAGAGAGAGAGAGAGAAAGAGAGAGAGTCACGCTGTACGCAGGCAGGCCGCATGCCTGCTCCACACAGACTTCACTTGAGAGCAAAACAAAGAGATGCAGCGGGAAGCAGCACGTTGGTGGCAGCCCGGCTCCACCGAGACTCCTGCCAAGCTGTGGCTTGCAGCGTACCAGCATTAAAGCAATTAACATCAGCTTTGCATTTCATTTCAGTTCAATCCCCCCACACACCCTACACTACCCTATACTACACTCACACACACACACACACACACACACACACACAGAGACACACACACACACACACACACACACACAGGCCTCCCGGCTCTGACAACACGGGGGGTTGCAGGCAGGCAGCCGGGCAGATCAGGCGATTGGTTCCAGTGCAGAGGAGCGTTTGGGCTCCGTGCTGGTGTGCCTCCAGGAGGGGATTACGACTCGACAGTGGCCCAGCGGTGGGGCCAGTCGTGGGGGGACAAGGGAGGGAGAGAGGGGGATGGATGAGGTGATGCTTACTCTCACACTCATCCAGCACCACACCCTCCACATACATGCACACACACACACACACACACACACACACACACAATCACAAATACACTCACACACACACACACACAAACACATTCACAAACACAAACATACAGTACACAATCACTAACCCACACACACACACACACAGACTCATACACACACACACACACACATATACCCTCCATCATTCTGCATAGACCCAGCAGAGCGAGTCAGCCAAGCCCCAACCCAAACCCACCCCGACACAGCCCGCTCAGTTTCGCTCCAGTGATTCCCTTTCTCAGTGCCAGCCACTGTTTGAGCTCCAGGGGAGACTCTACGTCTCACCCTCATCATGTGAATATGCCTGAATGGCAGCAGAGCAACAACACTCATCACGGCTCACACAAACACACATGCATGCACACAAACATACACACGCACACACACACACATACAGACACACACACAAACACACACACTCACAAGAGAATGAATACACTGTCCCTCCATGCAGAGGAGCACTGGCATTATATCATTAATGTATCATTACCAACTCAGTGGTCACAAAAATATAATAAATAGGACTGTGTGTCAGAGGAGAAAGAAATGTTCAAGAGCATTAGCATTCATCACAGACTACGCTTGAATTAATAATGATACAATAATTACACATAATAATAAAAATAACAATGCTGTTATACTGTTATATATTATATATAGTTATAATGAACACAGCAATGGCACATTGGTGAATATTTGTCACAAATAAGGGATCATATTCCCATACTAGGGTCTGCTTTACTAGATCTCTATGGAACTGAGTAAGCAGCTGCTTGGTGGTGCTGCACAGCTTCATCTGCCAATGCGTTAGGGAGGGGACCTTGTAATGCCCACCCTGACCAAGAGGGGTTCGGTCACCCAGCAGACCTCCAACTCTCTGTCTGAGTGGTGTGGTGTGGTGTGGTGTGTGTGTGTGTGTGGAGAGGGGGGGTCTGGGGCACAAGTCCAAAATAGCCCCTCTGTCCCCACTGCCATTCTGGGAGACAACGGGGCGATGAAACGGCTCCTGGCTGGCTGCTTGGCCCCGGGGAGCAGAGGAGACAGCTGCCACGTCCCACTCACAGCGCTGGGGACAGGAGACAAGTCCTGTCCTACTCCAATGGGACAGTGGACGGGAGTAGAAATGTGATCGTGTCCTCTGCTCGAGGAAGAAGGGAGGCAAACAAAGAGGGAGGAGGAGGAGGAGGAGGAGGACAGGCAAACAGACAGAGGGAGGGGCCCTATATTGTCTCCAAGATTCTTTACAGCAAACAAATGAACTGTACCTGGTGTGTGTGTGTGTGTATGAGTCAGACTTTTAACGACTTTTAAAGTCTGTGTAAATAGAGTGTTTGCCCTGCCACCTCTACATTTCAGAAAGAAACACACACACACACACACACACAAGCACATAAGAGAGAGAGAGAGAGTGACAGCTGTGCCTGATCACTCCCCTGCATGTGGAGGTAATTACCACACACACACACACACACACACACACACATATGCACAGAGTAAAGTAAACTCTTGAGGACTTTCAGATATCATAACATCTAATAACATCTACGAGACATCAGCATCACTCTCGTCACCCCTAGCTAAAACGAAAACCTGTGTCGCAATCCAAAAACCCCTGCTCTGAAGTGCCCCCTCAGTGTGTGTGTGTGTGTGTGTGTGTGTTTGTGTGTTTGTGTGTGTGTGTGTGTGTGTGTGTGTGTGTGTGTGTGTGTGTGTGTTGTGGGTGTGTGTGTGTGTTGTGTTGTGCTGTCCAGAAAGCCAACTCTGATGGGAAGACCTTCATTAACTAGTTGACCTGAGCTATATTTTGATGCGAGACCGCTTGCAAACAAACTCATATTTTTTGGGGGAGATGAACTGGTCTGGAGGGAATTGCACGTCGGATGGAATGCACATATATTAGAGAAGCACCAAAGCGCGAAATTCTTGGCTCATGGCCAGTTTTGATATTAATACAGCTCGAGTGGCCAACAGTGATGTGTTTCTTCTGTGTTGTCTTGCATAAATAAATCTCTTTGGCTTTTGATTAATGACACTCATTGAATACAAATTCAATTATGCAGCTACAAGGTAATGAAACAAAAACTTTCTCAGTCCATCAAGTGAACAGCCAAGCATCTCCGCATATAGCAACTTCAAAAGGGCTAAACTGACAAATACAAATGACCTCCAAAACGCACACATAGGGCTCAAGCAGAGCTCAGCGAGAGAGAGAGAGAGCGAGAAAGAGAGAGGGGGGATAGAGAGAGAGAGAGAGAGAGAGACTGTTTTCATACTTGTCACTCTGAACCTGACGTGAGGCGCAGTGTGTGTTTGGCTGCGGGTGGTATGGCATTTGTTGGGCTAAATGCCGTTAGGAGTCCCAACCCCAACCCCAACCCCTGCCTCTAGACAGGTCAAAGTTCAGCGTTTAGACATGGCAGTGCTGTTCGGTCAACTCTGGGTAAGTCCCTGCAGATGTTTTTTTTTTTTTTCCTTTTGCCTCGGCTTGCCATGCACAGCACAGCAGCCAATGCCGAAAGCTTCCTTTTTTATCACAGCACAGCAGCAGATACTGTACATGAATGCACTGCTAGCAACAACGCCATCAGCTCTCTATGTCAGGGAGAATTAAAGAATTGTCAGGGAGAATTGAAAAACAAAACAACTACATTTAGGAACAATTTGGTCTTAGAAGCATTATATTTTGCATGGTATAAAAGAATGTGTGTGTTTGTGTATGTATGTGCAGAGTAAGTATATGTGTGTGTGTGTGTGTGTGTATGTGCCTGTGTATGTGCGTGAGTTTATGTGTTGTGTGTATGTGCGTCAGTGAGTGAGTGTGTGTGTGTGTGTGTGTGTGTGTGTGTATGTGTTTGCGCATGTGCGTCAGTGTGTGCGTGTGTGACTGTGTTGTGTGTATGCGCATTAGTGAGAGTGTGTGTGTGTGTGTGTGTGTGTGTGTGTGTGTGTGTGTGTGTGCTTGCGGAGTGAGTGTGTGTGTGTGTGCTTGTGTATGTAATGTGCACTCAGTAAGTGCATGCTGTGCTCTAGTCAATACGAGAGTGTTCTGAAGGTTCTGAAGCCACATGGTTTCAGTCATCAAAGATCTGCACGCTTGCATCTCTTGGCAGCCGGGATCGATTCCGAACCAATGAGCAAACAGAAATCTTTCTTAAGTCCTCCTTGCTCTCCGCGCCCTTCTGTTTTCCCTCACACTGAGCATGCTTGCACAATTCCCTGCCTTAAATATACATCTGAAGCACACCAGTTTGACCGGAGGAAGAAGCTGCTGGAGATGAGATGAGAGAGACTCCATGACGGCTACCCTGGCATCCAAGGGTACCTGAGGGACGACTCGCTCAGTACTTCTCTCTAACCATCTCCTCTGGCCTCAGTTAAAGAGCGAGACGTCTGACCTGTCCCCTTTGGACAGACTTCTGAGCAATGGCGAGCAAGTGTTCGATGGGTCTCAAATGATCTCGGCAGGACAGGAGACAGACACTCATTAGGACGGAGGGTTTGGTGAGCTTCTTCTCAGATTATAGTATAAAAACAGACACACACACACACACACACCAGTCTCCAGGTCTAAGACCACCACTACTGCTTAACATGATCTGACACTTAAACAAACATCTCTACTAATCAGTGTTCCAGTGTCACTTTCCATGGTTTGGCCTTAACGTTTAGTTAAAAGTTAAGCATTTAGCATCTACTGTTTAAAAGCAGTTTCCCATGGCTCAATATATCCCCATGCACTCAATGCATTCCAATTAGGTGTTTTTCTAAGTTATATTGTTTTTCATCTTCAGATGGTCTCAAAATCTTACTCAACAACAACATAGTTTGGCAAGAGCCATGGTGCATCTTTTCAGACCCACTGGCACCATGAGTTATGTAGTACACTACAGTGAGTGAGGATCCTGTTCTTCAGAGAATATCAACGTGGGTCTGCCGCTGATTTTTGGAGGCATTATGCAACAGCGTGCATTGTTTTGTTTTATTGAGATGGGGGGTGGTGGGGGGATGGTGGTGGTGGGGTGTGGGCAGGGAGGAGAGTCAAGCAGAGATGAGTTTGCCAATGGAGCCGCATGCTCCAGCCCACTCGGAGAATTCTCTCAGAAATGGGTTCTTATTAAGGCAGACGGAACCTGTGGCTTTCTCTGTTTGGCTCCACCCAAGTCCAAAGTATTACAGAATCAACACTGTCTCGTGCAGTCTATTTGTTTTTTTTGTTTGTTTTTGTTTATGATGGTTTTAAATCATCCTCCAAACACCCAACGGGTGTGTTCACTGTACTGCATGAGAAAACATGAGATTTTATAGGATGAAGCTAATAAAAATGTATGACTTGCGTATCTGAAAAACATATATCGGTGGGTTTCAGTGATGTTACATGGTAGAGCTGCAAATCCTATACATGCAGAACAATTTATTGAACTGCAGTTGGAATTTTAAACGATGCAACTGTAAGTCAAGTTGAAAATATGCTATATATGTGTATGCATAGCCTACACCTTCCTTTAACCTGCTTATACCACACGACATGTAATTTTTAATCTATCTGCCCTATGCTATTCTGCCTAATCCCTGTCACTTCTTATCGTCTACAATACTGTCCATTTCCACATGGTCTGTGGTGTCTGATGTCCTGTGATTCCCACTGGAGAGCTATTCTTCATCTGCCTTCTTTTACAAACCTCCATCGGAGAAAACAGGGCGTTCCGCTGCCACTTCATTGGTAAATTACAGTGTGTGCTACTTTTAGTAAATCCTGATTGTGACAACCAGGGAGTCAATGTATGTGTTCTATACAACGCAATGCAGTTTATGATGTTGTATAATATTATGCGTAAAGGTGAAAGATGTAGGCCTATCAATGATGGACATGTAACATGCATTCTGAGACGCTTAAAGAGATCCAACCTGTCATCTCAGGTTATGGAAAGACCAGCACTTAAGATTGAAGAGTGTCATTGGGGTAGCATTTTAGTCCATTACACAAAACATATAAAGTACATTTGGAAAAAGCCATCTGGGTTATGTGATAGGCCCTGTAGCCTGCATCTCAGAATCTTTAATTCTTGCTTATAGCCGTGCATAGAGTCTGATTCTCCACTTGGACACTGTAATGTCAGACAAATCGCATGTGTCTGTTTGGCTGAGTTCCTGCCATCCTTATATAATATAGGGGACTAGGCTATGTAACTGACTCACCTACTGTAGTATGTATGTGACATGTGACAACAGTAGGCTATCTTTTTGTGTCTTTCTGCTTAGCTTTGGGCTATATTGTAATGCCACAACTACAATTTAGAACAGCTGTTTTTTAGAACACTGACACTGTGGTGAAATCAGGAAAGTTAAACCTGGAGGCCACTTGTCTTCTAAGGGATTAATGCAGGCCTGTTATGCTCAGGTGTGTAGGCCTACATGACTGACCTATGCATAGGCTAAGCCTGAAATGATGCTGGACTTGGAGCAGTAATAACCGGCAACTTGACATTTGGACATCCCATAACTCTAGTCTCTAATACTTATATTCCTTAGAACTGTAGCATTCATTAGAAACAACAACAAAAAACTCAGGGAAATGTGTCAAAACTTTCATGAAAGTGTTCCTTCGGGTTCTGCAATAGCCTACCTGTCCATTCCATTTTGACATACTGTAGGCTAACTGTCTGCACGAAGGGCACAATGTAGGCCTAATCCGTTAAAACGTTACATTAACCTTCAATAAATAGCCTACTTTTCAAACGAAGTAACATTAGACTCTCTCGCTTCGGGCCCCATTCGGCCAGCGGAGCAGGGGGGCAGATTGACTTGTCACCGCTGTGTCTTGACAACTACCCCGGCTACGAATAGCCTTCACCGACTCCCCCCCTCCAACCTTTCGGTCCACGATGTTTTCCTTACGCTACAAACTATAGCACACGTTAATTTCGTTGATGAAGCCAAACCGTTACTCGAGTCATCTGATCTTCGCGTTCACAACCTCCACGTATTTCTGAGTGAGCGAACTGCTGCAGGGAATTTAGAGAGGCGACATTGCTGAGATTGGAGGGGGAAAAGAAAATGTGCATCACGACGTCACACTTCCCTTATCTTTGAAGTTCGAAAAGAAAATGTGTCGGCTGGTCTTGTTTTAGCACTCTCGGAAGGAAACCACTCATAAGGGAATTGCAACAGTTACAAAAGAATGAGAACACGAAGGCTACACAGACTTAGTTACAGTTTAACTGCGGCGGCGCCGTCGGTGGTAATAACACAAGCATGAGAGTTCAAAACATTCAGATGACTTACCAACCGAGCCTGTGCCCGATCCCGAACCAAGTAAGAGATACCAGATCCACATCCTACAGTCTTTTTTCCGGCCTGCCCTTAAATCACCCCGCTGTGTGGCAACAATCGGGGCGATAAAAAAAAAACCTTTCCCCCCTTTTCACCACTTGCTGTAATACATAGCGTACGTATTTTCCCTCTGTAGTTTTACTCCAGGCAAAGTTTTGAAGTTAGCCTAGTTGCATGGAGAGGTGGGCTCTCACGCTGTGGGACAGCCTACGCATCGTGGACCGAGGGAGGGGCAGAGGTGGTCGGCGATGGAGGGGTACTTGAGTTGAGTCGGGTGTCGGGTTCGCACTTATTCTGGAGAGGCGGAGACTCGCCCGGGAACAAGATGAGAGAGGCGAGTGCTAAGGATAGAAGAATGAAGCGCTATGTCGCTATATAACTTCCACGGGTTAAGGTGTAGGCCTACTTTCCTTATAATATATTAGCCTATAATTAGGCAAATTATATAATGAATATGAAAGTATAATATGCGTAGCCTAGTTGGCTTAGTAAAATCCTTATACCCAGTGAGTGACTTGAAAAATATAATTTTTCCAAGTGAACTTGAAAAATATAATTTTACCTTTACAGAAATAAGATCATACAAACATGGATACTATCCAAACTCACAGAAATGTAAAAATGAAATAGCATGTGAAGTTACAAAGGTCAAAGGAAATTACAAAGGTCTGGTATGGACTGACTACCGGTATATGATGCATTGACCATGATAAGATGAGTGTGTGCAAATGGTGGTAGTGCCAAAGTGAACAGTGCAGGGATTGAACAGTGCAATAACTTTGCTTGTTATTTTATTCCACTGCTTGGTTGAATTTCCCATTGTCATGCGTGTATAAATCGTATATGTTGTAATAACCGTGTATTAACCATATATTATTTGCATACCTAAGTAGCTCCCGTTTTTTGGCCGTATCACACTTGTATATTAATCCTTGTAAGGTGTTTGGGTCTGTGGGACCGTTTTCAATGTTTGCTACAAGAACAAAAATATGCTATTTATTATTTATTTTAACTCAAACTCATTGGCATTGGCTAATTTTCTGTGAAGAACATAAAAAATAACTTAATTTCAATGACTGCACATGGTACAACCCCCCCCCCCCACACACACACGTCTACTGGACCCAAGTGTAATAAGGTGCTATGTAGGAACTGTGTCCTCCTCCTAACTGGGCCTGCTGGGTGTGTGTCTGTGTGTTTGTGTGTCTCTGTGTGTGTCTGTGCGTCTGTGAGTGTAGGTGTCTGTGTGCCTGTATGTGTGCCTGTCTGAGTGTAGGTGTCTGTGTGCGGGAATGTTGTCTTTCTGCACCTGCTATTCACAAGGTTCAAAAATTGTTACATTTCAATCACTTTCACCTGTTTAAGTTCTAAAAAATAATAGGGCCTTCATGCCACATCGGATATTCAGAAAATCCTACCTCCGATAAAGAAAAAATGACTTGAACGCAAAGTCGGGCTGGATTTTTTGCTCGGAGACTTGTGCGGAAGTCTTGTGCCCCGAGGTATCCGACTTGACGTCACTATCATATTCTCCAAATGAGGCGGCCTCCCTTGCTACACGAGGCAAATTTCACTCTCATTACAAATAGGCAAGGTAATTTATCACTAAATTAACACTACAGATAGAAACACTCACCTGAGACATTTTCCGCTTGCTAAACCATAGCAAGCAGTTTTAATATTTATGCATTTCCTGTATTTGTTTTCCGAGCTGATCTCATGAACACTCTTTTTTCGGAGGTCGGGATTTTTAAAGTCGGGTCCTCCGAGCTTACGAATGGCATGAAGGCACTATAAGCACTAATATTGTAGCCTGGATGCCAGCCGAACTTAGCCCCGCCCACAACATTTAAGGTCGGGAAGTTCGGTCTGGACTTGTTCTGTAATGGAGCAACTATGACTGAACCAGAGCGGTTCAGACCATAAGAACTCCTTGTAGCTGAAAACTGTGGTTGACAGAGGATAGATGTAGTGACAATATATTAGGTTCCAGTATCGTACAATGTCTTTGTAAATTATGTTTAATTACAAAGTGTTTCATTCAAAGTGTTTCATTTCATAACAAAAACGCCGTTGCTAGAAGGTAGACATTTAGATTTCGCCATCACATCTGTTGTTGAGGATATTGACAGTGCAATAACTTAAAAAACAACCAGAAAACAATATTAAGGCAATTGTGGAGAAGAATGATATTTCGGGTCTTCTTACTACACGATTCACCCCATGTATTGGTTGAAACACGCCCCATAATCATATCCCAATGGAGCAGTATCAGACTTATATTGTGACTAGAATTTGAGTATGATGACGTCAACAAAATCTTGTTTCTATTTTTTCACCTTTTTTTATAATTTCCTCATTTTCACATAAATGTGATCTTACAGGGGTAAATGACAAATATGAACCATAAATGATGTCTATATAGTTGGTAATTGAGCTAAAGTAAACATCTGTTAAGTATTTTTACAAAAATTGTTATGGCTGTAATGATTTAACCACATGTCTGAATAGACAGGGACAAAGATGGAGGAAGGGAAAGAGACAGACATACAGAGAGTGTGTGTATACACACCTTGAGGTCAAAGTGCACAATGTTTCTGGAGTGGAGGTACAGAAGGGTTAATATAGCCTGTAAAATAGTCAGATGAACAGCAGACAAAGTGATATGATGGCAGGGGCTGAGAGAGACAGGCTCATGCTGAAAAGTCAATTTCTCCCCCCATTTTGTGTGACATTGAAGAGTTGGATGGCCCTGGGGACAAAGGACCTCCTCAACCTGTCTGTTGAACATGGCAATGACAGAAGTCTGCCACTGAACATGCTCCTCTGTTTATTGAGCATGCTGTGTGGCGGTCACTGTCCATGATCGCCAGCAGTGGCGCAAAAAGTGGGTATGCGCTATATGCGGCGCATAGGGGCGCAGAACCATGGGGGCGCCAAAGCGATGGTAAAAATAATAATAATAGAAATAATAATATATTTGGTGTATTCTATATGTAGCTACTGTTGTACGTTTCTAAATCATTTCTGCATTTCCTCAATGTTAAATAACATTTTAGAGGACTAACAGGCTAGAGTAGGCGCCCTATTTCATAAGATTCTATCATAGAATTTTGACATAGAAGAGGGAGTGGGGGCCGTGAGCTGAGCTGAGTGAGCAGGTACAGTAGTGAGTTTTTAGATCTATGGAAAAAGATGGATAAAGCAAAAAAAAAGCTGTCGGGGCTAAAATAGAAAAAGAAAGGGAAAATTAGATGGCATGTCAAGGGATGCGACAGTAGTTAAATAAGTGGATGGTGAAAAGCAACAGGTAGGATTTAAAGTGTGACGTCTGTGCCTGGAAGCACACGTTTCATGTTAATGTTATTCATGTTACCAGACTAACTAGCGTTTGCTAAGCATATGCCGATTGAAACAGCCTATATTCCATTCAGATAGCAAGGTGGCTACCATGCTCATACTGCACTTTTAATGGCAAACTGCAAACAGAAATGTCACACTAGCAACAACTCATTACATGATTCCATTTCCTAACAATGAAGACTCCTTGTAATAACTTAATATTGTGCTGTCAATGTGGCGCAAACAAAGGCTAGAGTTGAATCAGCCTTATCCTTTGTGAGAAACAGCTGGCAAAAGGACGTTATGAGAACCGTTTAGACTCTCTTAAAGTGACTCTTAAAACGAGACATTTAACAATACTTCAAGTTCAAATCGGCAGAATTTCTTAAAAAATAATAAGATGTAATACATTATTGGCCTTTTGTTTTACTTGTTTTACTTTTACTAGTTGTTTGTATTTTTTTGGGGGTGGGGGGGGCGCCAATTTGTTGTTGCATACCCCTCAAAAAATGGGTAGCTGCGCCCCTGATCGCCAGCATCCTGCTCATGGTCCTTTTCTCTGCAGTTGTTGTGAGTGACTCCAGCTCAATGCTAACAACAAAGCCAGCTTTCCTTATCAACCTGTTCAGTCGCCCAGCGTCCCTCTTCTTAATGCTGCCTCCCCAGCACACCACAGCATAAAAGAGGACACTGGCAATGACAGACTGGTAAAACATCCAGAGGAGCTTACTGCAGACAATGAATTACCGCAGCCTCCTCAGGAAGTAATGCCGACTCTGCCCTTTCCGATACAGTGCATCTGTGTTGGCTGACCAGTCCAGTTTATTGTCCATGTGTATCCCTAGGTACTTATAGTGCTGACTACCTCCACATTGACCCCTTCAATGGAGACTGGCAACATAGGTAGCTTAGATCTTCTGAAATCCACCACCATCTCCTTGGTCTTTGTTGCATTCAACTGCAGATTGAGTCTGCAGGTTGAGTCTGCACCACTGCACAAATCCACTGCACAGGGAAGGTCAGCGAACCCCTGGTGGCAAAAGAAAAGTTTCAAGGACAATATCAAACACAGTCAGAAATTCAACATCATAGCAGGAAACTGGGAGCCCATTGGTTTAGACAGGCACCGATGGAAGGAATCTGTGCAGGAAGGAGCTGCACATCATGAAATGGAACTCTGCCGTGTCACAGAGACAAAATGGAACTCTGCCGTGTCACAGAGACAAAATAATGTCAGCACCACAAGGAAAAACAGAAAAAAAAAAAACTCCAAAATATGTGACAGCCATCTGAAGACCCACAAGTAGACTACGGAGATGACAGTCATACTCGTCTCAAGTGATTGCTGATGATGATGATGAGAAAGAATATAGAGAGAAACTTAAACCAAGTGACCTAGCAAACAACGGTTTATATAACGGTTTATTTTACAAGTTGTTGTGCAGGCTCTTTAGTGCTGGGATGTCTGATAATAGGCATACAACATTTTGCACTGTCTAGTTTAATAGCTCACAGTGTTTTACACTCAAGTGCTATCAAGTATTATGGCTCTATATAGCTAAATACAACTGCACAGAATTGAATTGAACAATAAGCCATACTGTCTTGAGAGACAGGGTATGTCTCTCAATTAAATGGGAGGGGGGGTTGGGGCTGTGTTGCAAACAGCAGCATCGTTCTTCAAACTTGTTCTAGCTGGCGCCTGGCATGTATGTGTGTAGGGCCATAGAGCAATCCGTTACATCGCGAGACTGCGAGACTTTTCACTTTCCACTTCCGATTCTGAGGCCAGCAGCTCGCCGGACCAAAGCTGCAAGGCTGGTTTTTCCGGTCACAGATGCTAGGGGGAAGCCACCCGGAAGTATAACCATTCCAATGACCCTGAAGCTGTTAAGTTAAGGTATTAAGCTAAAAAAACTGCATAGTTCCCCTTTAAAGAGGGTCTGCTTGTAAAACAACATGACCATCTCCATTTCTTTTACGAAGTTTATTGTGAAATTCTTCATCGAGCTGTACCTTCTCATTAGTAATCCTGTCAAATGTGCAAAACCAACCTCAGTGTGGCACTTTAAGCCTAAATGAGTTGTGCAGACCAAAACAGATCTCGTTAAGACAGTGAACCTGCATTTTAGGATGCCTACATCATTCATCCTACGTCCATCAAATTGCAATTTGAACATTTCCATCAACTTGACCCATCATCGGCTATGAAGCTAAGTTAGCTTAAGTTAACGTAACTTTAGTAGCTCGCCTACACTGATCCCCTTATATCAAACAGCTAAACCAAAATCTGGGCTCGATATGCACACGCACACACACACACACACACACACACACACACACACACACACACACAAAATCTGCTATGAAAGTGTTAGCCCCTAACTAGCAGCCTGCTCTTGACTGGAGCATACTGAGGAGTCTGGAAGCGTGAAGCACTATGGAGTCATCTGCCATCAGGCTTCTAACTCAGTACAGCTTGTGTGCATTGTCGTTGGCAGCCATGCATTGACAGGCACAGAATCCGCGCCCATCAATTAGCTCGGACTATCTACAAACAGAAGGCCTGTAGGACCTAATTAGCCTTTTCGTGGATGACAAACGCTCTTAATGTGACCACTGGCCGACGAATGCCCTCATTACAGCACATTAAAGTCTAATCTGAAAGCTGTTATTGACTTAATCATGGCGGAAGCCTAATTAGTGGCTTTTGTGGGGTGGCGATATGGGCAGTAAGTGTGGGGTGGAGATGGGCAACAAGGTCACAAACCTGGGATGACCTCTAATTGCACCAGCCACCCCCACTCTACCCCTGCCCCACGTGCAGGAGGAGGAACAGGGGAGGTGGGGTATTTGAAGGTGAAAAAGGACAGACAGACAAAAAAGAGGTTTGTGGGTGTGTATATGTGTGTGTGTGTATGTGTGTGTGTGTTTGTGTGTGTGTGTGTGTGTGTGTGTGTGTGTGTGTGTGTGTGTGTGTGTGTGTGTGTGTGTGTGTGTATGTGTGTGTGTGAGAGCAGAAGCTTATCTATGATGTTGATGTAGCCTTGGCATTTCTGGCTTCTCTGATGGAAGTGAATGCCTTATGAGTTATAGCTCACTTTCATCAGAGTGCCTCCATAAACTAGCCGAGTGGTCCACAGCAGGACTGTGTAAATTACAGCAGTTGGGACTGGAGGATGACGAGTCCTTGTCATGTCACATGCTGCGGTCTCAGAGGCTAGTGGAGCCATGCAAGTCTGGCATGTGTCCCCTCACCCTCCCGGCACTCTTAATAAAGCCCACGTGTGGTGTCCTGTGAAGGACATTGTTGTGCGTGTGTGTGTGTGTACAGTATGTGTGTGAGAGAGTTTCTTCTCAGTCTCCTGTCCTCTCTCTCTCTCTCTCTCTCTCTCTCTCTCTCTCTCTCTCTCTCTCTCTATCTCTCTGTAGATATGGACAGAATGTAGGACACAATATTACCATCATGTACCAACATTGTGGCTCATTGGCTCATTGGTCTTTGATGCCAAATATCCAGAGCAGAATAAAATATAAATAATAACATAAACACAAACACACACTACACTACACCTACTCTGTACACACACCACACACACACACACACACATAAACACACACACACACACACACACACACACTACACCTACTCTGTACAACACAATGCCACTACACACACACACACCGTGTCTCACACAGTGATACTCCATCCCGCTTGCTCACACACACACATTCACACAGCCAAATTCTCAACCTTCCCTTCATGCTTTTCATAATTAGCTAATAATCATTTATCCTAAACATATCCCTCTTCCTCTTCTGTCTCTCCCTTTTGCCCTGTCTCTCCCTGTCTGTACCGACAAAGGTAGTTAGCATGACAGACGTGCAGCCAGATGCTCTCTGTAAGACACCAGATAGGCATCAATGACTTAATGAGGGCAGGGGAGGGTGTGTGTGTGCGAGTCTCTCTCTTCCAACCTGATGGATGAAAGAGAGAGAGAGGGAGGGAGGTGGCAGAGGGATCAGGAGTGAAGGAGAAAGGGGACAGATGGCACACCGGTTGTCTCCCACGGTTCCTCAAACTCGTGCTTGGGGCACCAAAGACTGTACAGCTATAGAACCATAGAGAAATGTGTAAAATTCGTCAAAAAATTGCATTGGGTTAGAAACACATACTGGGCCTTTAAAGATGATGCATTGATGAAATATTTGCCACTGCTACCAACCACTGAAGCGCTGTTTTATTCGGATGAAATATATCTGTTTCTGAATCACACCTTGTGCCCTCATTCCTCTTTACCTCACAGCTATTACTTTCCCTCCAGATCGATTTTCTTGGGCAGGTTCACACGGGTAAGAAATGAGCATTACAGCTTGTAGCTATTGGGCCTTCCTTGTTAAAAGGGCACTGAGCTGTGTGTAGTTTCAGTCAGTCGTGAAATTTATGGCTCAAATTGCAGTCTCAAATTATGTTTCACACATGAAAGTCCCTAGTGCTGGATGCGTCAGCCTCCATTTTGTAGATCTCAGGCCTTTGGAGAGAATGTTTGCTGCGTGAAGTGCTGCTCAGATGTGTGGAAATGTTCCTCCATGTTCGTCGCCTGGTCTGTGCTCCCTCCTCCTCCTCTTCTCCTCCTCCACTACATGCCCCAAACACACACACACACACACACACACACCCTCCTCCTCGTTCATTTCACCACAGATCTACCATTCATCAATAATTTATGTTGATCAAGGACAAGAGTTTAATTAACTGAGGAGGACTGAAATATACAGAGGGGAAAGCCTTGATTATTTCCCCATATCTGTCAGGCGGGGCATTCTGCACTGCTGCCCACACCACCTCATAAATAACTAAATCAGACAGTGGCATCGGATTTAGACTCAAGTCTCCTCAAGGACACAGGGACAAGAGGTGGGGGGCCAGCAATTGGATCACCTAGCATGCTACCATGCTACCTTTATCACCAGCAGTTGGACTACCTAGCATGCTACCATGTTAACTTTATCACCAGCAATTGGACTACCTAGCATGCTACCATGCTTTATCACCAACAGTTCAGCTGCTCCTGTTCACTCCACTACACTCCTACTCCTTCCTATCCATCTATTTGTTAATCATGCTTTTGTCTTTGCCTCTGAGGCATGCCCACACACACACACACACACACACACACACACACACAACGCACACACACACACCTACAGTATCCACCCATATCCCACAGGCTGTTTTATTGTGGTGCTCACTGCCGCAGGTGTGTTTTTATGAGCTCATATAGAGCACTCATTTCCCCAAACTATTTGCCTGTGCAGCTCTCTCAGGCACCAGCAGCAGCAGCAGCCGTGGCAGGCAGCACTCTCCATCCCATTGATGCAGGCCCTGGGGAACGTGCTCTTGTTAAACAGGCTCATGCTTGAAAGAGTCGAGCATCCTTGGCCTGTGCAAGCCTTCAGAGGGAGTAGTGGGTCTACAAATGACCCATCCTGGTCTTGGGAGGCGAGGAGGTTAAGGGGAAACAGTTTCTCATGATTTTAGGTAGATGATGAAGAGGGAGACAGCAGGGTGTGTGTGTGTGTGTTTGTGTAAGGGGGGGTAAAGTGTGTGTGTGTGTGAAGGAGGGTGGTTGTGGTAAAAGGGGGGCGGGGGAGGGGGTTGGTTGGGGGAGGATCAGAGGTGGGGACTTGGGGCAACGGTCAAATGTTTTCACCAGAGATCCCCCAGGGCCTGAAATAATGGCCTGTGTCGCCGTGGGGATGGCGGGTATGCTTGACTTCTAATGGAATGGGCCGAAAACAGAAGGGGTGCTGGGGAGTGGGGCGTTGGCCCGGGCGGATAAAGGCCTCATTTGGAGAGAAGGCCTTTGATCACACCGAGAGGAATTACCAGCTCGTTACTCCTCAGTTCCTGGGCCCCATGGCTCCAGAGAGAAGAGAAAGCTGTCTGAGAGAGGCAGATCTGGGTGTTGCACAGAGAACAATATGTGAACAAAAAGCCTCTCCTCCCTCTCTCCTTCATTGGCCTCCCTCCCTTCACTCCATCCCTCCCATGTGACCCTCCCATCTCCTCCTGCTGGCTTCTGCTCAGCTTGCAGCCTGTGCTTATTAAGCTCAGAGGAATAGGAATGGGGGTGCTGGCGTCTGACACATGTGTCAACATGAAGAAAGGGATGCAGCAAAGTAGCAATGTCATCTCTTCTGCTCCTCTCAATCACTCCCTCTTTCAGTCACTCTCTCTTCATGTCTCTCCGTTTCTCTCTTCGGGCACTTGTACTTAAATATTTCCACATTCCGTTACAGAGCCTCGAGCGCTGTTTTGCTGGCTGGCGTTGCAGAGCTTTGACCAGTGGGGGTTTTCCTCTGCAATGCACACACACACACACACACACACACACACAGACACACACACAGACACACACACAGACACACAAGTGCAAGTGGAGTGGAGGGTAGGTATTGGTGTTGGTGGTGGATGGCGGACTAGGGGGAGAAAATGCGAGCGTGAAATGAGCACACAGCTTTGATCGTCCCCCTAATCCTCGAAGGAGAGGCCACTGCCTCATGGCATGCTGTGAAGGGAGGAAGTGTGTGTGTGTGTGTGCGTGTAGTGTGAGTGTGTGTGAGCCACATCAGGTTAAGGAATGTTCGAGGAGGAGTGATGATTATTAAGATGATTATTTGATAGGCCTGTTATGCCTTTAAGACATAACACCTGATCGTCCGGCCAGCCTGCCTGTGGGCCCCTATGAATGTCACCAGCGTTAGAGAGAAGAGCAGAGCCGAGGCGGGTGTCTCATGAAGTCTCATTAAGATGATCACCGCAGGCGCTGATGCGCAGACACAAGCCGAGAATGACCTTTCATTACAGGAGCAATTAACAAGGCTGGGAACTCGTTTAATCCAAAGGGCGTTTTATTATCACTTCTTTCATGGCAAACCATACATCATAAATCTACAGCAGCCCTGCCTGATTTGGGGAGAGGGTGGAGGGTTAAAGTTAGAGCCACTTATTTTTTTAGCAGCAGTGTGTGTGTGTGAGAGAGTGTGTTTTTCGGGTGACATACAACATAACACTTCATGTTTTCTTCTTTTTTTTCACCAGACATATTTCTTGGCTATAAGAAAAATCATTGTATAGAGTAAGTGTTGAATTGCAGTGCAGGATTTTCTGCAATAATATCATTAAAATCACTAAATGAAGTGAAGCGCATTCAGTCTTCTAATGTCTCCAGAGCTGTTTCAGAACTGAATGTGTTTGCATGTAGATTACTGCCATCTGCTCAGCAACCGCCTGACAGCCAGGGATCATTGAAAAATCAGGCAGAAGAGAGGACCTCAGAATGATCTCCAGTATTTGATGGCACTGGCTCTTGATGGGTGTTGATGTGTGTGCAGCATAGCCATGTGTCTGCCACTAACCCACCTAAGGGCGGATATGTTCAAATGCTTCATGTGAACCCTCAGACTGACATAACTGTGTCACAAACATGTCAGGAAATGTGTACCTATAGCGACATAGTGATATTTCATTGAACATTACCTACTACAAAGCCTTACGAGATCATATGACATTTGCATTCTGCAATGGCATGTTTATAACATGTTCATATTTACATACTGTGCTACCAACAACCTACTTATGTGTGTGCGTGTTGCATGCATGTTAAAGTATCAGGGAGCTTGTTTGTCTCTTCTTGTCCCAGAGCCACCTCACTCAGAGGGGCTAAGAGGGAGGGCCTCACACAACATGTGACATGTGGAGCCATGTTACGCTCATGGCTTTGACTGACATCCGCTCGGGGCTGTGTTCGGACAGTCTAAACATAAACAGATATTTGAGCCTTCTAGCACAGTTGTCTGTGTGCAGTGTATGGCTGTGTGTGTTGTGTGTGTGTGTCCTCCCACGCAAGCCCAGTTGAACATAACGGTGTGTGACACATCACTGTGCCTTCAGCAGTGGATTTTCATCAGATTTTTTCATTTTCTGCAAAACAATGAGGGACAGTAGCACAGCAGGCCAAACTATGGATATCCACAGCATTGACTAGCAGTCTCTCTCTCTATCTCTCTCCCTGCGCTCTCTCTCTCTCTCTCTCTCTCTCTTTCTTTCTCTCTCTCTTTCTCTCTCTCACTTTTTCTTTCTTTCTCTCTCTTTCTCTCTCTCTCTCTCTCTCTTCATTGCTGCGAGCATGTAAACAAAGCCCCATCTCTATCTCTTTTATCATCAACCATATCTATAATAATAATATAATAATAATAATAATAATAATCTAATAATCTCTAATCTTCATTTTTGGCGGAGCATGTAAACAAAGCCCATCTCTATCTCTCTCCCTATGGCTCTAATAATACTCTCTCTCTCTCTCTCTCTCTCTCTCTCTCTCTCTCTCTTTCATTGCTGGCTTGAGGGATGTAAACCGGCCCATCTCTCTCTCTCTAATAACTCTCCCTATGCTCTCTTTCTCTCTCTCTATCTCTCTCCCTCACACTCTCTCTCTCTCTCTCTCTCTCTTCCTGCTCTTTCCAACCATTTCTCTCTCTCTCTCTCTCTCTCTCTCTCTCTCTCTCTCTCTCTGTGTTTCCCTTGGTCTTTCCATCTGAACATTTTGGTTTATTACTTCTGTCATTCCCCCAATTCTGCACTTCTCTCCATTCTTATCCCTCCTCCATCCATCCCTCCATCCCTCTCCATCCATCCTCCACTCTCTGCAGATCATTCAGTATGATGTATGACACCAACCCTTGTGGCACTGGTCCAAACTAGTTGTCCAAGGCATCCATTACTAGGACCTCTCTCTCTCTCTCTCTCTTTTCTGTTTCTCTCTCTCTCCTGGCCTTCAATGCTGAGTGTATACATAGGGCCCTATATTTCCTCATCTCTCTCGCTCTCGCGCTCGCTCTCTCTCTCTCTCTCTCTTTCTCTCTCTCTCACACTCACTTTCCTTTTACCCTGGTTGATCCATCCCCAGTTTTCTGTTAATTATTTCTGTCTTTCCCCAACTTCTGCTGCACTTCTCTCTGATGCTCACCCTCTTCCAACTCTCCTAACCCTACCCCCCAACACACACACACACACACACACACACACACATCCCAACCCCCCACACTTAATCCCTGCTGTGGATGCCCAAAGCATGGCGTCTGACAGCAGCCCCTGTGGCTGTCTCAGGCCCGCTGCTCGGGGAATCCAGCAGAGAGCAGATTAAGGATGGCAAACTGCAGATTCTCCTCGCTCCGTCTCCTGCCCTCTCCAGACAAAGGCAATATCCTGTTATCCAAGCCATCTCCTCTCCGCTGCCTAACAGCAGCTCTCCTTTGCTCCCTGGTGATTCTATCAATGTCTCTCATTGCCGTGGCGGCTCTCTCTGTTTCTTTCCCCACCTTTTCACTTTACGTTTCTAATGCTATTTTTTTCCATCCATAAAACTGCTTTTCTTTTTCTTTTTTTCCTCTGTTTGACGCTTGTGTTGTTTTTGTTTACTCTTTCCTATTTTTAGCCACTTTTTACCATTAGCCAGTGGAGCAGAGAGAAATACTAGCAGAGAGAGAGAGAGAGGGAGAAAGAGAGAGAGAAACAGGAAGAGAGAGACAAAGCTTACTCTCTGTCTGCTCCATGGACCGGGACACTGACATGGCCACCTTATTAGAAATGCCACTCTGAAGCTGTTGCCATTAGCAACGGCCTCACCAATTGTGCTGGCAATGATGTTAGGGGAGGGCCCAGAACAGGGGGTCAGGATTTGAAGGGTTAGCGTCAGCCAGTTAGCATGGCATTTGGCCGCTGACATTTTTGAAAACATGGCGTTACATGGTTGCAACTTCCGGCACCAGTTTGCACATGCTGATTGGTAGATGACAGCTCATGCACAAGTTTAGTGTTGGGCACGAGCGTCCTCGCACGTCCATGTTGGTTTATTTGACTTAATGCCGACATGGTTTAGTCTGTATTATACCGGACTTTGTTGTTAATAAAAGAAAAATGTAAATGTTGTCATATTAGGCTATTATTTGCCTTATGTGTGGGGTTGACAAGGTAACTGACTATGACCATACATTTTAGCAGATGCAATGACCTATATCCAATCATTGCGTTGTGCATGAAAACTATTTTTAAATGCACAGGCTGTAGTTCCTACCTGTAGTCCATGACAAAGCAACATCTGGATGTAACCTATGTCTCCCCAAGTGTTTTAAAACGAAAACAAATGTCAATGACTTATTTAGTTTGCTTTCTTGCAACATTGACATGATTAGGCTATGCATTTGATTTAAATGGCCCAGGCTGCCAGTCGAGGCAAAAAAATATCCAACAACAGTTGCAGACTCTTTGCCTGTCAAACGTCGAACCACAATATCCATCAAATTCCTTCTAACGTCTCTCTCAGGGATCTTCTCCAGTACACTTATCGGTAAGTCCAACCCTCTCATCTCGTCCTTCTCAGCAGCTTCATCCAGATTGAGGAAGGATGAACAGTTCATTTTGTCTGCCTGCAAATGTAGCCTAGGTTTAACTGGGTTTAACAAGCTGCAAATGCACACCATTCTGGGTGCAGCCAAATATTTCAGCTATCCACAAGTTTCTTACATCCCATATGTCTACTTAATTTTAGTAATTTTCGTCATAAGCAGTCAGTAGCACTGCAGGAAGGCTTACAAAACTCTCATCTCCCACTCTGATGGGAGGCTAGCCTATTTCTTTGAGAGAGATGGTCCATGTTAGATCTCCGCACACTGGCTCCAGCATTTACTGTAATACAACCTTGTCCAAATATAGCATTTAGGGTTCATTATTGGTGTAGCCTAAAGTGATTCAAATATTGATTCGCATTGTTTATTATCACATATGAACATTTTCACACTAAATAAATAACCTTTGCAATCAATGGACTTCAACATCACAAAAACATTAAATAACTCCCCTCACTGCATCTGTTAATTTAGTAATCTAGAGGAACTTGGCTCAGGAATATCTTATCAACCATTCATCCAATTCCACAATCTTTTAATCGTGCCAACTCCATTAGACAGAGACAGGGCAAAAATGTAAAGCACTTTGAATTCTGTGTATGAAAGGTGCTATACAAATAAAGCTTATTATTATTATTATTTATTATTATGATGGGTGCCATTTCATTTTGTTTGTAGCCTAGGTTTAACTCAAACTCTAGAAATGCACACTGGGTGCAGCAAATATTTCATCCACAAGTTCTTACATCCCATATGTCTACTTAATTTAGTAATTTTACGTTGGCTAGCCTTAATATAACCTGTCCACCAACCAATTTAATAAATTTATGCTTATAACCGAGGTGAAGCGTTCCCGAACAACTTCTTTTCCTCTGAGGGAATGTCCAATCTTCATCAACGACATACCGTTGTACCTTACGTTGTCTCTGTCTGTAACGTGGAATCTAATAGGCTAATTCTAGCTGGTGCCGGAAACGAACACCCATGAAACGCCATTTTTTGTAAAGATGGCTGCGGTCAATTTCAAACTTTTTGGCTGAAGTAGCTAGCCTAGCATGGTCCATTGAAATGAATGGGGGCGGGACTTAGTCACTCTCTCCAGTTATATATAATACCTCCATGGCCCAGAAGTACCCCCAGAAGAGCCAGTAGATAGATAGATAAGATGTTGTAAATCATAAACTAAGCAATGACTGAAAAAAAAAAAAAAAAAGACAAACTCTACAGTATGTTCCAGGAGTTGTTGTTCATCACACAGTTTTTGTCAGGTGAGGAGAGTCTCATCGTTGCATGTGTCTAACGTGATGTTTTCACCCTCCTGTATGAAGAAGGTAATCCTGTGTACACTCCATTGTCATCCTCCTCTCTCCTCTCCTCGCCTCGCCTCTCCTCTCCTCTCCTCTCTTCTCTCCTCTCCTCCTCTCCCCTCTCCTCTCCTCCCTCCCCTCCCCCCCTCCCTCTCCTCCTCTCTTCTCCTCTCCCCTCTCCTCCTCTCTTCTCCTCTCCCTCCCCTCTCCTCTCCTCCTCTCCTCTCCTCCTCTCCTCCTCCTCTCCCTCTCCCCTCCTCCCCTCTCCTCCCACTGCCTTATTGTGTGGTTGTTATGGGGTGTGAAAATGACCTGGAAGGCTGACAGCACTGTGTGTGTGTGTGTGTGTGTGTGTGTGTGTGTGTGTGTGTATGTGTGTGTGTGTGTGTGTGTGTGTGTGTGTGTGTGTGTGTGTGTGTCTGTGTGTGTATATGTGTGTGTGTGTATGTGTGTGTGTGTGTGTGTGAGTGCGAGTGCAAGTGTGATTGTATATATGTGTGTGTGTGTATGTGTGTGTGTGTGTGTGTGTGTGTGTGTGTGTGTGTGTGTGTGTAAGTGTGTGGGTAGAGCCCTCTGGGATGATGAGGACATGGCCATGTGACAGCGCGAGACACCACAACTGTCTGCAACTCCCCTAGGATGGAGCAACACTGTGCAATCATCATGCCACTTGTGCCTCTCCTCACATGCATTCATACACACACACACACACACACCAGAGGATGAGCTGGAGGGTATGGATCTAAGACACCCAATCAAACACAAACTTTGTTCATGTAGATTTCCTTGGAGTCGATACAACCTCTGTCTGACCTCAGCAAACAGGCCTTTTTATATCTGGACGGCGCCGACGGCCACTTGCTCAATAAAGCCCTCTCATCTCGCACCCTCCTCCCCCCACAACACATCACAGCAGCCATGAAACAGCCATCACAGCCATCCTACATCCATGACACAGCCATCACAGCCATCCTACATCCATGAAACAGCCATCACAGCCATCCTACATCCATGACACAGCCATCACAGCCATCCTACATCCATGACACAGCCATCACACAGCCATCCTACATCCATGACACAGCCATCACAGCCATCCTACATCCATGACACAGCCATCACACAGCCATCCTACATCCATGACACAGCCATCCTACATCCATGTCACAACTATCATAGCCATCCTACATCCATGACACAACTATCACAGCACATCCTACATCCATGACACAGCCATCCTACATCCATGACGCAGCCATCCTACACCCATGACACACCTATCACAGCCATCCTACATCCATGACACAACTATCACAGCACATCCTACATCCATGACATAACTATTACAGCACATCCTACATCCATGGCACAGCACATCCTACATCCATGACACAACTATCACAGCCATCCTACATCCATGACACAGCACATCCTACATCCATGACACAACTATCATAGCACATCCTACATCCATGTAAGAGCATGCTTAGAGAAACAATATGCATTTCAGAGTGGTGCACTCCACAGAGGGGAATCAGAAAATTGCGTCTACGACTGTTTATTTTTCCAGTCAAGTCAGTCTAAGTGAGGAGCGGAGAGAAGGAGAGAGGAGGTTGAAGTTTGGCTCCTGCTTCACACCATGAGATTGTTATGGGGCTGACACCTCCTGATGGTTTTGTGGTATAGCCTAAGTCGAAGTGTTTTTTGAAGAAGTTAAAGATATTTTGTGTAACGTTGTAATAAATAATAATAATTTTAATTATTATTATAAAAATATATATTTTGTATAGTTATATATATATAGTGGGGAAAAATAAAGAATAAAGTCTCTCACTCACTCCCTCACAGAAGAAAGCGTTGTGAAAAAAAAAATGTTGTGTGGAAAGATATGACAGGTTTTCCCTGTGGGCCATCCTTTCAAAATCAAAAGCAATGTACGGTAGTATGTCACAGATATCTATGTTGCTTCAGGAGTATTATCCAAACGAGGGATATTCTGAAGCAGTCTTTAGCAAATCTTTAGCCAACAGTCTTTAGTTAAATGTATTCACTTTGCTTAATATGAAAGTTATCAATCAAAATTTTCATTAGAATTCCATTGTGAAATTGTAATACAAAATATTTGTTATGACAATTTAGAGTCTTGAGGCCTCATTGGGTCATCTTAATAAACTCTATTAGGCACATTACATGGTTTCAGCTATGTAACTTGTCGGACATAAAAAAAACAGTGTTAGCCATATAAAAATAAGTAAATAAATAAACAAACAAACACATGTGATGTGTTCTCACATCACAGCTCGCTGAGTGACGTTCATTAACATCGCCACAGTGCTGCGGGCTGAACTCAACCTAACATTCCCCCTAAGCCCTACTCATGACTCAACTCACACACACACACACACACACTCTCTCTCTATGGAATGATGTACAATTCTATTTTAGTTTCTGTGCAGAAACTGTTAAATCAGTGCAGCTGTTCCCTGCGTAATGGTGCACTCTGTTTATCATGCGACACTCGGCTCCTACAGCACAGCTGTGTGCTGTAGCAGAGGCCCTGGGTGCAGAGATGGGAAATCTCAGCTATAGAAAGTGTATTAGGTAACACTACCATGGTGCCACCTGTGCACTTCAAATAAGTGATCTCACTAATTACCTCACCCAACTGGCTGAAAAGTGGTGCTAATCAGACTCAGCTGGTTTAGTGAATGGCTTGAAACAAATACTGCACGTAGGACTTTTACTTCCTGTAGGCAGGCTTCCCACACCTGCAGTGTCCGGGGATGTGTTCTCTTCTCTGCTGCTGACCCGGTACTGCTGCACACCATTCATCATCCACATCTCACAGCTGCTGTTAATAGTGCTGCTGCCACCACCGCGCGCCTCCCGAGGGCTGTCACTCTGAGCAGCTCATGGGCCCCAGCAGGCTGGTGCGGTGTTTTGAGATCAGCCGTGTCTGTGACTGTGACTCCGATCACATCTTATCCAGGACTAGGCTACACACTCCCTAAGCTCCTGAGCTACCCACAGTGCCTCACAGGTTGGTAAGAGGGAAGAGATTGGCCATCACCGCTACACTTCCCCACATCGGAGAAGCTCCCAGGTCCCAAAAGGAAGTGGCTAAGATTGGTGATTTCCCTAACTTTTTCTCCGTCCCTGATTTCCCCATGTCACTCAGGTTGAATGTGTGCATGAGGGCCCATCCTCTGTTGTTAGCTACTCAGTGCAGTTCAGGGATCTGCAGCACAGGTGACAACTAAGACCGGCCATGTCCGTAACCATCACACCCCAGTGAGGTTGTGCCCATGTGATGCTAGGTGGGAATATGCCCTCTCAGAATTCTTATCTGGATCTTTTAAGTTTTAAAATAATCCCTCCAAAGTGTTTGAATATGCACAATTTAAGATAATTGCATACCGGTAATTCTTTCTGGCGAAGGGACCTCATGCCCCCACACACACACACACTCTCTAATTGTCCCATATTTTTTTAGTGCCCCTGCTGACCCCCTGCTGTATCTCACATCTCATTCTGACACAAAGCCCTCTCTGCTCCGATAGGTTGCCGATTGGCGACTGCCCGTGGACAGAGAAACCAGGAGATGGACATGGCTAAGGATGACCCTCCACATGGTGCCAAAATGTCAGGGGGAGATGGATGTCTGGTCTAAGGGCTGCCACCCGGTCACCACTCATCAGTCTGATGAGCTCTCGGCACATCCGTCCCCATCCTAACTAATGACTGTAAAAAATGATGGACAGCTTACACTCAAGCAAAGGTGAAGCCACAGGCAAGAAATAAAGTTTGACTTTTTTTAGATTTGATAATATATGCTCAATTCTACAGTCAATTTTTTCTAGGAATATGCCTGACCAACTTTGGCTTAACTTGTGGTAGGATAAAGTATGTACTATGCACGCTCTGGCACCAATTTGTCCAGATATGGCCGACCAACTTTGGCTTATTATCTTCACAAGAACACTAATGCACAATGTCATACCGTCCATGTGGTTTACAGTCATTGGTCCCAGACAGTCACCCCTAAATGCATGCCTCGGATATGATGCCCACATGACCTGGAATGGCGAATAACGTGATCGATGGCAGGGCACGTTGTCCAATTCCCTGGCCGGTCATGGTCGGCTGAAGAGTATGTGAGGTTTGTCGGTTCGGCCTCTCGGTCCAGGCGGCTGGTGTAGGCGTCAGATGCTCCCTGTTCCTGGTTGTAGCATCCATAATTGATTGTGTTGTTGGCAACAGCACGGGGATCAGAGGGCAATAGAATACCATCTGGGTACCTACGGATGCCACTGATTATATCCCAAATGGGAGAATGAGAGAGACAGAGAGAGGGAGTGAGAGAGATAGAGAGATGGAGAGAAAGAGTGAGGGAGGATGGCGAGAAAGTAGGAAAAGTAAGAAAGAAACTGGTATAGAGAAGAGAAAGAGGGAAAGAGGAGAGGCAGCTTAACAGTAAAGGAAAGATATATGTGTGTGTCTGTATGTGTGTGAGATACAGTATAGATGTAAAGAGAGAAAATGTGTGTGTGTGTGTGAAATAAGGAAGAGTGTGTGTGAGGCGTAGAGAAGAGAGGAAAATATGATGGGGAAGGCAAAAACTTGTCACCTAAGAAATAAGATATTCTAGCCAGAGTGTGTGTATGCGAGTGTGTGTATACATGTGTGTGTTTGTGTGTGTGTGTGTGTGTGAGAGAGAGAGAGTTTCTGTGTGTATGTGAAGAGGGCAGGAAAGAGGCAGTGAAAGATATATGAAAAACTGAATATCCTATAAAGACAGGAACATTTTCCTCACCTGTGATAAAAAAGAAATCAATTCTTGGGATTTGTTCCAGTCTCTCTCTCTCTCTCTCTCTCTCTCTCTCTCTCACACACACACACACACACACACACACCCCTCAAGCAGATGGAACTGGAATATGCTGGTTTTAAGCCATCAGTGGAGTGTATCGTTATTTCTGACCTCACATTCACACACACACACACACACACACACACACACACACACACACACACAAACACACACACACACACACATAAAGTGCCTACATACACAGAAGCCACAGGCAATAAACTATTTACATGCACACCACCGACAGATAGTAAATCACCTACAAACATACAGCCAATCATAAAGGACCCTCCCACCCACAGACAGACACATCTACAACAGACACGGACATCCCAACTGCATTGAAGAACCACCCAACTGCCATTGGAGAAAGAACACAAACACACTGAAGTAACCCAATGACCACAAGGCTCAGATTCAAAAGCCCACTCAGATACACACATCACCCATAGGAAACAACCAAACATATTCTAATGTGCATCACAACTCTAAGACATTGACACGTCAACACCTGCCTAGTTAAATACAAAACCCATTGACTTAAGAGTATCTGAACACATTGCTAGACCCAGTCCAGACATTGTACTGTATACACACTACAAACTGACAAACGCACACACACACACTTGTAATATTGAGCAAGAAACACACACACACTTGTAATAATGAGCAAGAAACACACACACACACACTTATAATGAGAGCAAGAAAAGCAAATTTGCTTAACATTTCTTTTTACTTTCCTAACAGAACAAAGGCTGTTCTGTGACTAGCAACCACCTCACGTAACCAATTTAATTCCAAACCACACAAAGCAATTAATATTTGTCAACACAAATTCACCTATTATCTCCAGACCCTTCCTGTAGGGTGTGGAAGGGGCGGCTAATGGCTCTGCCTCCATCTGAAGGTAGATGGGCCGTGCGGTGCCTACAGAACCTGAAGTAATGGCGCGTGCGGAGAAAATGGGGCACCGCAGCATCGCAACACCTTTTATGTTCTTATTTTCCTGTGGGCCTTCTTGCAGAGACAAATGACACTTTTGTGTCCCTCGTCAGGTCTGCGGTGTGTAGGCACCTCTGATGGCCTGAAACGGATGATGGAGGTGTTTTGGACGAGGGCATAATGATTATTATGTGTGAAAACAGGATCAGGAGGTGGTGGTGGTGGGGGTTCTGTTTTGATGGCGTTTAAAAAAATGAAACACACACACACACACACACACACACATGCTGCCTCTGTGTCGCAACTATGGCCAGAATCAATTTTAGTGTACAAAGGACGACTAAAGAGGCTTGAGTGCCTCTGGTTGCTGTAACAATCAGCCATGTCTTTCTGCTGAGCGAGGAATCAATGTCTACTGAGTAAACGCAGCCATTAAGCTCCATTATTTCTATAAAGGGAAGCACACGGGGTTGTGGGTAATGGAGGGAGGTGTGTGTGTGTGTGTGTGTGTGTGTGTGTGTGTGTGTGTGTGTGTGTGTGGGGGGTGTGACTCAAAGCCCCGTTTTCCTCTCTGACCGCCGCCACTGGCAAAGTGAATTTCACTCCCATCAACGCCTGAATGCAGTTACATCGGACAATGCTGAGCCAGCAAGCACAGCCAAAATTGTGTGTGTGTGGTGGGGGGACTTAGGTGTGAAGACCCACTTCCTGTAGGAGGCCAAGGACAAGGAGAGAGAACAAATGAGAGGGAAGAAGGGAAGGAAAGAGAGAGAGAGAGAAGGATAGAGAGAGACAGAGTGGGAGAGAGAGAGAGAAAATGCAAAGAGGTCTGACGTTTGCCTACTGAATGTTGTTGGATGATGCAAAGACAACATCAAATTGAAGCTATTTTACCTTGATACATGCCTGAAAACAGAAAACAAAGCTGAAGGAAAAATGGAAGATAAAAGGCACCTATGAAAAACATTCACGTGTATATTGTATGCATGCATCCTTTTTCTGTAAGTTTCTTACAGTATATAGAGATCTCAGTGTTTCATTTCATCTGCATTTTTATTCAAAGTTTAAAAATAAAAGCATCTTTCAAGCACTTGAGAAATTGAAACGCTTTCTTGCTGTCATTCTCAGTAGAGTTCTTTCAAAACAAGAAATGAGAAAAGAAAAGTCCCAAGATGAAGACAAAGAAGACAGTACAGAAATCCCAGAGCACCTCTCTCTCTTACATGGAATAACTATTCCCTCATACTCCCTCAAATTCAAGACTACAGAGCAGTGTGTGTGTGTGTGTGTGTGTGTGTGTGTCTGTGTGTGTGTGTGTGTGTGTGTGTATGTGTGTGTTCTAGCACTTTAAACTCTGCAGTATTTAAATGAGCATGGATCTAATAATACTTCCACGCAGCATAGCCTCCACTGATATTCTAGTCATTTTCACCAGTTCATTGCACAGTAATTCACAGATGTAGGCTCAGCAGAGCTCTGAACCATGGACCCTGTAGGGAGAAATTAAGACGTTAAAATAGCATTACCCCAAGGGCATAGGCACGCCTGAAACCCAAGGCCTGACAGTACACCAGCAGCAATTAGAGCAATCAGCATTTGCATGATTCCTACAGCAGATTCTATCATTAAAAGGATGATTGTGATGATCGCACTTAGGCTGGCAAAGAGGTACTCATATAGAACACAAATTTGGCATTTTACTAAGGAAGGAGACAGCGGAGACATGTGATTGGACTATGGACACAGCTAACGCAGAGCATGTATTTCACTTTGCTGTAAGCACTATATACTGTCACTATGACTGGTGCGACTTATGTGATTTACGTACACACACCAGCGACTATACAATATAAAGGATTTTGTGATATAGCTCTATCAAACAAATTATAAAAATGTACGAAAACAAAACAATAGAGGAGTGTGTCCCAAAATGCCGTTTCACGCTCTGCTACCGCTCAGTTGTCCTCTCATGCCACCTCCACCACCCAAGGGGGGTGGGGAT
>NC_063199.1:28491574-28504074 GCF_017589495.1 Alosa alosa
GTGTGTGTGTGTGTGTGTGTCTGTGTCTGTGTGTGTGTGTGTGTGTGTGTGTGTGTGTGTGTGGGTATGAGAGAGAGAGGGAGACAGACAGACTGACAGAGTGAGATAGAAAGTGAGAGATTGTGTGCTTATGTGTGTGTGGTTATGTCTACTTTATATGTGTGTGTGTGTGTGCGTGTGTGCGTGTGTGTGCATGTTAGCTGCGGTATTGAAGTGGGGGTGGGCTTGGAAATGACAGGTCTATTAAAGCAGTTCAATTCATGTTGTGCAGAATCAGGTGATGTTAGATTAAACGCCTCATAAAGTCATATACACAACACACACACACACACATATATATATATATATATAAAGTAGACACAAACTGATGGGTCTGCACAGTGGGACATTGGAGCTCATGAAGCATGCCTAACTCATAGGAACAGAGACACTTTTACTTCTGCACATTCCACTGCCTGTGTGTGTGTGTGTGTGTGTGTGTGTGTGTGTGTGTGTGACAGAGTTTATTACCCATAAGCGTTTAACATAGAATTGTCTGATTGTGTATCACATGTGTTCAGCACGTATTGCACATAATACTTTGCATTTGGGAGACTACATAGATACGTGTTCCTGCAACCATGACACTAGAGGACCAGAAAAAAATAAATCACAAAAATAATGTAAGAAAATGTAAGCTTGCCCCAATCTAAGCAGCTTCAGAAAGAGACTTAGATAGCGGCATTAAACACGCTTGAATCGTAAATCTTACATGTGCTCTTTTAGTGATTTTTACAACCGCTGTAGCCGCTGGGGCAATCGAGGAATTAATTGAGGAAAGTTGCCGCTTGCGTTGGCACCAGTAATGAATGGCGTATTAATTAAAGTGTGAAATTAAAATCAGGCACAACCTCGCAGTACTTCGAAACAATCACCCTTGTGTGTTTGGAGTCGAGAGAGAGAGAGAGAGAGAGAGAGAGAGAGAGAGAAAGGAAGAAGTGAGGCTCTTGTAACATCGGTCACGTGGGTGGTAATTCTCCCTAAGCCCATTTTTCATCAAGATGCAAACAGCGATAAACAATTAGGCTTCGTTCGTTCGCTCTCTCCTCTACGTTCCGAGCTTATCGCACATCTTCCGCCCTCGTGCCCACTTTCTATCTCTCTCTCTCTCCCTCCCTCCATCCCTCTCTCTATCCCTCCTTCCCTCAACCACTCTCTGTTCCTCGGCAGCCATTAAAGTCCAATTAGTCAGCAATTAAGCTTTAATGAATGTCTAAAAGTGGCTTTGAGTCAGTGGTGGAAGGCGACGAGGCAAGGGCCTGTCAGTGGCCGACCGCTGATCAAAGTGACGGATAGCCTCGCACGTTCCTTCCGCACCGAGCTGCACTCACAACCCCCTTTCATATTTGGAGATAACTCATTTTTATGAATAACAAAACTGTGCTTTCGAGGAGCGAGCACAGGCACTGGAACAGGGAAAAGGTTATGGAGGTCACACCGCGACGTCACAGCAGTTGAGAAGAGAGACCAAGAGAGAAAGAGAGAGAGAGAAAGAGAGAGAGAGAGAGGAAGAAAGAGAGAAAGGGAGAAAGAAAAAAAAAAGAGAGAGATGGGGAGGACATGGTCTGCGGGCCATCATGGTCTTCACTACTCTGTGCTAGCTGCTGCGGGGGCCATCATGGTCTTCACTACTCTGTGCTAGCTGCTGCGGGGGCCATCATGGTCTTCACTACTATGCGCTAGCTGCTGCGGGGGCCACCGTGGTCTTCACTACTATGCGCTAGCTGCCACTGCGGGCCACCATGGTCTTCACTACTATGCGCTAGCTGCTGCGGGGGCCACCGTGGTCTTCACTACTCTGTGCTAGCTGCTCTGCGGGCCACCGTGGTCTTCACTACTATGCGCTAGCTGCTGCGGGGGCCACCGTGGTCTTCACTACTCACTCCAGGCTAGCTGCTGCGGGGGCCATCGTGGTCTTCACTACTATGCGCTTAGTTGCCAGGGACCACCCGTGGTCTTCACTACTATCGCTAGCCCACTCAAGGGACACCATGGTCTCACTACTATCTTCTTTAGCTGCCAAGGGGCCACCGTGGTCTTCACTACTCTATGCTTAGCTGCCACTCGCGGGCCATCGTGGTCTTCACCACTATGTTTAGCTGCTGCGGGGCCACCCCAGTGGAACTTTTTCACTCTATTAGCTGCCACTGCCCTCCACCGTGGTCTTCACTACACTATAGCGCTTAGACCACCGTGGTCTTCACTAATCGCTGGCTCTCACTGCGAACCCACCGTGGTCTTGCTTAGTTGCCACTGCGGGCCACCGTGGTCTTCAGTACTATGCGCTAGCTGCTGCGGGGGCCACCGTGGTCTTCAGTACTATGCGCTAGCTGCTGCGGGGGCCACCGTGGTCTTCACTACTATCATCGCTTAGCTGTTAAGGGACCACCGTATTCCACTACTCTGTGCTAGCTACCATCAGTGGCCACCATGGTCTTCATTACTATCGCGCTAGTTGCCGGGGGCCACGTGGTCTTCACTACTATCGCTTAGCTGCCACTCACCCGTGGCCACCATGGTCTCACTACTACTATGTTTGCTGGGAGCCGTGGTCTTCACTACTATCGCTTAGCTGCCACTGCGGCCAATCGTGGTCTTCACTACTATCGCTTAGCTGCTGCATGGGCCACCGTGGTCTTCACTGCATCAGGCTCTTGCCACCGGGGGGCCTACTATCGCGTACTTCACTACTACCGGCGTCTTAGCTGCCATTCGGGGCCACCGTGGTCTTCACTACTATGCGCTAGCTGCTGCGGGGGCCACCGTGGTCTTCACTACTATGCGCTAGCTGCTGCGGGGGCCACCGTGGTCTTCACTACTCTATGCGCTAGCTGCTGCGGGGGCCACCGTGGTCTTCACTACTATGCGCTAGCTGCTGCGGGGGCCACCATGGTCTTCACTACTATGCGCTAGCTGCCTGATCAATCTAAGGCGAGTGCTTTGCCAAGGCTGGGAACATGACTGGGCCGAGGAGGAGGATTGATTCCAGCAGTCAGAAATTCGGAAGAGCGTTTAAATCTCTCCCCGGGTTTGACGATAATGCTTCGCAGCACAATCTCTCTCTTCCCCTCCTGCCCCCTTTCGCACTGCCATCTCTTTATGGCGTCCTTGAAAGAGATCCAAACTCTTCTGGAGGCGCAAAGAGCCTCTCGCTGTCTGTTCTTCTAAGAATAGATCAAAACTCCGAGGCAGTGATGTGAGAGTGAATATAAAAAATATATAAATATATAAAAATATATTAGAAATCACTTTGGAAATAAAACTTTAACTTCCCTTCTGTTCCGTGTCTATTTTCTGCAGCTGAGGGGGAGTAAGAAGCTGGTAAGTGTGGATAAGTGCTGACAGAACAAAGCCTCTCACGTCTTCCTCCAGCTGGCACTTCAGTGCAGGACGTTCCAGTTTACACTCCCAACCTGGCTTCAGCACAACAGGCTTTCAGGGCCGTTCGAAAAGCAAAAGGTAAAGGTGACTGATAATTAGAAAATGTTTTTTTGCCCAGGGCGACATGGACTCACAATGGCAGGGTTCAAGAATCCTATGTGGGTCATGTGCTAGAAGATTATCTGGAAGGTGTAGTCAGCCATTTTAATCCAAAACAGCTTTTTGCCATTGTCAGCTTTATGGTCCTCTATGGATCTTTTAGCCATTCAACACATTTCTTCAGGAGTATGGACTTGAGGAGAGTAACTTGACCGTTTGTTGGAATGGAATGGCAGTTCTTCTCAGAGTATGTTAACTCAGGATGGAAGCGGAGTTTAAGCTTATGACTTCCCAGAGCAATGCCCCTCGCTAATGACCTGGACGGCTGAAGGCCCTAGGAACAGCGTTAGATGGCACAGGGTTTTTACGGGCAACAGAGCTCATTCAGCGGGCATGATGCCAGTCGTGCTTGACTGAGGAGGTGACAGCCTGGGTGGTGCGATTGGCTGATGCCATCACTCCTAACAGTCAGCAGCAGGGACACAGGGTGTCTGGGCAGAACTGGTGCCAGGCGATCGACGTGCGAGATGACAGTTTTGCCAAGGTGCCCACAGCATGAGCGGCAGGGAGCTAATCACCGCACACCACAAACACCTCACCGTACACACACACTCACACACACATGCAGGGGCACACAGATGGCACTTGTGCTTTCTGGGTATGGCAATTAGGAGCCCTGGCATTGCCAGGTTGTGCAAGCCAAACTCCGTCTGAAGGACAGCTTTTCATTTTGTTTTCTTGTTGGGTTGAAAACTAATGAAGCAAACTCTCTTCCCTCGTTACAGGTCTTTTACACGCTTTCTCTTCCTGGCAGGGCGTCAGTATCCACCTACTCCCGTGGAAAAGGACTCACACGTGTTCGAGACACCATATGCTCATGCCATGGCAGAGGTACGGGCAACTGGCCCCAGCCTATCAGACAGGCAGCTTCCTCATACCACCCATGCCAGATACCGCATCTCATTCCCACACTGACAGAGACAGAGAAGAGAGAGGGATACAGAGAGAGATATAGAGAACAGAAGAGGGATGGATATAGAGAAAAAGAGAGGAAGAGGGGGGGAGAAAGACCTACATAGAGAGAGGTAGAGGGATAGAGGGATGGAGAGATAAAGAGAGAGAGAGAGGAGAAAAAGAGTTGCCAAAAGTGGAATCCGTGCCAAGCACTCAAATTAGAAGAGAACAGAAACTAATCATTAATTACAGAGGGAAGAAAAAAGAGAGGTATTCAATTCAATATGCCTTTAAAAACGGCCAGACCTTGTTTTCTTTACTTAGGCTCATTGTGCTGGGAAATAGGTCACCGTTGTGTTCTTCCCATCAATTGTGTTTTCCATTTCCAATCAGGTCTGTGAAGTTCAATTTGCCAGATACACAGATTGAGAGCACAGTAAGAGAGAGATAGAGAGGAGGCAGAGAGAGAGAGAGGGAGAGAGAGAGCATGAGATAGTGTGTGAGAGTGAGAGGCCAAATAAAAGTGAGGCAAGAAGAAACATAGTGGGCAAAGTGGAAGCAGAAAAAAACCCTTCCAACACCCCGAGGAGAGATGGCACCACCCTACGCAGAGAGGCCCCTGTCTCCCCTCACGTCCAAAATATTGACTATGTACAGACTCAGCGAGCACAATCTGAACATTGAAACAGGTAGAAGGAAACAGACCTGGTTACCAAGAGAGGCCAGGCTATGCCACCACTGCCAGGAAAGTAAAATAGAAACAGAGCTACATTTTCTAACAGAATGTCAATTTTACAAAGACAACAGAGAAACCTTCCTTACAAAAGCAAATAACATACGCCCTGAAATTTTAAATGAAAATAATGAGGGTAAGCTAAAATATATCCTGGGCGAAATTCCAGAAATCGCACTGGCAGCTGGAAAATATGTACTAGCCTGTCACAAAAGACGAAATGCAAATGTAAGCCAGTGATTACACCCCACTGTTGTTTATCTCTTTTTTTCCCCTACCAATTTTACTATTCTATTAACCTACTTTTTCTTCCCTCTATTATTTACATTATCATCTTATTATTGCTTTTTATTATTATAATTATCATTACTGTCTCCTGTTTTGATTATTCCATGTGTTTTTTATGCTTTGGCAATATTGTAACTTGAACAGTCATGCTAATAAAGCACATTGAATTGAATTGAATTGAATTGAATTGAATTGAGAGAGAGAGAGACAGAGAGAGAGAGAGAGACAGAGAGAGAGATGAGAAACAGAGAGAGATAGAGAGAGAGAGAGAGAGAGAGAGAGAGATAAAGAGAGAGTGAGAGAGAGAGAGGAACAGAGATATATAAACAGTTTTCATAAGACAGAGACAAATAATTTAAATATATATATATATATATATATATATATATATATATATATATTTTTAATACATTAATTTATATATATATTTATTTATTTATATATATATGGCAGAGAGAGAGAAGAGAGGGATCAGGAACAGGAGAGAAAGAGATTGGAGGAGAGGAGGGAAGAGAGATAGGAACAGATAAAAAAGGAACGAGAGTGAAGAACAGAAGGAGGTGATATATATATATATTTATTTTAGTTAGTCAGGGATGACGAAAAGAGAATATGGAAAATGATTTAGAGAGAGAGAGAGAGAGAGAGAGAACGAGAGAGAGAGAGAAGAGAGAGAGAAGGGAAGGAGACATCCCTGTGAATGCTAAATCAGACGGTGAGGTATCATCCCAAGAATGCCGAACTTGGTGCCTCTCCAACATAACACCCCCTCCACCCCCACACTGCGGAATCCTGCCGGGGGTGGGAGGAGCTCCAGGTGCCACCACAGCCCATAAATCGCCACGGTGATACATTGCTTGTCAAGAGCACTGCTGAATTAAACATCTCCATAACAACCCCACCTTTTCTACCCTTCTTTTCTTTTCTCTTTCTCTTAATCTATCACTCTCTTTCTCTCTCTCCCTCTATCCTCCTCTGTACACCTCTCCTTCTCTCCCCACTGACCATGGCTTCCTCTCTGAGGCCTTAAAGGAGAAGTTTGGTGTGATATTGACCTAAAGTGTGTTGAAACATGATACCGAGTGTGAACTTTTGTCTCATAGCTCATCTCGGCTTGTCCCCTGCACTCCAAAAAAAATTCAATGGAAATGCATGGATTCCAGTTGCTGCTACTGGAAGCAACTGGAATCCATGCTTTCCACAGAATTATTTTTGGAATCTGATCCCTTATCATACCTGTTAATTCGTGACTCGTCACTTTCGACTTTATCATGACTAAATTCAAGATGGCGGCGTAACGGTAAACTTCCTAAAGGTACTGTCTGTATAAATCGCCTTGTAAATAAAACTACCAGTGCTTTTTCAAAGTTCTCAATGTCTGTTTTAAATGTCAGGGCCCTCGAAGTCTACCAATGAAGTGTGGAGCTACTCTGAGCCTCGTAAATGGTGTAAAACAGTGATTTATTTGCATGGCTAGGCCGATGCCCGAGGCACCCCCATCGAAAACCTGTTGGTAGAGTGCAGAGGACAAGCCGAGATGGGCTATGAGACAAAAGTTCACACTCGGTATCATGTTTCAACACACTTTAGGTCAATGTCACACCGAACTTCTCCTTTACTCTGCTACTTCATCAAGACATATTTTGGAGAACAAATGTCCACTGTATAGTAAGTGAGATAATGTATAGTCTGCTGGTCAGTATTGGACAATAAATCCCTTCAGGCTCCTGTTTGTCCTGTCAGGATTTACTTTCCAATACTGACCGGCGTACCGTATATTAGTCACCATGTCTTGTATATACATGCGTATGCTGTCTCATAAGACTGGGGTAGATGGCAGGGAGAGATATGAGAGATTAGATACACACCTTTGTGTACACATATGACTGTATGACTCTGTGTGTGTGTGTGTGTGTGTGTGTGTGTGTGTGTGTGTGTGTGTGTGTGTGTGTGTGTGTGTGTGCGCGAGTGTGTGTAGGATAAAGATTGAGGGAAGAAAGGGCCAGAGATTGAGTGTGTGTGTGTGTGTGTGAGTGTATGTGTGTGTGTGTGAGTGTGTATGTGTGTGCAGGATAAAGATTGAGGGAAGTAAGGGCCAGAGATTGAGTGTGTGTGTGTGTGTGTGTGTGTGTGTGTTCATATGAGTTCAATCATGTCCTATCGTTCCCTGTGTCTGATATCAGCCCTGTGCCCTGACCGATGACGAGAAAAAAACATTTAAGCCTAAACTTAATAGACGTTCTATTGAGTAAAAACATGTTTCAAGGGAAAGCTGAACTATGAAAAAATATGATCATCTTTACAAAAATATGAAAAGGAGTGAGCAGAATGCTTCCTTAATTAAAAGTTGCTCTCATGTCTGTGAGCATATACAAGTGTTGTTGCAGTAAGCGCTGCAATTAACCATGACCGTACATTTGCATACTGCACGCTAAGGCTGAAATCAACCATGACTGTATGGAAGCAGCAACTCTTCTACAGTACAAAATGTAATGCTTTCAAGCTGTCTTTTGAAACTACCTCTTGCTAGTTGTCCTGCCTTGCCCCTGGACCACATGTTTTGCCTCTTCTGAGGATCCTAGCTTGTATTTGGCCCATTCCCTTTGCTCTTTGAAGGGCCGTGTGGAAAAAAAGATCTGCTGCTGTCAGCGTTTAGAAGTAGTTTACTCTTCCCCCGTTCAGTCCTTAACTACTTCCTGGTACTGGGATTGATCCCGTCCCAAAGTCCCACTTTAACTTTGCAGCCTTGTCCTTCTGCCTGAGCAGCCCGAGCACAGTATGGGACACCTGTAAATCTCCCTCCAAGCAGACTTTAAACAACAACAAAAACGCCACGCTCTCACCTCGCCTCCTCCTTTCTATCCGTAAACTCCCAAACTCTCCTTTATGCCTAGAGCCTTGAGCTTAAGACACCTGCTTTAGTCCTCCTGACATGGATAACGTTTAAACATGAGGGTTAGCTCTATTTGTTCTTCCCATTTCTTTCTTTCTTTCATTTCTTTCTTTCTTTCTCTTTCTTTCTTTCTTTCTTTCTCTCTGTTTCTATTTTCTATCAGTCTATTTCTTTTCTCTTTTGTGAGCTGTAAAGTACAGATACAGACCGAGGAGCCGCACAGAGAGGTCAGTCTTCAGCTCCGCTGTTTCTCTGCCCATTAGTTTAACGGTGCCAGATGTACTGGATTACCGAGAGGCTTCTTTACATGGAAGGGCACCTTGTTTATTTGACTCGGCCTCAGAGAGAGAGAGAGAGAAAGAGAGAGAGAGAGTATGAGAAAGAGAGAGAGAATGAGAAAGAGAGAGAGAGTATGAGAAAAAGAGAGAGAGAATGAGAAAGAGAGAGAGAATGAGAGAGAGAGAGAGTATGAGAAAGAGAGTGAGAGAGAAAGAGAAAGAGAGAGAGACAGACATTCTCCAGATGTTTGTGCTTTGATCAAGTGTGGACACATACACACACACACACACACACACACACACACACACACACACCTTCCCATAGTCCCATACTTTCCACATTTCTCACTGCTGCCTTCCCCTTATCTTAAGCTCTTGCTCAGACGGGCTACTTGGGTTTGTTTCCTCCGTGAAAAACACACAGCTTTAATTACCACATTCCACTGAATTATTTATTTAGCTTGGTGGCTCAGATAAACATTTCTCCCGTGTTTTCCCCAATCACCTACTTCAGCTGGGTGGCAACAGTGTGGTGGGGAGCAATGGGAAGTTGTAAATGTGTGTGTGCGTGTGTGTGTCAAGTGATTATGCATGCGTGTGTATGAGTGTGCGTGTATGCCTTCTGATGTACAGTATGTGTGCATGTGTGTTTGCCTTCTGGTGTGTGTGTTTGTTTGTGTGTGTGTGTGTGTGTGCATGAGAGTTTGTCTTCTGACATGTGTGTATGTGTGTGTGTGTACACATGTGTGCAAGATGTGGCTAACAATGAAAATGAAGGATACAAACTACAAAATCCACTACAGTGGAGCGCTGTGCTCAAAGCCAAAATAGAAAAACAATCCCCTCACTGCAACTCCCATACGTGCCCACATTGTGTATGTACAGTATGTACTGTACAGAAGACTGTGCATCACACTCTGCCTCATGGCATGGCCACATCACCACATTGAACGTGAATTAATTTCTGCAAGCCGGGCATGCTGTTAAGCATTATCTCTTCCACATAAGGCACCCAGTCATATGTCCACACTGGATAAGGTATAGATGAAACATATGGTAACACAACACACACATAAACACACACCAATGCACACACACAAACACACACATTGGTATGCATGGGCACACACACACACAAACACATCTAGCATAACACAATAAGGGGAGCAAGAGGTTATCTAGTGTTGGAATGGATGTAACACAATGTGCAGCATCGCAAAAAGACAGCAGGAATATTTCTTCACCGATCAGAGCAAAGAGGAAAGGATTGCAGAGGAGAAAGGAGAGGGGAGGAGAGGAGAGGAGAGGAGAGAAGAGGAGAGCAGGGCATGCTGTCAGAGGAGACGTATCTGCGCCGTCCGGCCCAACACAAGCTCCCAGAATACAATTCACTGAGCTGCGTCTCATTCATCAAACTGCCTCACCTGGACTGCACCTTAACACCCCACACACACACACACACCTCTCTCTCCTCTCCTCTATCTGCCCTGTACACACACACACACACACACACACACACACACACACACACACACACACATTTATCATGCCATCTCTAACAGTTTACTGAGCATGAGAAGTTTAGCGCGAATGAATTTTTTAGCGAGCGCGTGGCTCCAGCGATCCTGCACTGAGAAGAGGCCAGGCGAGGCGACGCAAGGCGAGGCCAGGCGAGGCGACGCAAGGCGAGGCAGGACGCAAGGCGAGGCAGGACGCAAGGCGAGGCAGGATGCAAGGCGAGGCGACGCAAGGTGAGGCAGGACAGGACGCGTTTGGCAAGGCGAAGCCAGGCGAGGCAAGAAGAGGCAGGACGGGGTGTTTGGCCAGGCCAGGCGAGGCAAGGCGAGGCAGGACGGGGTGTTTGGCCAGGCCAGGTGAGGCAAGGCGAGGCAGGACAATTCACTGAGCTGCGTCTCATTCATCAAACTGCCTAACCTGGACTGCACCTTAACACCCCCCTCACACACACACACACACACACACCTCTCTCCTATCCTCTATCTGCCCTGTACACACACACACACAAACATTTATCATGCCATCTCTAACAGTTTACTGAGCATGAGAAGTTTAGTGCGAATGAATTTTTTAGCGAGCGCGTGGCTCCAGCGATCCTGCACTGAGAAGAGGCCAGGCAAGGCGACGCAAGGTGAGGCAGGACGTAGAAGGCGCAGGCTGACACAAGGCTGGCTGGGCGAGATGGCCTTAAGGCTTATGACAAGCGAGCCAGGCAAAGGGATACAGGCAGGGCACGCAAGACGAGGCAGGACGCAAGGCGAGGCGACGCAAGGCGAGGCAGGACGGGGTGTTTGGCAAGGCGAGGCGAGGCGAGGCGAGGCGAGGCGAGGTGACTCGAGGCGAGGCGAGGCGAGGCGAGGCGAGGCGAGGCGAGGCGAGGCGAGGCAAGGCGAGGCAGGACGGGGTGTTTGGCCAGGTCTCACACCCTCAGTTACACACTCAGCCATAGATGCGATGAGGTGCTGCCTCGAGGATGATCTACACCACTGGGTCTGTTTCAGCAATGCCAGAACACACTCTCTCTCTCACACACACACACACACACACACACACACACACTTCATCACAAATACGTGCATGGAGATGCATCACAATCACAGAGTATGCAAGCTCAAGTATACAATAATACACACACAAGAGGGTTTATGCAAAAACACACACACACACACACATCCAGACACATACCAATTGGCACATCCAGACATATAACACAATAATAACCAGGCACATAAATACCTGGTTGTGTACAGTATGTCTGCTTTCCTCATCCCACATCCACACACTCCTCTGAAGTACACACACACACACACAGAAAAAAGTCAGAGAGAGAGAGAAAGAGAGAGAGACAGAGAGAGAGAGAACTGCCATATCACAGCCAATAATTACTACTACACTTCCTCCATATCTACCCCCAGCAGAGAGGAAATGACTTCTGACTTCAAGAGGCTGGAGGTCCGCGGAGAGGGCTGAACATCTCATCACATCTCCCAGGAGAGCGTGTGTGTGTGTGTGTGTGTGTGTGTGTGTGTGTGTGTGTATTAGCAGGCATGAGTGTGTGTGTGTGTGTGCGCGTCTCTTTAGCAGGCATGTGTGTGTGTGTGTGTGTGTGTGTGTGTGTGTGTGTGTGTGTGTGTGTGTGTGTGTGTGTGTGTGTGTCTGTTAGCAGGCATGAGTGTGTGTGTGTGTGTGTACGTCTGTTAGCAAGCATGAGTGTGTGTGTGTGGGCCATGCGGCATATGCTACTTTTGCACTGTTGGACAAACAAACAGGAAACACTGGCAGTGCAGCAGTGCCAACCCCATGGGACACTGGGAAGTGGAGGGCGTTTTTGAGGGACTAACAGGAAGGTCTAAGCTAGGTCCACAGAGGGAGTAGAGAGAGAGAGAGCTAAAGAGAGAGCAGAGAGGGAGAAGAGAGAGAGAAGAGAGAGAGAAGAGAGAGAGAGAGAGAGAGAGAGAGAGAGAGAGAGAGAGAGAGAGAAAGAGAGAGAGAGAGGGCTGGGCTGAGGCTTGTCCCTCCACTCAACCCTGCATCACATAAACAATCTCTCACCCACATCACCCACCCCACCCCCCCCCCCCCCCCCTCATCTCTCTATGAGTGGACCTCACATCTCTTGTGACTCCAGTTGGAGCTCCAAATAAACTACCAAAAAAAAATCCATTCAGTTCTCTATGGTAACCTTGTGTAAAGCCAAGATGCTATCTAATGGTTTGCTCAGAAAAAATTACATTTTGGATCTCTATAAATTCTCAGAAAAGATGAAAACATCTATTAATTTCAGCAAGGAGAGATGTGTTCCAAATAGATGGCACCA
>NC_063199.1:28516574-28521574 GCF_017589495.1 Alosa alosa
GCACACTGAGTGGACCCCATACCTCACTTCCATATAGCGCAATAGGCTGGATAACACAGTTGAATATTTTGCACCAAACTTTAATTGGTATGTTTATGTTCCAGAAGTTTCTTTTTATTGCATATAGCGCTTTGCAAGCCTTTTCTTTTAGAGCATTTACTGCCATGCTAAAGCTCCCCGATGCAGTTATGATCAAGCCGAGGTAAGTGTACTGCATCGTGTGATCTAGGGCGGTGCTGCCTAGATTGAAAGGGTATCTGTGTTCCTGACATCTGGGCTTCTTTTGGAATATCATAATATTTGTCTTTTTTAGATTTGCTGTCAGCGCCCAGTGCTGACAGTATTTCTCTAGCAGGTCAAGGTGCTGCTGTAGTCCCTGTGCAGTGGGAGATATCAGCACCAGGTCGTCTGCATAGAGGAGGAATTTAATTTATTTTTCTTTTAGGATAAGGCCAGGAGCTGTAGACTGTTCCAACTGCACCGCTAACTCATTGATGTAAATATTGAACAGTGTTGGACTGAGGCTACAGCCCTGCCTCACCCCTCTTTTTTGAGTGAAGTATTCTGTAATTTTGTCGCCAATTTTCACAGCATTTGTTTTCAGAGTACATTTCCTTAACTAATTGGTAAACTTGACCCCCTACGCCGCTTTATAAAAGTTTATAAAATAGTCCTTCATACCAGATTGAATCAAATGCTTTTTTGACGAATGTGTATTCACACATGCATAAAAACATACACGGGTGCATGCACACACACACATACACACACAGACACACACATCCCTCCCCTTCCACTCTTCAGCTCTGACCTGCTCATCACTTGCTATCTCATATTTGACTGACATCTGGCACACCCAATCCCTACCCTCTAACTTAGCAGTTTTTAATTTGTTAAGAGGACGGAGATGGCTGGCAAACCTCACAGACGACTAGCCTCAGTTACGGTCCAGTAAGGTTTTAGGGCAGTCTCTGGGGCTAGTGCTGGTCTACATTAAACCATGTTGAGAGTATATTAAAACAGAGCACAAACTAACATAGTGTCGCTTTAACTATTTATGTCACGCTAGCCATAAGGTCAGTCCTGCACACTCTATGTGCTATGCTGTTAGGCTATGACTCTGATAGGCTATGATGCTGTTAAGGGCCTACAAGAGGTCTCCTGGAGAAAGGGGGAGAGAGAGGGAGTGAGAGAGAGAGAGAGATAGATAGATAGATAGATAGAGAGAGAGAGAGAGAGAGAGAGAGATAGAGAGATAGGAAAGGGGATGGGGAACAGAAAGAGAGATAAAGGAGGGGGGGAACAAAAAGAGAGAGAGAGAGTCCTCACTACTGTGCTGAGCGTAAGGGCTAGATAATACCACAGGCTGGTCTCATTAGTGTTGCAGAGAGAGAGAGAGAGAGAAAGAGAGAGAGAGGGAGACAGAGAGACTGTAAAAGAGAGAGCAGAGATCATTTCAGCTCTTTTAGCAGGGCACAGTAATTGCACAAAAAAGAGGCTAGAGGATGAGAGAGGGTGCCCAGTGTCCTGGCCGGCCTTCTGAAAGAGTAGCTATGTGCTCTGTGTGTGCTCTGTGTGTGTGTTTGTGTGTGTGTGTGTGTGTGTGTGTGTGTGCATAGTGTGTGTGTGTGTGTGCATGAGTGTGTGTGAGGGAGTGTGTGTGTGTGTGTGTGTGTGTGTGTGTGTGTGTGTGTGTGTGTGTGTGTGTGTGTGTGTGTGTGTGTGCATGAGAGGTGTGCATGAGTGTGTGTGTGTGTGTGTGTGTGTGTGTGTGTGTGTGTGTGTGTGTGTGTGTGTGTGTGTGTGTGTGTGTGTGTGTGTGTGTGTGTGTGTGTGTGTGTGTGTGTGTGTGTGTGTGCATGAGTATGTGAGTGTGTGTGTGTGTGTGTGTGTGTGTGCATGAGTGTGCATGAGTGTGCATGAGTGTGCATGAGTGTGCATGAGTGTGTGTGTGTGTGTGTGTGTGCGTATGCGCCCAGTGTCCTGGCTGGCTAGTTGGGCCGAGGCAAGGGGTTCATGCTGGCAGGGCTCAGAGGCCTGGCAAGAGTCACTCTGGAGATAGTGCAGCTGGTGCTGCTGGAGGGTGGGGGGTGCAGGGGGCAGAGGAGGGGGGCACATCCTCAGAACATGACCCCTGACCCTGCCCTGACACTGTACGGCCTGGCTAATGAGGGACTGGACAGTTGCCCAGGCTGGACACGCACAGACCCCTGCACACACACACACACACACACGCACACACTCAAAACTCAAAATCACTCTCTCATCGAGTAACAATCTCAGGTCCAGTACACACATCAGTCAATGGGATGTATTAGAGCATGAAAAAGGGGTTGGGGTGGACCGTGTGAGAGATACTCCGTGTGTGTGTGTGTGTGTGTGTGTGTGTGTGTGTGCATTCCGTGTGTCTCTGTGTGTGCATGTGAGCTTGTCCAAGTGTGTATGGTTCCCCGAGCGCCGCTGTTGAAGCAGGCAGCTCACTGCGCCGGGATTAGTGTGTGCTTCACCTCACTGTGTGTTGAGTGTGTTTCACTAATTCACGGATTGGGATAAATGCAGAGACCAAATTTCCCTTATGGGATCAAAAGAGTATATATACTTATATACTTATACTATGGTTGAACTTGTTGTGTGTGTACGTGCGTGTGTTTGTGTATGAGCTTGTCAGAAAGAAAGAAAGAAAGAAAGAAAGAAAGAAAGAAAGAAAGAAAGAAAGAGAGAGAGAGAGAGAGAGAGGGAGAGAGAGAGAGAGTGTGTGTGTGTGTGTGTGTGTGTGTGCAGGCAAGAGATGAAAGAGAATGTGTTGTGTGGGTACTCATGTGTATTGTGTATAAGAGAGTACATATGCCAATATAAGTGTGTGTGTGTGTGTGTGTAGAATCTAGAATGTGTATGAGTACATTTCATTCTCTCTCTCTCTGTCTTTCTTTATTCCCTCTCTCTCTCTCTCTCTTTCTCTATCCTTCTCTCTCTCTCGGCCAGTCGGAGGGCCAATAATATTAGTCTCTCTGACTAAGCGCTGGTGGGGTAATGGCGGCTGTCTGTGATAGGAGGGTAAAATAGGCGAAAGCTTGAGGCAAAGCCTCTCTCCCGCCCCTCTCTGTTGATCCCCTGACCTGCGCCCGCCATGGAGACACCGGGCACCGAGCACTGTGTTTAAGGAAGATATGAGACGCACTGTGGGCACACACACACACACACACACACACACACAAACACACACATTAGCACACACTCACAGAAACACACACCCTCACAACTTTAAACACAACACAATTTCATACACACACACTCTCTCACATCAGCACACTATCAAACACACACACACCTACACACACAGACAGACAGACATTCATTCATTCTCTCACATGAACACACACACACACACACACACACACACACACACACACACACACACACACACACACACACACACACAGACACACACACACACACACACACACACACACAGCTTCACAAAACCCCCTACACTACTTTGGGCTGCACGGCTGATCCTATCAGAACATTACTATCCTGTAATTGGGCCAGAGATACATTTGAAACTTGACATTGTTTCACAGCGCATGGGATTTTTTGGTGCTAGCCTCCCCTGGAGAGGGGAAGGGGGGGGATTAGAAGCTTCTAGGGGGATGGGTGGAGGTAAATGGGTCGCCTGGGCTGAACATGGGTCAAAGAAGTTGCCCTCCTCATCCCAACACGCAACACGTTAACATACGCACACACACACACACACACACACACACACACACACACACACACACACACACACAGCACACTGTCACATACACACACATACATACAGTAACACACACTGGGTCTATACGAAATGGAAGACAGCTGTCTGCTGTCTCGCTGCCTTCAGCTCTCTACCGAATCACTTGCCGTAGCAGCCATCAAGGTAACGGCTACAAACTTTGTTTCGGACAGCCTAGCAAGATAGCAACACAGAACGTCGTTGTTAGGATACCAGAAAGAAGAATAATGTAACGTCGACTGCAGCAATAGTTTTTTGACGTTGAAGGCAGCATGAAGGATACATCAAAATTCGTCAAAACGAAGGTATCTTAGAAGGCAGCATTTCACAGAAATATTTGATTCGGACATGCCTCAATGCCTCGCTCCCCAGTTAGATATCTTTAAAGGCAGCATTTTTTCCCGTTTTGTACAGACCACTGTCACATATACACACACAGGCATACCCACACAGAGAGAAAGAGTGAGAGAGAGAGAGAGTTAGAGAGAGAGAGAGAGGAGAGAGAGAGAGAGAGAGAGAGAGAGCCCTGAGGTAGGCTGATGGACCTGTCAGTGGTTTTAACAGGAGAGCTGGAGTGGGCACTGGGCAGAGCAGCAGATTTCAATTAGGCTCTTAATGAACTCGGCCCGCCACGGCCCGCCTCATTTCTCACCCAGAAAAGCAATTTCTCCACCTCAACAGCACACTCACACACACATAGAGGCACGCTCAAACACACACACACACACACACACAGACACAAGCTCACTCGCCCCCATGGAAACGCAGACAGACAGACAGACAGACACACACACACACACACACACACACACACACACACACAAGCTCACTCGCCCCCATACAAACGTAGAGAGACAGACAGACAGACAGACAGACACACGTGTCCATGAGAAGGCTCTCGCTCGGTAGTGATAGTGACAAATAGGCCACTGAGGGTCTTTAATTCTCACCTGTGAGTAATGAGACAGCCCTGTGCATCTGTGTGTGGGTATCAATCTGTGTGCATATTTGTGTGTGTGTGTGTGTGTCTGTCTGTCTGTGTACGTGTGTGCGTGTGTGTTTGTGTGTGTCTGTGTGTGTGTGTGTGTGCTTGTAGAAGTAAATAGGAGGCAAAGAAAATGGGACAAAAGCCAGGAGTCCTTTGAGGCCAGTGTGCTATTTTCCCGAAGAACACTAAATTACCCTGACCTCCTCCTTTAACACTGTAAGGACCTCCTCAGCTAAA
>NC_063199.1:28531574-28536574 GCF_017589495.1 Alosa alosa
TAGCACTCTGGACTTGTAACCGGAGGGTTGCCAGTTCGAGCCCCGATCAGTAGGCACGGCTGAAGTGCCCTTGAGCAAGGCACCTAACCCCTCACTGCTCCCCGAGAGCCGCCGTTGTAGCAGGCAGCTCACTGCGCCGGGATTAGTGTGTGCTTCACCTCACTGTATGCTGAGTGTGTTTCACTAATTCACGGATTGGGATAAATGCAGAGACCAAATTTCCCTCACGGGATCAAAAAAGTATATATACTTATACTTATGTGTTCAATGTTAACTGTGACTGTATGTGTAAATGTGACTGAATGTGTAAAATCATTATTAAGTATTAGTCTTTTTCTAATGACAGAAACAAATTAAAAGCATAAAAAAAATGCCACAAATAAAAGAGACAAGCCAACTCCAGTCCTCTCTCTCTACTTACGTCTGGGCTCGTCCATCTGCTCTTGATCTTCTCTGCCATCTCCTGTGTGCGGCTCACCAGGTCAATGCCTTCACGACTCTGGTGAGATGGACATAAAACATCTACATTAAGGCACTTAGAGGACACCTTTACTGTGTGCAGGTACTGCTATGAATGATCAGACGTGTGTGTGTTTGTGTGTGTTTGTATGTGTGTGTGTGTATGTGTGTGTGTGTGTGTGTGTGTGTGTGTGTGTGTGTGTGTGTGTGTGTGTGTGTGTGTGCGCGTGCGCGCGTGTGTGTCTGTGTAGGCTAGGGTAGGTGGCTCTGTAACCTTGAGGCTCTGGGTGTTGTGTGTGTTTGGTGCAGCAGCAGTGGTATGATGGAAAAAGGCTTCAGCACAAAGCTTTGGGAGGAGGATGCTGCAGGGCACTCTCTGAGGTGATAACGTCTGACACATTCACACACAGTCCCACACATTTTCTCATCTTTCAAGCACACACACACACACACACATTTTATATTACACACACAAACAAAAACACATACACACAGCCTATTTTTACAAATTCAAATACTTGCATACACTCTTTCACTCTAGCTGACAATACCCCCCCCCCTCCACACACACACACACACACACACACACACACACACACACACACACACACACAGCAGCCTCATAGCAGCGATAATATCATTCTTATGTTTGCAGTGTCCACTGAGAGCACCACAGGCATGCCCACGGAGCAAGAGCAAGGCATGCTGGGAACAGGGCATGATGATGTACTACAGTCTCTCTCAGTAAGGCGCACTGGGACTCTCACAGTCCCAGTGCTTGTTGGTTCAGTCCCCATGGCAGGCAAAGAGTAGCAGGGAATGTTTGTGGGCAACTTTACTTGAGGTCATTATATGAACACACATAGCATGGGTCAGTTTTTCTTTTCCAAACAGATGGTAAATAGAGTGGACAACAGGAAAACACTTAGCGGCACGAATCGGCCATTACGCAAAAGATTCCACTGTCTGTGCCTGAATGAGCATTGCTCTCTTTTCCCCTCTGTAAGGAGACTTACAGAACAGCTGTGCTGACTAGTTCACCAGCTATAGATAGACTAATGACGCTGCCTCATCTCGCTGGGAAAGGGGGAGACTAAGGTCAGCTTTCCCCAGAGCAGTCCAGTGGGGATATAAGCGTACATTAGCTGTGGACACTTCATTGCCTAGGTGGCCGTTTTTTCTCAATTTTTCCTGTTCTGCTTTTACTTTAACACTATTTATGTTCTGACAAGTTGACTTGTAGCGCTAACATGTGTATTTGTTTGTGCGCGTGTGTGTGTGCGTGTGTGTTTGTGCGTGTGTGTGTGTGCATGTGTGTGCGTGCATGTATGTGTGTGCGTGCATGTATATGTGTGCGTGCATGTATGTGTGTGCGTGCATGCATGTATGTGTGTGTGTGTGTGTGCTTGTGTCTGACCTTCTGCCAGTGGTAGGCCTCACGCAGCGTGATGATCTCATGCTCGCGGTGTTCCCCCTGCACGGCGCACAGCACGCAGATGATCTTCTCGTCCAGCTTGCAGTAGAGTGACCCCTCCTGGTCATGCTCCCTGCAGCGCAGTCGCTCCACGCTCACCGAATCCTTCTTCCCGGACCCCTCCTCGTCCCCCTCATCCTGTGCCGCCTCACCACCCACGGCACCCTCGTCGTCCATCTCACCCCCTTGCTCGGCTACTTCCATCCGTCCTTGCCCCGTGTCTACCCCTACTGCCCCCGGGTGACCCACACCCCCATTCTGTGCCCCCCCGAGTCTCTCAGCTCCCCCTTGTGGCCCGGCTGCTGCAGCGGAGGGCTCGGGGTGGTAGGGTAGCGTCTGGTGGTGCGTGCTGCGCGTGTGTGTGGCGGCGTGTGGCGGGCAGAAGGCGAAGCGGCAGGCCGGGCAGACGTGGGTGGCCGGCTGGGCCTCGTCAGGCTCACAGGCGTCGCACGTGCCGTCCATCTCTGGCTCGTCGTCGTCACCGCCCTCCCCCTCCACGGCGGCCATCTTGTGATCTTTGGGCTCCCAGCGTGCACCACGTTCCACCATGATGCACCGTGCAAGGACAGCACTGCCTCAGAGGCCCTGCAGGACCAGTAGAGGACATGTTAAAAATAACCAAGGCTGTTGGCACTTATGCATACACACACACACACACACACGCCAGCACGCACACACACGCCAACACGCACACACACACACACAGTCCCTGTGAGGTTAAATAGTGAGTGCACAATCAGCTGTTCCCATGCTAAACTAAATGGGTACATAGACCTTGTACCTTCACACTGTCTTTTTCTCTCCCCCACCCTCTCTGCACACCCATCTAGTTTGAGAAAAGATACCTTCACAGACACACACAGAGAGAAACTGTAAGTGTTCACCTGTTTTTTGCAGACTTTGTACTTAAACAAATCAAAAATGTTCAGCTTGGTGCACGGACATGCACACACATGCGCACACACACACACACACACACACACACACACACACACATAGCTCTTTATTACTGAGCACACACATTAAGGCACAGAAAACCAGCACCACAACCCCCCCCACACTCTTTTCTTCTTCTCCTCCTTTCGTTTGCCCACTCCCCTCTGTCCAGCATCACGATCTGACCTTTCCCGGCCACCCCACTCTCACCCTGCTCCCCCCCCCCCAAGCGCTTCTCCATGGCAGCCAATGGAAGAATGAAGGCTACTCCTTCTCCTCTCTCTCTCTCTGGCTCCTGTCAGCCTGCCTGCCACATGTCGTCTCTCTCTGTCCCTCTCTCAGTTGCTCTCTCTCTCTCTCTCTCACTCGCTCGCTCTCTCTCTCTCTGTCTCTCTCTCTCTCTACCCCTCTCTCGGCTCTAATAACTCTTAGGCAGTGTTTTGTTCAGACCCCAGACTGCTTTGCCTGCTTGACAGAGACAACAGGCCCTCAGTTCACTCAAAAATGCAGAGCACTCCTCACTAACCAACTGCATGCCTCACTCTCTCTCTCACACTCTCTCTCACTCACACTCTCACACACACACACACACATATATAAACACACAGACTCAGTTTCCCTGTGGGCCTACCCGTCTGTTGCTGCGTGTGTTTTCGCACGCGGTTTGGATACTTGCTCAGTCAGTCTTCCTCTCCCCTTTCCTCTCTCTTTCTCTCTCTCTGTCTCTTCCCTCTTTTCTCTCAATCCTTGGCTCACTCTCTATCTCTCTCCCCCTGCTAGGCAAAGATTTTCTCTGCCTCTAGACAGCTTTGTCTGAGTTTCACTCTACTGACAAGCACTTCCTGGTTCTACTCTGCAGCTCATGGTTTGTTTTCATTTTTTACACCACTTCCTGCTTCTCCAGCGCAGCCAGAGCCGACCGGTGGCTGGCGGCGGAACAGGCTGAGCAGGCAGCAACGGCAGAGATGATAGGAGCAGGAGAGGGGGAGGAGGGAACCGAGAGAGAGAGAGAGAGAGAGAGAGAGAGAGAGAGCAATAGTCCACTAGTGCAGCTACTAACTAGTTTGAATGGCATGCTGTAATGCTTTTAATGGCATACGTTTTGGGAACAAACACTATCTGGTATACCACAACATATTTTGTAAAAACCCATTAGCATATGTGTAGGGGGAAAACAACAAAACAAACAAATAGCAAACAGTGGTTTACAAAAAAACACACAAGAGCACTGGGCTTCTGAGAGATAGCCGCCACATGCATCAGTGCTGCTGAGAGGGAAAGTAGAAGGGCTCCAGTGAGCAGAGTTCTTCTATGCCTCCGCACACTCAGCAGCTAACGTGGAACGGATTAGAGGCGAGGAGCACCGCAATTCACCACCGCCCGGTGTCAAGAGTGGCTGCCGCTCTGCCCTGTTGAAATTACTGTGGTGGTGTTTACAGGGGCACCGAGGTTTACAACAGCTCATGAATATTCTCCTCTCCGTTTAATGTGTTTCCAAGAGGAGAGGAGGAGAGCTGAAGTGTTGATAAATAAATTGTGAAGAGTGTACGCAGATTGAACTGCATGTGTTGGAGCAAAACACGCCTATGTAAATGTGCGTGTTGGAATATAGGCCTAAAGCCTCCACTATTTTAATAAATAACATATAATGTTAAAATCCCCATATGTTTTTTTTTTCATACAAAGAAAATAAAGTGAAAAAAATACTAGCATTTATAATAAAAAACAAAGATAATTAAACACGTCCTCTTTAATTAACTGGGCTATTTTTCAAGAGGGGACTATTAGCGCCACAAGGATTCATAAAAACATCCAATAAAGATGCTTTCAAATGGAAGGTGATTTCAAGACAAATTCCTTGGGGCACAGAAATTATTATTATTATTTTTGTCAGACAGAATGAGTGGTGAATATGCCGCTAGGGTGCGTCTAGATTTCTAGACTAGTTGAATATAGCATTCACAGGCATTCCATGACGTAATCTGTCAATTCTTGCTTCCATGAGATGTTTTACATTAGCCTAAGAGACCATGAAACAATACTTTTTTTGGTGAGGGTCTCACACGCAGTAAATGCGTTATTTGAAAATATTACCTTCCGTGGTTGTTAATTCTTACAATGTTGTCGGGAT
>NC_063199.1:28541574-28549074 GCF_017589495.1 Alosa alosa
AGAGGGGGGGGAATAGAGAGAGAGGGATAGAGAGAGAGAGAGGGAGCAGGGGCAGATAATGCTCTCATTTCTTTCCAGCAACGCAGGTTTCCCAGGGACGTCTTATCTGCCCCTAGCACACACAGGCACACCAGGGGCACGGCGCACATCCCGTGGCATCGCCTCTCTCTGCATGGGGGCAGCCGAGTGCGTCCGCAGATGTCAGACGAGACGTTCCGCTCACTGTCTCCGGGCCCAGTGGATCCGAGCGGAGCGCCATCGCTGGGAATGCTGATGACATGCAGGAAGAAAAAAGTAAATAACGTTTTTTTTTCCTGTCAACTTTAATTGTGCAGAGCTCTCTGCAACTTCCCGTCTTAAATTTATGCTGCAAATTGATTGTGTTTGGTGTTTCATAATACAGGCGACCTTGTTTGTATGGATTGAGTAGTCAAATTTGTTTGACTTGGCACAGCAGATTTAGTGCTTGAAAAATGAAGCAGGTTGCAGCATGAAATAATCTGGAGAGACACAGTGCTGTGCTAATGTATCCAGAGACTCACTCCACAGAGAGGTGCCATAACCCAAACGCAATCTCGGATAAGTCGAAGATCCTCAAATATTGGCAAAGTGGATGACAATCGCTCCGCCTCACTCAAAAAGACTTTGGCAAAGGCATCGATGTAGCAGTCCGCTTCTAAGTGCTGCCGCTGCACTCTCCTCTTAAAAGAGCTCAGCCATTTTTGGGACAGCTAAGATTAACTGCCGGGGAGCCGCTGTTTTGATCTTGGGTTGGCAAACAGCGATGACTGGCTACGCTGGCTCGATAAAAACAAGTTCCGAGTCGTAACACAAACACTCTGGCGGAGCCTGGGCCTACAAAAACAAATAGGCCCTGCCTGGTGGAGTGTTGGGCACGAGAACAAAGCAGGAAGGGGGGGGGGGGGGGGGGGGGGGGGGTTGGGCGCATGAGCTCAGCTCCAGAAGAGCTGGAAGCGAGGCAGGGGTGATGTCATGAGGGAGGATCGGCCCCAGACCCAAAGGAACGCTGCACTCTCCTGGCAGGGGCCTCTAAGGGTGGGGTTCCGTACCGTGCAGTCTTCATGGGCTTCACAGCAGGCTGCCCTGGTTCTGGAGGTATCAACAAAACATGTACAAAGAGGGGACAAATAATGGACGTGCACCATTTTTTCTTTTATATAATTTCTCGGTAACACTATACTTGACGGGTGGGTTCATAACACATTCATAGCAGCTGTCATAAACTGCACATAAAGCATTCATGACTGTTTCATGAGACATGACTCAACATTCATTCCAAACCTTTCATGAATGTGGAAGACAGAACGACAAAAATGTGTCAAAATAAAAGTCCAACAATTGCAAAGCAGCATTGCCGTTTTTGTTCCAAACCTCTTACCTGATCACGTCACATCTGAGTCAATGGGCTACTCCAGTGCCTAAAAGACAGAACATGGTCAAGCAAATAATTTTTGTTTCATAAAAATGTATTTGTTTTATGATACCTTTGCAGATGATTTCTCATCTTTTGCTACTGGGAATGTCCAACCGTTCTAGGTTACACAAATACGGGTCAACTGAATGTAGGCTAGTTTACCTCCCAGTGTTAAATTCAGTGATTATGAATACTTCACAACTTGTATAGTAAAGTGACATTCGATATAGACTGTCACTTTACTATACAAGTTGTGAAGTAGTCATATTCATGAAATATTTACAAAGGCTGGAGAGAAAAACGGCAATGCTGCTGCTTTGCGATTGTTGGACTTTTATTTTGACAAGTTGTCATCGTTCTGTCTTCCACATTCATAAAAGGTTTGGTATGAATGTTGAGTCATGTCTCATGAAACAGTCATGAATGATTTATGTGCAGTTTATGACAGCTGCTATGAATGTGTTATGAACTCACCCATCAAGTAAAGTGTTACCAATTTCTCACCATGATGATGATAGGGACGATGATGATGTTTATTGGCATGGATACAAGTCAGTACAAGAATGCATCTGGAACTTAGTCAGAAGTCAAGGAATTTGTATACAATACTGTATAAAACAAAGCAGTATTCCTTTGGCTCAACTGCAAGTTTGGGATACTAATGGTGCAACTGGATGGCTGTGCTGTAAGTCACTAGTGTCTTCTGGATTAATGCATTGAGATGCCTTTTGATTTATTACCTACTTCTTCCTTGTTTGACATGGAACACAATACAAGGCTCCATTCCATATCTGCAGCATCTCTCCTGGCCAGCTGCTGAACCATATGAGAGAGAAGGAAAAATAAATGGATAGCTGAACACTTTTGATTTGTTTAAGTACAAAGTCTGCAAAGAACAGGTGAACACTTTCAGTTTCTCTCTCTCTCTCTCTCTCTCTCTCTCTCTCTCTGTTTTATATAATTGAGTATACTGTAAATATCAAACAAAGAATGTCATCGACTTGCCCATTGTTATAGTTCCTCTTCCTCTACAGTGCCTCTGGGGATAGGAGTGGACATTCTCCTTATTGTTATTCTATGGCTCTTGAGCTCCAGACAGCCCGAGCTCCTCCAGGGACACACCACACCTGTGACCCGTGACTCCAGTTAAAAATCCACCACCACAGCTCCAGTTCAAGCAGAGTAACACCTGCTTTATGCGACCTCTTTCCTCCACTCTGAGCTTATCCTTTCACTCCCAATACACTCATACACCCCACCCCCCCCCCACCCCACTCCCATCTGCTGAACTCTAATGTATCTTCACTTTCCCTAAATCATCACATTCATGGCTCTGGCTCCCCCTCTCTCCCCGGCTCTCTGCTGTTTTCAGCACAATGTCATCTCTGTCTCATTATTTCTTGGCCCAGGCGGGCGGGCGGGCGGTCGGTCGCGGTCATACGCCTACTTTCCCCCATCGGCCGCGGTCGTCCACCAGCGGCTCTGCTGCTCTTCCAGGGCACCCACCTCTGAGGGCAGTGGAGTCCAGTCCAGTGCAGTGCAGTGCAGGTGTCAGAGGCCCTTCACTTTAAGTGGCCCTGAAGGGAGACGTGCAGACAGCGCTAGGGTGCTCCGACAAAACCACCGGCATACCCCCCCAAAAAAAGTCTACAGAAAGAAAAAGGTGGAGAAAAAAAAAGAGAGAAGAACAAAAGAAAAAACACTTGAAGGTGAAATAAAAGAAAGAGATCTAACATATAAGATCTTCCCTGCGGCAAGCACGGTGGGGGGGATAAGGTGAGTGAGAGAGGGGAGGAGTGGAGGTGGCGGAGAAGGAAAGGTGAATGAGAGGCGAGAGGACTAAGAGGGAAGCTGATATTGAATTTTATCCGGCGGAGGAGAGAAGTCGGAAAGAAGAAAGCGCTGCCACTTGAACCGCTCTGCTCCTCTTTTCTCTCTCAGATCACAACAGACACCAGAGCGGACCGGACTCACGTCTGGCCTAAAGCCATCGCAAACTCAGCCGCAATCGGGCCTGACCGCTCCCTCCCTCCTCACCTCGCCTCATCTCTGCCCCCCCTTCTCTCTCTCTCTCTCTTTCTCTTGTCTTTATTCATCTCTCTCTCTTTCTCATTTTCTAAATTTGTTTCTATCTTGCTCTTGGGCCTTGGCTCATCACCTTTCCTCTCTCTCTCTCTCTCTCTCTCTCTCTCCATCCCTCCTTCCCTTCCATTTCCTCATTTCGCCTCCCTCTCTCTCTGCCTTGGCTACTCACCTCTCCTGTCGTTTTTCCTTTCTTTCTTTCTTTTCTTTCTCTCTCTGACTCTCTCACTCTTTCTCTCTCTCTATCCCTTCCTCCCTTCCATTTCCTCATTTTGCCTCCCTCTCTCTGCCTTGGCTGGTCTCCTCTACTCTCCCTGCCCTGCCCCCCCCCCCCCCCCTCCATCCCCCAACCCCTTCATGTCTCCAGGCTTCCATCAATGTCCAATTCTCCACGCTCTAAACAATTACTGGGCTGCCAGGAGAGGCTTCGGCCTGCAGACTCAGCCTTTTCAGCCTAACACACCCTCGAGGAATCAGGCTGGACGCTCGCTCATGGCCATCGTGGGCGTGGGAAGAGAGAGAGAGAGAGAGAGAGAGAGAGAGAGAGAGAGAGAGAGAGAGATGCGCAGGCGTGGGCCGCACCAAACGCAATAAAAATGGATATTTAATGAAAGTTAAGCTTCTTATTGATTCGGCTGACAGTGCATATGTGTTTTGCTGCACGGCGAGTCATCTTTTTTTTTTTTTTTTGGCGGAAGACAAAAAACTGCCCCTCGGGGCCAAAAGCAGATTAGAAGATTACAGGATGCTCTGGCACACATGTAGATAAATAATATGAAGGAAAAATAAATAAATAAATAAATAAATAAATAAGAGCTGAGTGAGATGAGCCGGAAATCTCTCCGTCGGATCTCCACCCACTCACAGCTGGATCAGCGAGAGTGAAGGGTGTGTGTGTGTGTGTGTGTGTGTGTGTGTGTGTGTGTGTGCGCGCGCGCCTGTGTATGTGCATATGTATGTATGTATGTATGTACATGTATGTGTGTACATTGCCATTCCAAAGTTCGAGGTGACTAAAAAAAATGTTAATTGCACTCCATAAAGGACAGAATGACTGCCTCTGCCCTGCTTGCTATATAATTTCTTCTTGGCCATTTTTTATACATCTTTTCCCAGAACAAAAATAGATTGACACATTTCAGAAGAACATGTTTTGTTTCTTGGCTATTTCCCATAGATGATGCTTTAGATACTCAATTCATCTGCATTGCTTCTTTAATCAGGGCATGAATTTTTAGCTGTGCTAACATCATTGTAAAAGGCTTTTCTAATAATCAGTTAGTTTAAATGTTAAACTCAGATTACCAAACAGAACAAATATGCCAGCAGGACTGCTGACTGGCTTTCTGACTCTCAGCCTGGGATTTTGTCTTGTCTTTTGTGTTGGACATTGTCTTGCTTGTTGTTATGTATTGTTTTGCTATGGTTTGTCTTGATGTTAATAAATCCCACTGGTTGGGCCTTTTTAAAAAAGGTGTTATTATTTATTAGGATTTAGGTCAGTGGGGTTTTTTTTTGTTCACCCCTAGGGCCGGCTAACGGTGGAGTGTAACATTGTGCACACGTCTTGGTGTGTGTATAAACCAGTGACGGATGTGGTGGCACATCTGTGTGTTAGACAGATGGTGTCGTGACAGATGCTTGCAGGGGGGATACACACAGACAGACAGGGGACCATGACGACATGAGTCACAGTGAGACAAGTTGTCATGCAGAAAGACATGACAGATGTGGGAGATGGTGACATGCAATAAGCTGTAACGGAAATGTTTGTGTTTGTGTGTGTGTGTGTGTATGTATGAGATGGACCAGTGATGGAAAGGATGGAGAATGGGATGAAATGAAGTATGAGTGGGACTGTAACAGACAGGTAGCCATAACTATGGCTGTGTCCGAAACGGGGAAAAAATGCTGCTAACAGGGAAGTAAGGAACAAGACGTATCCTCAGACTTTCTAATGAGGAGACACAGCACTCAAAAAATCCTCCATAGAAATGCATGGGGTTAGTTTGTAACGCCAATATGGCCATTGTCTACACATATCCCACCCCTTCCTCGGCAAAACGTCGACATGTGAATACATTGAGCCAATCATGTGGTGTGATGTGAATACATTGAGCCAATCATGTGGTGTGTTGTGAAGACATCGTGCCAATCATGTGTTGTAAACTCGCCGCTGGAGCAAGGTTGGTGTCGTGAAGCCTTGCGCACGCGCATTTCTGCCGAATTGGATGTCCGATGAGTGCCCAATATGGCTGCCGAGTGGAGGGACTTGCCTAAAAGGACTTTGGTATCCTTCTAGGCTGTCCGGAACAAAGTTTGTAGCCGTTACCTTGATGCCTGCTACGGCAGTGACTCGTTAAGAGAGCTGAAGGCAGCTGACTTCCGTTTCGGACAGACCCTTGTGTGACAATGAACCACAAGGTCTCAGGTAAAGAAGGTACAGAAATGGCCTTTCTGCAGCACAGCAACTACCACCAATTTGTACAAACTGTTGTTCTTGTTTTCTTGTTCATTATGTAGAAGAATGTGTTTATTATTTCATGCAATAAATAAAATAAACACAAAAGTTACTACAAACAACTCCGCAGGAATATGACTTATAAAGCCGATGTTCTCAAATTTGTTAGACCATTCTGTGAGTGTAATATCCTTAAATTAAATCTCACTGGCCAGAGGATCTGTGTGATTTTGTGCACACACAGTAATTTGTTCAGTGAGTAAGAACAAATTCAAGATAGAGGACGCGGATGGGTTCCGGGCATTTGGTAAACATATTTACAGCCATGGTGTATGCACATTTGGCCACCACAAGCTCGCCTCGCTCACCTAGGACAGGCACAGCGTGATTATACTCTACGATGTTTCATTTACAGATTTTCTCTGCACTTGATCTGCTTTCCGCATGGGTGAACATCACACTAATTGTATATCAATCATCCCAGAAAACAAGCTTACACTAGCCTGGGTGTTCCCATGCTGCCTTGCGCGCGATTTGATTCACGCTGCTAAGGCAGCCTGGAGACCATGGAGCAAATTTTCGCCTGAGATAGGGAACCAATCACAGAACAGGGGAAAGCAAGGCGATGATGAGCTATGCACAGGCGCATTTGATAGACATCCGTGGCACCCAATAAACGGATCTGGGCATTTTTTTCAAATACGAGAAAATGAACGTTTGGTTCCCAGACCACGTCTCATTGAGAAGTGGTGGCGCTAGCCAGGCTAAGCTTACACAAGAACCAATGTGAGAAAAGCCCAAAGTAAGAACTCATGTAGGAGGCCTATAGGACTATCAAGGGGTCAACTACACTCAGTTGTCAGTGGGCCACTTTGGCCTTGAGAAGTGGGATTCCTGAGGACTCTATGGTATGTGGTCTGTAGGAACAACCCACTCAGGATCACATCTGGCGGAAGTGTGGGAACTGCAAGGGCCGTAGAGAGAGGGCCTCTTGAGAGAGTCCCATTCTGGCCCATGACTTTTATTGAGGAAAAAGAAATTCGCAGAAGGTCCATATGTCCCTTAGCCTGGAGATTCCAGACCCTGGTAATCTAGAAAGATTAAGGGTCTGGCCACGAATAATGTAATGGCCCAACTGGAGGGGTGGCACCAAGCGTGCATTAAAAATCTCACTGCACGCAATTGGATAACACAATACGACAAACGTTTACTGACTGATTTACTTTGATTGTGATTGGCTCCCAGCGATACAAGTGGCAAAAGTAACGTGCATCATTACTCATTGCCAGAGTGTCTCGCAGAGTGCTCTTGCGGAAACTCTGGAGTTTCCAGAATATATGTCCCTGCACGTTAATCTGTAATATTTCATTTAATTCATTTCAAGTATGGGGGAAAATGAAGGGAGAATGAAATTGACGATTTTTTTTGGGATGAAATTATTGTCATAAAGATCCTGATTTTTCATTACATACTAATTTGTCTTACCTTCAAAGTATTTCACTGCATCCATAACAAACTCACA
>NC_063199.1:28554074-28559074 GCF_017589495.1 Alosa alosa
TGGTGACCGAATCGGCCGATTTTCACGCGGATCGGCCATGACCGGGCGAATCGGCGGTCAGTCTGAGACATGCCGATTTTTATGCCGGTCAAATACACTAGTGCCGCAATTGTAACAACACCCAGCTGAGTTTGCAAAGTCTGAAGAAGCTAGCAACCAGGCCAACACTCAGGGCTGGATGTAGGGCTACAAAGAAAGCGCTAATAGGCTACTGAGTTTTTCTATGCAGCAAACGCTGTGCTTTACCATTGGCCTACAGCGTGGAATTTACTAAGCTGTCACTTCATTAGGCTACGTGAAACATCGCCATCACCGCCCGTCACTGCCGCTTAATTGTGTGCCCACAGCTGAACCACAAGCCTGCTGAACGGAGATAAACGACTGCGACATTAAAAATAATCAAAGATGTCAACAAGCAGCGACATACAGTAGCCCTAGTAGTTCTACTCCACTGAAAAAAAAAATACTCTTAACTATTTACTGCACGTAGACTAGGGCTATGTCTTAAAATACCCTAGTCTAGCAGATTGAGAAGTGGATGTCGTGAAAGTGAACAAACGATAGCCTATTAGAAAGGCAAACAAACGTTAAAGTTGCTTTTGACATAGTAGCCTACAATGAAGAACACTGATGCTCTGAATACTGAATCAGTCGTCTGAAAGTTTCTTTAGCCTAATTGATGCATTTAACCGGAATTTGGATTGAAATCTTTCACCGCAAAACAGACGTGCACTGTGGAGCACCTAATCGCTATTAGCACTTCTCCCCTGTGTTTGTGTGATAGCCTAGGCTGCTACCACTTTTCCCTCGCCCTCCCATAAATTCATCAATGCATATGAAAATATGTTACATGGTAGTATGTTCAAATGTATCATGAAAATTGTTCTTAAATCTTTAGTTGGATATTGGATGTGAGAAGCATAAAATGGGTGTTCCATAACTTAACTTAATCCATAATTTGATACTGCATCTGAAGTTATCAAAGAAGAATCTGTCTGCTCACCAGTTCCATTTTTTTTTTAACAGCCATTTCATCATTGATAAGTTGATTACACGTCTATATTAACATGTTCTATCAAAGAAAAGATAGAAAATAACTATTTGTGTGTGTGCTGTAAAATGGTTAGAAGAAATGAAATCGGAATCGGCTAAAATCTGTATCGGCAGGTCAAACTCTATGAAAAATCGGAAATCGGTATCGGCCCAGAAAATTGCAATCGGTGCATCTCTATTCTCAAGAGTAGGTACTGTACTGTAAGTGTGCATATGTAATTGTAAATGTTCACTGCTTTTAATGCACAAGTCAGTGTGAATGCACGTCTGTGTGTCCTTGTTTGCTGCTGTTGTTGCTATTGTTGCATGAACTGTAAGTGTGCTTCTACAGAAGTGCAGTGGTTGTAATGCACAGGTCACTACAGTATGTGAGCATGTGCGTTGCTATTATTGCTCTGTTGTTGTGTTGTGTTGTTGTTGTTGTGGTGTGTCTGTGGGCCTGAGTGAGTGTGCAGTCGTGGTAAAGTGAGTGCTGCAGATGCTGCCTTCAGTCTGGCATGGTGATCTGCACAGCAGGTCTATTTTAAGCCCCTCTGTCACTCCAGACCTTGCGTTTCAGCTGCCTTTGGGAGCCTAGGCAGGGGAGGAGAGAAGTGTGTGTGTGTGTTTGTGTACATGTGTGTATTTATGTGTGTGTGTACATGTGTGCATAGTGTGTGTGTGTGTGTGTGTGTGTGTGTGAGAGAGAGAGAGACAGAGTGTGAGAAAAAAAGAGAGAATTGGTATATGTGTGTGTGTGTGTGTGTGTGTGTGGGGAGGGGGTCTCAGAGAGAGAGACAGAGAAAGAGTGTGTACAAGAAAGACAGAGTTTGCATATGAGGGTGTGTGTGTGTGTGTGTGTGTGTACGAGAGAGAGACAGAGTGAGAGAGAGAGAGAGAAAGAGAGAAAGAGAGAGAGAACATCTGACTATGCCAGAGTCATAACAAACAGAACAGAACAGACGAGCCGCTTCCTGACATCAAATAACACACACACATACACACACACACACACACACACACACACACACACACACACAGCTGTCCCTTGCTTGAGAGCGAGGAGGACAAACGTGGGCCGGCTCTGTGCCCCACATGGCTCTCCTGGCCGGGGCAGACGGGGCTTGTTACCGCACCGTGACCTTAACGAGCACTGCTAGCCTTAATGAGAGTGGCGTCGCTGGGGAGGACAAAAGACATGTGTGCGTGTGTGTGTGTGTGTGTGCGTGTGTGTGTGTGTGTGTGTGCGTGTGTTAAACACTTTTTTGTTTACCATCAATCAGCACAAAACGCTCGCCGACTAGAGGCAAGGCTCATTGCACTAGGCTCCGAGGAGGCGACACTGTCTGAATCCATCAAAGTCAGACGCAGGAAACCTGGGCACCGGTTCCTCCCATCACATGCACCGCTCAGACACACATCAAACACATGCGCACACACACACATCAAACACCCACTCTGTATAATGTTGGCATAATGTAAACCTTGTAGGCCTACTAAAGAAAAATTCCATGTTAGGTAATGGAAGATCACTGTGCGATGCAATGAAGGACTATGGCATGGATCGACTCATCAACAGTTTGTTTGCTGTGCCTCAAATAAGCTGGCGTTAACAAGAAGCCTCCTGTGCGGCAGCGGCACCCTGGCTTAATGAAGGCAGCAAGGTTTGCTTTTCCATATCAGTGAAGGGGAATCAAAAGAAAAACATGGTTCACGCTTTCACCGTCTGACTTGAGGCGCCTGTGAAGGGGGAAGTTCTTCAGTGTACCCTTTTGGACTGGCACACACACACACACACACACACACACACACACACACCTGATCCTGGCACCAGCAGTTTGTGTGTGGAGCAGTCGTTGGAGACCTCAGAAGCTTCAGAGTAAACGTTTGCATTCCAGCTGCCACAGGCACAGATGGGCCATGAGAAAAGGGAGAGATGAGAGATGCAACAGCATGGAGTGAGGGAGGGAGGGAGGGGGAGGCATGAAAAAACAGCAAAAACAAATGTTTGCTTTGATGTGACCTGTATCACCCTCCACACACACACACACACACACACACACACACACACACACACACCATCACTCTCCACTCTCACACTCACACATCTCCCTCCACTGGCCCATCACCATCTCATAAATCCTCTCATCTCTTCTTTCAGGTGTGTGTGTGTGTGTGTGTGTGTGTGCTTGCTTATGTGCATAGCTGTGTGTGTGTGTGAGTATGTGTATATGTGTGGTATATGCGTGTGTGGGTGTGTGGGTAACACTTTACGGTAAGGGTACATGAATTATCATGTATTCATGCATGCATTTAAATCAGAATTTGAGTAGTGATGACAACATTTTTGGCAGACAAAGAAATCATCATGATCATTCTTAATAACTCATACATCATAATGATATGCTCACCATACTTAATGCTTTAGTTGATATGTTGTTCATATATGAGGTCATGAATGACAGACTATGAACTCATGTAAATTCCTGATATTCATGAGTAATATGTAATTCATGCATTAATTCATGATAATTCATGTACCCTTACCGTAAAGTGTTACCATACATATATATATGTGCATATGTGCGTATGTATGTGTGTGTGTGTGTGTGTGTGTGTGTGTGTGCTTGTGTGCACACATATGTACTCTCAGATGTCCAGGAATGTCGGCAAATGATCTGAGGCCATTTGAGTTATAGCCACACCTGGAAGAGGGAGTGCAGTGGGGTGTGTATCCAGTCAGATATCCATCTCCTCACACACACACACACATACACATACACTTGCACACACTCGCACAAAGTTTCACGCACTCTCCCACCTTCGCGGCTTCTGATGTGCCGACGGCGGCGTGAAATTGCGATTGACCGCGGCGCAGCGGCAGTTGCGGCAGAGACAACAGAGCGGGAGAAAGCCGAAGGGGGGGATTAGGCAAACAGAACACGGCCGGGGTCACCACGGGGTCGCCACGGGGTCACAGCCTTTCCTGGCTCCAGCCTTGTGGCTCAGCGTGACCCCTAGATTCCTGAGGCCCGCGACCGCGGCCGCCCCACCCCCACACACACAGCAGGCCAGCCAACCCCCACCCACACACCCACTCCCTCCATCTACAGAGCCTCACCCACACTGACATCCACCACCCGCTGCCTGGGATTTGTTGTCTGCACGTTATGGACTCCCTAACAGGGAGTTGGGTGTCCTTGGACACTGCTTATTGGGTGTCGGGTTACTTTCTGTTCAAATTCCACCATCATTTAGGTCATGAAAAGGTCAGACTGCACTCACATCAAACGCTAAGTTTATTTGTAATGTTAATAATATTAATAGTAATACATTTTATTCATAGTCGCCCTTCAAGTCACCCAAGGACCATGTACAATTAAAAGGTTCATGGACACCATACATCACATACAGACAGAAATTACAAACACATTTTATGTTTTAGCTTTAGCTAAATATCTAACCCTTAAGTTTGACTTTAACATGAATCACCCGCTGCTTCAGCTCTTATGAATATCCATATGTGAGGTCATCCGAACCTGACCTGTGCCAGGATCAGTGATCACTTCCAGCTTGCACACACAGTGGCTAAAGTAGCCCCTGCTCATATCCATGAGATTCAGAGTAAACTTTTACTCATACTGACATTCATGCGACTCAGCGGCTCTTTGAACCCTGATTTGCAATCCCCATCTCTAAACTGAGTCTCGACCAATAGCAGTTTTCACATAATGCTTCTATCCATAAACGTCACATTCTACCTGCAGCTGAGTTCATGAAGTTCAGATCTTTATTTAAACAAGTTACATCAACTTCCAGGTCCCTCTGACTTTGTGTTAGCCTCTAACTCTTTGCCCACCCCAGAATCTATGAGCCTATGGCCCTCAGGTTGCAGGTTCCATTCATTTCTCTGTAAATAAATGGATTCTTCTAGAATATATTAGAGTAAGCTGCCGCTGTATGGAAAT
>NC_063199.1:28564074-28586574 GCF_017589495.1 Alosa alosa
CTTCTGCTTTACAGTGGCTATCATATCACAACCATTAGGTTACTCTTCATACTACTATTGTCTGCTCTGCTGGAGTAACACCAATGACGTGATATAGTAATTATACTCTATTAGCGACTTTCTTAATATAGACTCTTTCAACTTCATAAACACATAGGTGTGCTCCTAAGGCATTTCTGGTGACACAGAAAACAACACTGAGCTAATGGTAACTGTGGGACAAACAAACATTTAAAGATTTTGAATTACGCTAAATTATGCTATGTTTTAGAATTACGCTAAAGTCCAATTGATTTTTATTTCAAAGTATATGCATTAGTTTTGAACGTTTCAAACGGAAACCCTCCAGGAACAGATTGAAACGATCTGTAGCCTCATTCCTCTCTCATCTCTGGGGGACGGGAACGTGGAGGATGAGGCAGTGCTGGGACACCGTGGAGGCCCAGAGGGGGAAGAAGAAGGAGGAAGAAGAGGTGGGTAAAGACTAGTTATGTTAAAACAATAATATGGCCACCATAACCTGGAGTGGCCGCATTCCTCCTCCAGCCCCAGAGAATGGCTTCCAGCTGACAGGCAGCAGCGGTGAGCTGCAGGAGCCGTCACCGCCACACTCGGAACGAGTTGAGTCAAATACACACACACACGCGCACACTGACATTTTCCTTCTGCTGACATTTCCAAGTCACGTCTCTTGATTTGCTCGCGTCTGTGATTTATTGGCACAACAAAGCCTTTGGAAAATGGATGACATTCAGAGCTTTTAATCAGAAGCCAAAATATAAATATAGTGTGATTCATAGCTCTATCATAACATGTGTTCCCTCTTCCGCAAAACCACAAATAGATATAAAAGAGACAGGGGGTTAGGGGCAGGAGTAAAAACACATGCTAAGGGTCAATAGTTTAACACTGAATCACAGATTGGATCTTGTCCTGCCAATGCGGAGATGAAAAGATGATGATGTTGTTTATCTGTGATTCATTTCTGTGACGGCAAAGGCAGCCTTTAATCTTTATCATAATCTACCAATGCTGCACTGAGAGACATCTGGGCAAATGCCCCACAAACACTCTCTCTCTTTCAAGAAACAACTGGATTTGCAGGAATGCCCCAGAGCTTAGGGCATTTTTCACATGACAACACACACGCGCCATCTGCTTCTCCTTCGCACGTTCACTCTCTCTCTCTCTCTCTCTCTCTCTCACACACACACACACACACACACACACACACATAGACATACACACACACACACACACACACACACATAGACACACACACACACATAGACACACACACACACACATAGACACACACACACACACACACACACACACACACACATAGACACACACACACACACACACACACACAGACAAACATAAACACAGACACAGACACACACACACAGAAGCACAGACACGCATACCCCCAGAGAAAACACAAGGAATAAGTAACAAGCAATGCCACTCCACTTAAGTAATCATCCACGTTTTAAGCAGTTAGGGGAACCTCCATCACACACTAACTGATGGCCTTTCCACTATATCCCAGGAAACCTCCCTCTCTCCTCTCCCCTCCGCCCCAGGCCCCTTCCCTGGGCATCCAGGCTTCGGCAGGCAACCCAAGCCGTCACAGCACCCGGCTCCCTGCCCAGTCATGCGTGGAGAAGTGACTTGCCTCCGTCTGTGCTACATGCAAGTTTCATAACAAAGTCACCCAACTCGCACTCTGGCATTCAGACACAGAGCCCCCTTAGTGCTGAAAGAATGCCAGCCACGCCTGCCTGTCTGCACGGCCGGCACGACCCGTTTCCTCTGTGCGAGAGTGACTTCCTGATTGGGCGCCTCAGCTATAGGGCCCCTACTCTCTAAATCTCTCCTTTGCCATTCATGGCCTGACAAACTCCTTGGCAAAAAAAAACACACTAATGTTCCTCCCAGGGTTTGGATGGCAGCAGCAGGGATGCGCTGTGGTGTATTCGCAGCGTTCTCTCTTGCTTTTTCAACTTGGTATAATGTGCCGGGGCGTAAATCCCGCATTGTTCTATTCCCTAATCTCATGTTCCAAAGCTGGTTAAACTTGCCTGGTTTCTGTAGATTTGAATGGGCTTTGAATGATGATGTGGGTGCCAATGAGGAGTGAGACACAGAAGACAGAAATCAGCTCTTGACTAGACATGAGAAAAAAAATGACTGTGATGTAGAGACAACCAAAACAAAGGCATGACTGAAACTGAGCATGATGAATGAAAGCGTACTGCTTGTTTTGCCATAACAATACACAGCACATAATATATGTTAAGATAATTGGGCTGTGCTAAAAACGATGGGGTTTTTTTTACATTATGGAGATATTTAATGGTAATTTGAAAAAAATAAGATTGTTAAAAAGATTATTCTAATTACATAATAATTATCATAAAAATATGGCAATAATATATGGTGCTGGCCTTCATTTGTTTTCTTTTCATATCTGTAGAAATGGTTCTTTCCTCCTTCCAGGTTGCTTTCACAAAGTCTGACGTTTTTGCACCAAGAGGAGACAAGCTCTCAACATGTCAGAAATACCAATGTCAGAACTGTGTGTAGGAGAGGAGAACAGGAGGGAGAACCTATTAAAACTGACCTTTTCTCTGTGCAGTGACCAGTGCAGTGGTTGGGAGTAGAGTACATCCGATGCCGGAGAATGCCATGAATGTTTTTCAGATGTTTAGATGTATAGATTAGTTGGGAGGGAAATGTTACACTGCCCTGCAGCTGTGCTAAAGTAAACAGATGAGATTCTTGCAGTATGCGTTCATTCAGGACTGTCCATTAGTGTGATGGACATGTGCAAGCTTGTGTGTGTGTGTGTGTGTGTGTGTCTCTGTGTGTGCGTGTAAGTGTGTGGACACACATAGATGGTTTGTTGGTGTTCCTTTCTGACATCTGTGTGTACAATAGTATGTGTGTGTAAGTGTGTGTGTGTGTCTTTCTGTGTGTGTGTGTGTATGTGTGTGTGTGTTAGTCTTTCTGTGTGTACACCCATGTGGAGAGAAAATATGTGGGTGTCTGTCTGTGTCCATGTGTGTGTGTGTGTGTGTGTGTAGATCCTCTGTCCACATATCCTCTGGAATGCCCACTATGTGCGTGATGTGTGTGTCTGGCTCACTGGCCAGCGGTGTCCAGCGCAGCATGGAAGGGAACAGAGCGGAGCGGAAAGCAGTGTGTGTGTGTGTGTGTTTACCTGCTGTCTCGTCTGGTCTGGTGGTGTGCCGGCCTGTGCTCAGCCATGCACACAGGCCAGACAGGCGGAGCAGACCCTGACCCAAGATAGCCGAGGGGTCCGATGGACGGAGATAAAAAACAAATACTGGCCAGGCCCTCCGTCAGGAGATAGACACAGACACAGTCTGACCAGGAGGAGGAAGAGCTGGGGGGGGGGGGCGGAGGGATGAGTTTCCTGGTTTCCTGGAGGGCTGGGTGGGACTGAGAGCTGGGCGAAATCAGTGTGTGTGTGTGTGTGTGTGTGTGTGTGTGTGTGTGTGTGTGTGTGTGTGTGTGTGTGTGTGTGTGTGTGTGTCAGTGTGTATGTGTCTGTCTGTGTAGGAGAGAGAGAGACAGACAGAATGTGTATGTGTGTAGGTGTTAGTGTGAGTCTGATTACATGGTTGTGTGTGTGTGTGTGTGTGTGTGTGTGTGTGTGTGTGTGTGTGTGTGTGTGTGAGAGAGAGAGAGAGAGAGAGAGAGAGAGAGAAAATAATAATGTGTGTGCTAGTGTGTATATATGTGTGTAAATGTGTTGGATGGGGGTGTTTGCACTGGGCTCTGGGTGTGGTGCTAGACTGTCTCAGCATGGAGCCACACACACACGTGCACGAGGCACCAGCTTACTCAGCTACGGTTTTAACCTCAAAAGTAATTACCGCCAACACAAGATGGTGCAATAAAACATGCAAGGTTTCTTCAGACGCAAAAAAAGTAATTAAAGCCATTAAAGTCCAAACTTTCATTTTTTTTCTCTCTCTCTCTCTCTCTCCCTCCATCTGAACAGCACAGACAGTGGGAGGCAAAGCCCAAGCTGTAAATGCAGAGAGGGGAAAAGGGTGTGGGTGAGTGGGGAGGGAAGGGGGGAGTTGGTGGTGGTTCTGTCTGCTTAAAGGGTGCAGACCTCAGCTCAGCTTTTGTTTTGTAATCCTCCAGTGTCTACAGAACGCCATAAATCTCCACCAACCACCACAAGGGCTGGCCGCAACAGACGAGCCTGGGGCGAGCCGGCTGGCGCAGCGGCTACACGCAGGCCTTGAGACCTCCACTGCCTGGTGCCGTCAGCAGCGCACCACTCCCCTTGTCACCTACTCCAGCCCCAGTGCCGTATAGACCCTTTCAAGAGAGTTCCATTATCAGCATCATAATTGGCCCCACAAGACTTCCTTTTTAACATTCCATATGTTAGCTTAACCCTTAAAGGTGTAGGTTTTTGAACATTCTAAGTTCCGCAACAATTGAAGGTTCTAAAATTTTATGTTGAATTCAATGAACCCAGATATAAATGTTAATTTCCCAACATTCCCGTCACACCGGTGTGACGGTACTCCTTTAAGGGTTAATGCAGAGGAAGTCGATTGGGGCCCAAATAGAACGTTCAAGCATTGTTTTTGTTTTTATGGTTGAAAGGGTCTATATGCATGGTCACAGCACCGTCAAGAGACAACAGTTAAAGGAGAATTCCGGTGTGATATTGACCTAAAGTGTGTTGAAACATGATACCGAGTGTGAACGTATGTCATAGCCCATCTCGGCTTGTCCCCTGCACTCCAAAATCTGGCGCTAGTTAGCCGATGCTACCAACAGCTTTTTCAATGGTGGTGCTTCGGCATTGGGCTAGCCATGCAAATAAATCACTGTTTTACACCATTTACGAGGCTCAATGTATCTCCACACTTCATTGGTAGACTTCCGAGGCCCCTGACATTTAAAACGAGACATTGAGAATTTCGAAAAAGCACTGGTAGTTTACTTACAAGACGATTTATACAGACAGTATCTTCACAAAGTTTAGCGTTTGCAGCCATCTTGAATTTAGTCACGATAAAAGTCGAGCGACGAGTAAGAATGAACAGGTATGATAAGGGATCAGATTCCAAAAATAATTCTGTGGAAATGCATGGATTCCAGTTTCTTCCACTAGCAGCAACTGGAATCCATGCATTTTCACGGAATTATTTTTGGAATCTGATGATCTGATCTGATCTGAGATGGGCTATGAGACATACGTTCACACTCGGTAACATGTTTCAACACACTTTAGGTCAATATCACACCGAAATTCTCCTTTAAATCATAGAATGGTTAAGCCTGATTTAAGCTCCCTTTTCGGATTAAAATAGATCCTTGTATTTAATGAGCCTTTAAAGTGCACTTTGCATGACGTGCTGTGAAGTAGTATACAATAGAAGTGCAGCATACTAATGCAGTCAGAGTACAGTACCATTCTACAGGCACAGCACAATTCCAGTGAATGCTGTCACATCATGGTACAGCATAGTGCACTCACAGTGGTCATAACAAAGTGTCCTGGCAGTCAAAACAACCATAGCTCAGTCCTAACAGGTCTGTTTACTGCAACCACATATGCTACACCTGATCAAACTCTTTGCCGGGGGGCAGGAAGATCAGTGTTTTTTTTTTTCATGTTCAGTGGGGTTTGCGTTTCTCAGAGGCGGGACCACTTAAGCTCGCCATCTTTCTAGGAAGAGGAATTTATCTCCGTCTTGTTTCCCAGAGCCCCCACGGAGCGAGAAGCAGTGTGAAAAACCCTAAAGACATGAACAAACATGCTGCTGAAATAAAACAGATGAAGGCAAGAGAGAAATGGAGTGATACAGAGAAAAATAGTGAAAGGAAAAGAGAGACAGAGAGACATGAGAGAAACAGAGAGGGAGGTGTGGAATGAGATGGTGAACTTCAAAGGGATTTGGAGAATTTAAAACTCTGTCACTCTCAGGGCCTAGCAGTGGTCTGTATTCTGAAGCCTCACCATCCAAAACAGCTCCAGCCTCTTTGGTGTTGGTCAATGTAGATAGATAGATAGATAGATAGATAGATACTTTATTGATCCCCAGGGGAAATTCAAGAATGTGTAGAATAGATAGAAGCATAGTACCATGACAAGTCCAGTCCGATATATCAGACCCTTATAATGCATTGCGGTGTTGTACGTTTGGCACTACAACCACAATGAAAGGCTTTCCCCCCCTATGACCAATCACATGGAACATTAAAGATAACCCACAGTTTTCTGCTGCTGTTATCGTGCTTTGAATAATAAATAAAATATCTATTCTACATCCTTCAACTAACACCTCCTTAAGCCTCTCGTAATTTGTCATGCCAGGCGAGCAGTGTTTGGTTAAAAAAAGCTCTTTGGTGACAAGTGCTCAGTGACTAGGTAGGCACAAAGGATGACCTTTCCCTGCCTACTGGCTTCCATGGAAGAGTGGACCGACCAGTGGAACTCTGGGCTTGTGTTCAGGGTCACGAGTACGCGAGGAGGGCTGAAGTTCCTGGGTGACAGACTATGAGGATTACAAAGGCAGCACTGTAGTGTACACAGAGACAGGATTCGGCTGAGAAGAGAAGTGGGAGACAAGAATGTGGCAAGACACAATAATTCTTTTCTATGGTGAAACAACTTGTGTCTCCAACGGTTTTAATAGCAGAGGAAACTAGATTTTCATTCAGTAAGAAAAAGGCTTGGAATGTTCAAGTGGAGTTCTTTTTCACAATAGAGACTTTTTGCTTTTGCACAAGGAACTGAAATAAAACAAGTATGGTCGCAGCATTATTAAGACAAAGCCTGAATTTCACCAGGAATTCTTCACTCAATATGAGGTGGTGATTTTTCAGTAAGCGACTCTGGCCAATAATAATTCAAACAATTAAAAAAAACTGAAATTGTGCAAAACCTTCAGTAGTGAATAATAAAACTGTATAGATTTGGTGTAAAGCTAACACTGACCTCACTGTTTGTCCGAAGAGGAATTAAAGTGAATGTTTTCCATATGAACTGTTCTCCTATGCTGAATGTGAAATATATGTAGTAATACTCTATGATATGTGCCAGGTAAAAAGCCACTCGGTTCCTTACAACAGAACACATTGTCTCCCAACTTGAGTTGGCTGCACATGTCACCCTCAACTTTACATCTCAACTCTCCTATTATACAGCATCACTGAGCAATGGGTACAACAAAACCCTCTATGCCCTTAATGCAAATCTATATACATTTAAGGCTTGATTAAATAATATTCAAAAACTTGACTTGCACAGTAAAGAACTAACATACATGTTATATTCCCCCACAAGAGGTAGTCAGTCCGATATTTTATGATCCGACTGAAATGTTCATGTTCTGTTCCATCATGTCCGTTTCCAGTAAAAAGGGCATTTTTACAGGAATATACCGTGTCTATAACTGACTGTACTTGTCTTTACAATTCACTATGTGTTTGTACAGTCTGTCAATTCTGCCTTGCAATGTCCGTGCGTGCTCGTCGGACAGAAAGCCCAATTCTGGGGCTAACGGCTCCCTGTCCCGGTACAGCTCGAACAGCCGCAGTCGCGTATCTCTGGAGCGGTGCAGGTCTATGATGTGCTGCGCTGTCCCCTTTCGAAACAAACACACCGAGCTCAGGACGCTGCTATGGTACCGCTCCCACATATCAAGCACGCGGTACCCGTGCACCAGGCCGGCTTCATTGTCTATGAAAACCAAATCCCCGCTCAGTGTTCTCAGAAGGTTGCTAGTATCCCTCTCCATTACCCGGGCGTCCCACTGCAGACTGAAGAGATTGCTAACCAGCCTGTCGAAGTTCGCTGTTAGGTAGTCAAACATTATTAGGTCAGTCCACTGAACAAGCTCGACCAGGCCCGCTATCGTTTTGTTCTCAAGCTCCGTCAGCAAAGGATGAAGACCCTTGCTCTCCTGCCGCAGAGGCGCAGGTGTAACGACTCCTGTGAGGTTTGCGACCCATTCAGTTAGGGACACAATCGCTCCCGCCGACCACTGCAAGCCATCAATTCTATGCCTCACAGAGTCCCATTGTTCGCCGTCAACGTTCAGTCGGGAGAGGATGATAGGCGGTATGTTTGTGATGCCGAGAAGATTAGCCAAGTAATAGGACAAAGTTTCTCCTTGTATCTGGTCTGCGTTTATCCCATAACGCACACATGCTTTACTGCCATCTGAAAAAGTGGCCAGCTGGTTAGAAACCCTGCCGCAGCCTGGCTCCAGTGAGACAACGAGGCTGCCCCGGGCTCTCTGTCTCCACGCCTGGGCATGTTCTTTACTGAAGCCTACTGGGAGATAATCTTCCAGTCTCTGACTCCAAAATATTCCGTCTTCGATTATTTCGGTAAGACGCAGAGCTTCTCGTTTATTCGACGTCAATTTAGTTACATGGCTATGATAATCCCCCTTTGATGCATTAATAGCTTTATCCTTCGTATTACTGGAATTATGAATCTCTACTCTGTTAGAGTGATGCGATTTCTGAGCGGATGGGACAGCGAGGAGTGCCCTGAAAGTTCTTGCTGAAAGGTCCACAGATTTACCATAAGCGAAATGAGCTCCGGCTCCATGAAGCCCCCGTTTGTGTCTTCCCAGTCTGTCTTCTAATCTGCTCCAGACGTAGAGCACACTAGAACAAGTGCACAGAAAGAACAGGGCAAGTAAGTTCGCAGACACAAACCTCATGGTTGCGGAATCTTCCCCTTTACAACAAAAACAAAACGCACGACATTGACCACGAAGGCTGGGGGAATAATATTCCGAATTTCCCACCGAATAGTAGATCAGCGCTGTATGAAACGTCCTGAGCACATGCCCGTACTACGCCCGCTCGCGGAGTGAGTTTGGCTGTTTGGATAACCACTGGGCGCAGCGGTCAAAATCAAATTGGTCTTCATGGTAAAGTACGTAATATCCAAAGTCATATGAGAAGGACAAATCATTCACTGCGACTAATTCAGGCTGCTTCTTGGGCGAGCCTGTAGTAGTCCACGAGTGCAGCAGCGCTTCCATCAGCAACCGACGACTCCATCCCTCAACTCAGCACTCAGTTTGACCGGAGCAGCGCCGCGCTCGCAGATAGTCGCTGGGCTCCATGGCACGTGACCCAAGCGGAGAGAGGCTAGTGGCGTATCGCGGAAGCCCATAGGGTTTCAAAGCAGCCAGAGTGGAGAAACGGCGAAAGCTTGCGTTCAGGAGAAAGTGGGCGGCTCCGTATGAACCTTTCTGGTGGTTGGAAATCGAAGTAAGTGCCGTATAATGCTGCTATCTTATGCTAAGTCTATCCCTAAGACTTCATGTGATTAATCTTAGCTCAGAAACCTCAGAGAGCCTCAAAGCCTATCAGTATTATCATTTGCTAATCTCAATGTATTTGCGTTGCTATTTGATAAGCCAAAAAGCAGAAAAGTGCAATGTGATATACAACGTATATAGACAGGTGGTGCATACTACAGGACAAGAAATATAGTGCAGTGTAGACATACAGTTGGTTTACAGAACGTGGTTTACAGCAATACAAATTAAATATGTGCAGTGTATTAGCAGTCACCTTAAAAAAGCAGAATAAATATGGTTAGGCCTATGTATTATGAGCAATGTAATATGTACAGATATGTGCAATGTAGTAGCAGTAATATTATAAGAGTAGTAAGAATAATATAGATATATGCAGTGTGTACAGAATATTATAATAATAATAATAATAATAATAATAATAATACATTTTATTTAAAGGCGCCTTTCATGGCACTCAAGGACACGTACATACAAATATAAAATATTTAAAAAAAACAAGCAAGAAAAGACAAAAACAGAAACAAAACAAACAAACAAAAATAACATCATATGGAATAAGCAGTTTTAAAAAGATGTGTTTTGTATGTATGATGTATAATATATTATAAGAAAAACAATAAAGTTGTTGGTTGGTTTTCGCTGGGAGTTCAGCCGCAGGGAAGAAGCTTCCTCTGAACCTGCTGGTTTGTGTGTGAAGAGACCAACGCCTCCCGGAGGGGAGTGGGGTGAACAGTCTGTGGTTCCCCTTGGTGCCCCCCTGGTGGATAATATGGCCAAGAGACATTTGTATTTTACTCTCCAACTAAGGGTACTCTCGGAAGAGTGATTCCAAATCTATCTTTGTTATTTAATTGAGTTTTGCAGGAACACAAATGAGGTCGAAATATCTATAGGCTTGTTCCCAGGGTTTCATTACAAAATCCTGTGTAACACAACTGAAATTAATTGCTTTCTTAATTGGCTATTCACAAGACTTCTCTTGACTTTGCCTTCCCCCTCCACACCCCCTCCACACACACACACACACACACACACACACACACACACACACGCAGACACACACAAAATGTAGATGTATGTGTAAAAAAGTGGTCCCTCACCTCAAACACTCATTCATTTAGCCCTTGTTTCACAGTCAGGCAGCTTGGATTCTTAAGTTCTTAATCAAATTAACTGGGTCATTTTTACCGTGGCACAGTGGCATACCAATTTGTTTGAGTCCACAATAGAAAGTCTCAGACTGATTGTCCAATTACTAGTCAGAAATAGCTTTCCCTGACTGAGAGCACATCTGTGTTCGCCCGCTGTCACCCTTTCTATCTTACACACAGACACACACACACACACACACACACACACACACACACACACACTGAAATACACACACAGTGTTAGCCGAAGCTAAAACCGTACATGTTCAGGCAAAGTAAAAGTTGGTAGACGTCTGTGAATGTCCGATTTGACATGCCAGAGAGCACATGAAATCCAGGCTGCTCCTCAACATGCTGCACTGTGTTTAGTGCGAGCACAGGCTTGCTCAGATATCAAGCCTATCCATTTCCTGCCATCTGTCAGCCTGCAGTCTGCACCCTTCCAATAGGCCGGGCCCATCCCATCCAATCCCTCGCCCTCACTCACCACTCTCTCTCTCTCTCTCTCTCTCTCTCTCTCTCTCTCTCTCCCTCTCTCTCCCTCCCTTTATCTTTTTCTATCTCTATCTCTCTCTCTCACTCATTCACTTGCTCTTAGCAGAGAAATGTGCCTTCTCAACAAGACAGGATTTAAAAAGAAATGGGCTGCCCTACCCCCCCTTTGTAACCCCCCCCCCCTCCTCTCTCTCACACACACACACACTCTCTCTCTTTCACACACACACACACACACACACACACACACACACACACACACGCACCACTCCATGACTCCGTCTGTCACCCTGACCGCAGTCACAACCCGACCCCAACGCTAACCCCACAGCTGCCCTGCTGACCGCCCAGCCTTGCGCTCGTCCTGCTTACAACAATCCCAAGCATGTGCCTGCCTGCCTACCTGCCAGCCAGCTCGCAATACAGTACGGCAACCCAATTCCGAGTCACTGGGACTGTGTGGACTGTAGCCGAGGCCTACTTCTTCTCCTTAGCCTGGCTGACACCAAATCAATTCTCAGCTGGGAATGGGTCTGGACCCTATCAGTTGACTTTCAAATTCTAAATTAAACTTAAATTGGTACATTAAACTCTTATCAAATACTTTTTGGGAGTACAGTGGACACACAGAGTTTTTTTTTTTACTGCAGATGTTTATTCTGTTTTAAAGGAAATACACATCCATTGTCATTTGATTCTGATGCTGATGCCATCAGTGCAGCCATTGGCTGTGTACAAAAGTGGTGCCAATTGTCCTCCACTGCCTATCATTTTGTAAAGCCCGCCCCATTCCGGGTAAGCAGTGATTTACAGAATAAATTCAAAGGCGCTGTCAGGATTGTCTGGTCCCTAGTCTACCACTGGGTTAGCTTGCACACTAAATAGTCTCATCCTTACCCAGACAGCAATAGCCATCCCACCTGCCTCACTCACCCACTCTGCTATGTCAGACACCAGTAAATGCCACTGTCCACAATCTTTGTGAGTGTTTTGACTGTGTTGACTGTACTCAATGCTTCCAGTAAATCTTATTTAGACAGTTGCTTTGTCTCCCATCTCTCCTCCTGCTCCTTACCCCGACTGCTGTGCCAATCCCACCTGCATTTGTAGTTGACTGGAAATAAATGAAGAATTAAAAACAGTAATGTATTTCAATCAGCGTAATTTCAGTAATATCCATCTTCTTCTTGAGGCTCAAGCCTTCTATGAGGCTCAAGCTTACAATGTGCTATTTAACACCAATCCTGTAGATGGTGATGTACAGTGGTGAAGCCTTAAGCTCTGGCAAAGGTCAAAAGGCAAAGTTTTTAAAGAAATCACTAGAACGCTGAATGCATTAACCTGTAGCTGATTTTCTATCAACTAACTACCCCAGCTCAGGCAACCCTGCCTGAGTCTGTGGTTACAGTATATTTGCCACCTGCCCTGTCACCACAGACATAACCCTCCCCAACACGCACATCCCACGTCCTCCTCAACACAGCCACTCAGCCCCAACCTGATGAAGAGCCTTCCTGCCCCCTGACCATAGCTTCCAGGCACGAGTTCTCTCTCCGGTCTGTGATGTCTGCGTTTCTCCCCGTGACCAGGAAGCCAAACCGATGAGCCCGTGCCTTTCTAAAGGTTAGCGCGAAAGCTGGAGTCATAACTCATCCTCCTTATGCTCGCTAGCAGTCTCGCTTAGCCTGAATAATGGATGCGCAGGCTCGCCATTAGCGCTGAAAGCTACCATCATTTCACTCCGCCTGACAATTACTCACGCTAAAGGACGCCAGGGCCGGGGTCTCGAACACGTCACATTAATACATCCCTTCCTGTCAGCTTGCCTCGTGTGCAGTGGCACTCAGGTACCCCAGGATGAAACAGAGAAACGAGAGAGAGAGAGAGAGAATATGTGTGTGTGTGTGTGTGTGTGTGTGTATGTGTGTGTGTGTGTGTGTGAGAGAGAGAGAGAGAGAGAGAGAGAGAGAGAGGGATGTTCTCAGGCTGAAACATTTAATGTTATTTTGTGCATGTGAAAGTGAGAGATGAACCTGACTAAAAAATGTATCACCAAGGCACAGCAGTGAGTGAGGAGGATTTATACAGATTTGAGAAATGGAGAGAAAGTTTGTGAATGTATTTTTTTTTCTATTACTTTTTCTTTTCACCACCAGTACTACTTACTTAACAGAATCCATAATTTATGGAAATTTCTAGATCACAAATTATATAATATATATAATAGTATATAATATGTATTTTCTTTGGTCAATATACCATTTGTGAATATGAACACCAATTAAAGTAGAAGAAGAGAGAGTTTTTAATGTGAGTCAGAAATGCTGAGAGTCAGCGAGGTTAACGGTCTGTCCTCTACAGTAATCATCTGTCAGGGGTTGGAGGGAGGAAGACGGATCTGTCTGAGCCGAGAGAGAGGAGCAGGTGAGTGATAGATGTCGGCTCAGAGGATCTGTGGACTCGCTTCACAGAACAACTGACTCCAAAAATCCTCCCCAAGGTTCCTGTCTCTCTCTCTCTCCGTCGTTCTCTGACCAAGTGCTGCCAGGATACAGCCAGCCATCTGCCGGAGGTGTGTGTGTGTGTGTGTGTGTGTGTCGGTCTGTGTATGTGTCGGTCTGTGTGTGTGTGTGTGTGTGTGTGTGTGTGTGTGTGTGTGTGTGTGTGTGTGTGTGTGTGTGTCGGTCTGTGTATGTGTCGGTCTGTGTGTGTGTGTGTGTGTGTCGGTCTGTGTATGTGTCGGTCTGTGTGTGTGTGTGTGTGTGTGTGGTTCCCTCCCTTTCTACCTTTTTATAGACTTTTCCTTTTTAAGACGCTTTTTTTTCCCCCTCTCATAATGATGGCACCCGGGCTGAGTCATAAAGGGAGAAGAGGAGAACAGGAGCAGGATGTTATTGTGAGGGCAGGGCTCCGTCTCTGCATCAGCAAGCAGAGCAGCGTCTCCTGGCATCCGTGGAGAGCCAGAGACACCGTCAGGGGCAGATGATGTAAGGAGGACCCCCGCTGGGATGAACTCTGGCAAACAGTAAAAGATGGATATCTTCCGAGAAGCAGTTTGCAACTCCACAACAATTTCAAGGCTGACCCCCCCCACCCCACCCCCCACCCCAATTTCACTGGTTGAGGGCTGGAGGCACCGAAGGGTTTCGTTTTTATTGATCAACAAACTTTTTCTCCATGGGGCTTGAAACTAACAAAGACAAATGCGTTTCATTTTGCCTGCTTTGTGCAGCAGTTTATTCAGCTTTGGTGCATGATTTCACACTAGGCAATCTTAGAAGTGAAATGAAAGCACACAGCCATGGCCAGCTGGCTGGTGGTTCGGCCACCCTTTGGCCAGAGATGCCAACCCTGGGCACTGGAGGCCAGGACAGGGCCTCTGGAGACCTAAATGCCCAAAACTGTTCCCTGACCAAAGGAAAAACATCCGCCATTTTCAATATTTAATGCAATTTTATTAGGCTGCCATGGCCAGTTCTCTGAGCTCTTCGTCCTCTCCTGATAAGCGCAGTCATGGCTTTCAGAGATGATTAATGCAGCTCAACCTTGGCACGGTCCAAACCCTCTCAGTCACCCTGGGTAATTGCTCTTTCAGCCGCCGAGGAGGAAAATACAGACGACTTGGCGGGTTTGATGTACTTTCCTTCCCTCTGTTACCATGAAAAGGATTTAATTCCCCTTCCTCCTCACACACACACACACACACACACACACACACACACACACACACACACACACACACACACACACACACACACACACACACACACACACACACACACACACACACACACACACACACACGACCATAAACTCTATCATATAAGCAGGACTATAGCACAAAGTACTAATGAGTGGAGCCATGCAAAAGAGAAAAGGGAAATGCAAAACATGCTAAATTTCGTTAGGAAAAACAGCTACCCAATCTCTTAGCATGCACTCGCTGACCGTGGGGAGACTTAATCCGTTATTAAACAATTTAGGGATTGAACCCCCCCCCCCCACCACCACCATTTCCCTTCACTAACTGGCTTATTGACTTCAGAGGGCTCAGTATTTGTGAGGCAACTGCAAATTGGCCAACAACGAGCTTAACCACGCCGCGGAGTCTATCACGGACGTTACAGCCGATTGGTGCTTATTTGCTCAGACACACCGCATCGTTGGATCATTCTGACCAAGCTTCAATGTAGGTCACATGGGCCGCTAGGATTACCATTTGCGCTCCAATGCACTCGATGCTGCCTCTGAAGGTTTGAACAGCTAAAGAGTGTGTATGGAGGAGTTGGTGTGTGTGAGGGGAGAGCGTGGGGTCTCTGTGCGGTGGTAGATGAAAGCGGTGGGTCTGGAGCCACCAAAGCTAACATGTTCAATCCCATGACATCAGAATTGGAGAGGCACAGCGGCACAAAGACCCACGGATGGCAAAGCCCTTTTTGCTCTGGCCCCCGAGCTGAGAGCTCCTCTGTCAACAGCGGGGAAACCTAAGGGCTGTTTTTCTACAGAAACATAGATTTTGTGGAGTTTTTTTTTGTTTTGTTTCATTTCATTACACACACACACACACACACACACACACACAGTGCTGTAAAGAGTGACGAGACACTTGATGACTAAGCCTTGTCCCCTGAGCCACGTCCTCACCCCTGTTGCTCCCACTAATCTCTGATGTGGCGTTATAGACCCTGCTCCGGCTCTCGCTCCCGTTCAACCCCGACGCGGTGTGAGTCACCGTGCTGCGCTGTGCTGTGCTGCGCAGGCCTCAGGGCCGGGGCTAATGTCTCTCCTGGTTTTGGGTCGCAGCGCTGGAGATGAAAAACAAGAGTGCCTGCTCAGATTTGGCCTACGTCATGGCTGCCCAAACAAACAGCAGCGCACTGTAGGGGCGAATCTACACTCTGCCCAGTGAGGTCACTTGCTGGACCAAACATCCTAGAAACCCGAGAGATATTGGTGACAGACAGCTATAGGTGATAAAGACAGATCAGGAGGGAGAGTTTAAAATGCAGAAAGTACAGCCAACCTTCTCTCTTCTTTGCTTTATCGACTCTGAGTCAGTATGTATGAGTCATTCTGTCATTTTGAGTATTTTCTTAATATTTACATAGTGGACTCTCAGTCTCTTATGCAAACTGAGTTGCTCCCAACTCTGGTTCCGATTTAAGGCAAACTCTGATGGATGTAGCAGTTCAAATTTACATTTCTCATATGATTTGACTGGTCTGAGCAGGAGCATTACAGAATAAGGGGAAATAATCTGCAGTGTCAACTTCATTCCAGAAGGACATACATTCACTTCAGTCTTGGCTTCATCTTCAGTTTTCATCTTTAAATCCAAAAACATCAGTTTTCACACATCAAAATATAACTCCACTGGAAGTAAAGTGGGTCTATTTTCAGCTACTGGAGTTCACTAACAACACCATAAACCAAATAAAAAAAAATAAAAACAGAAAAAAACCCCCAAAATAAAACAGATTGCCAGTAATGATTACTGTGAATACTGTATACATAAACAACCCCCTTTATAAAGCTTAGACCCAGCTGTTGCATTATAGCTTACTCTTACTATGTTTCCTAAGTCTGTATTTTGCTCTTTCCTGCCATACTGTATGTACTGGTACAGTGACATTTTTGTGCACACACACATTATTAGAACAATACATTCACAGTATTAAAAATGAATTCAGAAAAAAAGAAAGCATCACAGTCACACCTCATGTAAGGTCTCAGACCTGGTCTATTACAGAGTTTAGTCAGTGAGCTGCTCGGCAAGATAGATACTAACGATCACTTCTCCGGTGTCCTGCCGATCAGCTTTAATGCTGTCGAGGTATTTGATCATAACACTGAGTGAATGAGCCGCAGGGAGACTGGCGCCAATTCCTCAGCTTTCACCATCACCTACGTTGCTGTGAAGGATATGGAACAGGTTGGAACACGTTCCCCTTGGCTTGGGTGCTTGGCTAAATGTTCCGGAGAACAGCTGCACTGACAGATAAGTGTGGGTTCTGTCAATGTGTGCATTACTCTGGTTAAGCGGGAATGATCACTGCCATTAGGAACGGAGGGAGAGCAATTGAATTATTCAGTGGCGCTCAGTAAACGGTGACTGATACTCAAGGTTCAGTAATGCAGTCGCAAACTCCCTCTCATTCTCTTTCTCTATCTCTCATTCTCTCTCAACTTCTCATTCTCTTTCTCTCTCTCCCTCTATCTCTCATTCCGTCTCTCTCTCCCTCATTCCCTTTCTCTCTCTCTCTCTCTCATTCTCTCTCTCCCTTCCATTCTTTCTTTCTCTCCCTCTAATTCTCTCATTTTCTCTCTCTCTCCCTCTCATTCTCTCTCTCATGCTATTTGTCTTTAACTTTCTTTCTATCCGTCTCTTTCTTACTTTCTCTCTTAATCATTCCCTGACACACATAAACTCACATACACACACACACACACACACACACACACACACACACACACACTCACAGCATAATGAAGTCCCTAATGGATGAGAGAGCATCCAGAGTATCAATGCAAATTGGTATGGGGGGAGGTGGACGCCCACATCCTGTCGGAGGACCATTCTTCTTCATCGTCTCTGGATAACAGTAGGGTAAGGGAGGGTTGAGACAGAGCTTTGGTTCAGTCAAGTTCTTACAGGTCTTCTAACATGATTCACAATTTACATCAACCTTCTCATAATTTGCATTTCTTATGGTTATAGCACCCTCTAGTGGTTTAATATCTGAATGGCACTGAGGAGAGGGGGGAAGTAAACCTGAACCGGACCTTTGTTAAAGAACAGCCATTATCCTCTGCACTGATAACTCACTTTAATGAATACTAATGAAGAAGTGTGACGATAACGCTAATCCATCCAAATGTAGTCATTTCCATGCAGACAGCAGCATCCTTATTTAAATCTTCTTTAAAAGGAACAAGACATTAGGCACATGTGCAATAGAGATGACATCAAAGTGGGCATAAAAGCAATTATGATAACACAATTATTTACACAGTTCACCCGCCAACATATCCATTATATTCAAGCCAATGACCTCTCACAGCAAAACAGCAGACTAGCTGAACCTTGGCTATGAGAGTAAAATGACAGCTGTGTGTGTCTACATTCAGGTTCACATTCAAAGTGAGGGGTGAGGTCAGAGGATTAAGTCTGGCTGAAACGCTAACTCTCTTTGGCCAATAGAGGGCAGCACTTGATTTCTTCATTCCCCATGTTCTCTCTTTCAAATGGAAAACACCAGCCTGCAGTTTTCTGTGGTTGACACACTGTGGGCCACTGGCTTGGTGATCTGTAGCCTCTCATCATCATATGCACAGAGATCAGATCTTTCTGTCATATAGGCACAGCATGTGAGTTTTTTTTAATGGGCTAAAAATCATAGCGCTCGCAGTAAAAATGCTTTTCAAATGAAGACACACGTCCCCAAAGGCCTATGTAATCCAAGCACATCCGGCCAGCAACCTACACGGGCAGTATTACCCAGTTTCCTCCCCAACATCTCTCAGGAATGTGTCATTCTTTGGCCTGTACAGTACTTACTGTAACTCAACTAAGGTAAAGGTCATGAGTTGGCCCTTCAACTCCAAAGGGCAATTAAATCATTGGAACTTGTTTACATTTGGAACTTGTACATTTCCTTCTATGATTCAGTGTAATTAGATATCTAACCAACACCCATTTGTATGGTCACTGGGATGTTGGTGACCTTTCTTTAATTATCTGTTTGGCCCTCCAGGATGACAGATGAGAATGAGAGTCCAGGTCATGTGCAGCGGAGCTAGGAGAGGAGACGAGGAGAGGAGACGAGGAGAGGAGATGAGGAGAGGGGACAAGGAGGAGGGAACGGTGCAGAGGTGTGTTTTCCCAATCAGGGTTAGGTTGAGCTTCATCAGCACGTGTTGTCCTGTATAAAGATCATATAGACTAGACAGGGGTTCTTTACAAGCAATGAGCTCCAAGCTTCAGTCTCTGGAGTCTCTACACACGCACACACACACACACACGCACGCACGCACACACACAGACACGCACGCACGCGCACACACACAGACACCCATGCACGTATGCACGCTCGCACGTATGCATGCACACACACACACACACACACACACACACACACACACACACACGCGACGAGCATGCACACACACACACACATGTATGCACACATGCATACACACGCTGCTGACTTCACTGCAGTCCTGTTTCCATCTAATCTATTGTGTAGGAGGCATCTGCTTCTATATATAATGCAAGTGATGGTGCTATTACTTGTCATTTGTGTACAAAAGGAACCACTGCACCCAGTGGTTAAAGTGGGATTTGGCAGGTGGGGGAACCCTAAAATCCGGTGTCGGTGCAACGGGGAAAAATTACTCACCGTTGGACAACATATTGAGTATCGTGGTGTAGCAATACTTTTTGGACAAGAATTGATAGCTTCTTGGTCACCTCTGTACACGCGAAAAATTAACTATTTATTTTAACAATATCGCGCTATATCATTGGTATGAAAGAATATATTTATTACTAATTTATCAGAGGTGGCGGAACTGCATTCCTCCCTGTCCCCCCCACACACACACACACACACTTTAACCCCTGGCTGCACTCATGAACAAGAGAGTGCTTATATAAATACATGTATTGGAGTTAAAAAAATTAAAAAAAAATCATTACTGTAACACTCAATAAGTACAAACTACTTGAAACTGCAGTGTTTTCACACACTTGGGTGGTTAGGGTTCTTTTCACTTTTATCTCAATGTGCAGTGTCCCGTCCAGAAAACATGAGGGTCTTTAGATTACACAAGACTGGCTTTTTGTGCTTCAGTCCATCCACACAGTTCAACAAAAAAACAAACAAAAAAGTTCTGGATGTTCAGGCTCTCTTCTGTTTGCACAAAATGTTCACAGCCATGCAACTGTCTACATACTTGTCTGACATTTCACTTGGCATGATCTGATGTTGATTTAAGTGCAATGGCATTGTAAAAGCTGATAGTTTGAGTACTTGAGTTTGTTGATGGCTGTTACCAGATTTATTGGCATATTGTTGCACAAACACTGTGGTATTACAAAAGAATACTTTGCAACTCGATGTCACAAATTAAAACACATTTTTGTTTTTATAAATGATGTACCTGGCATCAGCTCACCTGAGGTACATCCATTGAATGTGTGTGTATGTGTATGTGTGTGTGTGTGTGTGTGAGAGAGAGAGAGAGAGAGAGAGAGAGAGAGAGAGAGAGAGAGAGAGAGAGAGAGAGACATTTCATGCAATATGAAAAGAAGAAAACTTACTTTCAAACACCTCTTACTGCTGAGGCTGTTGTTCATGGTTCATAAAATCATAAAATAGCATAAAATGGCTGTTGTTCATGGTTCATAAAATCATAAAATGCAATTGTAATATCTGACAGGTAATGGCAATTAATGGGATATATGGCAATAAAAAATGCACACACAACATTAACTGCAATACCTAAAAGCTTAGCAGAGACACTGACATTTTTGTGGAATGAGACCAAGCGGAAGTTGATGACAAAAACACACCCTCTGCCCTCTCTCTCTCTCTCTCTCTCTCTCTCTCTCTTTTCCTTTTTGTTTCTCTCTCACTGTTCCCCTGTGCTTGGCTGAAAAGCGTCAACTGCTGGCCCATTTCCCAGGGCTACACTGTTTCCCAGACCTCCATTTTAACAACAGCCGGCCCTGCAGTGGTTTTCTAATTACCATACCATATAGACACACACACACACAAAATACACAAACAGTACACATCGGCCAAAGGGGATCGAGGCCGACATGCAGCCCATAATGGCCGCTGTGCCCGGCCCTTGCGGTCAGTCCTTCAGACTGAGGTCGGTGTGAAAACGGGGTCAAGGGAAAGTCTATAGTGCCCATCTTCAGTTTGGAGAGCACAAATCATGCTTTTGGATCGCAGGCAAACAAGTTGAAATCACAGCAGGCCTCAGGCTCACCGCGGCCTCTAGGCATTCTTTCCCAAACACAAAGCTTCCTCCTCTTGGAGAGCACTGAGATCAGAGCAGCACCTTCAGCCAGCTGGGTCTGTGTAGCGACGCTGCAATGGGACCCAGTGATAAGGAGCTCTTTATTTTTTTTATTATGTTTTAAATGTGTGCTCAGGTTCTCTGTTTGACTAGGGGATTCAGTTGAGAATTCTGCATGTTTTTACAAGGTTGGTTGTTACTGTATCACCGAAATGGATATTCATAAACAATGTACATAGGCCCAGTGTGCATATATAGATGACTCAGTGTACAGTTATGGCATGTATTGTTTAACCTACCGTAGATTTAATTGTTATGATTTACACATGAAACGATATGACTGGACTAAGGCCGTAAGTCAACAAACATATGAAGTAATTTTATCAGATGAAACTTGCAGTGGCACAATACGGTCATGATTCTGGGGATAGTGCTACAACAGTCCAGCTTACCATTCTGGTACACCTGGACACACTTCCGTAGATTTAACTGTTATGATTTACACAGGAAATGATATGACTGGACCAAGGCCGTAGTCAACAAACATATGAAGTAATTTTATGAGATGGAACTTGCAGTGGCACAATACGGTCATGATTATGTGGATAGCGCAACAACAGTCCAGCTTACCATTTGGCCATTCTGGTACACCTGGACACACTTCTATGAAGGTTTTTTTTGGGGGGAGGGGGGCCATTTTCACCTGTTCTGATTACGTAAGTTCTAAGAAATAAGCACCAATAATGATCAAGAATCTTGTTTCTATTTTTCCACCTTTTTATAATTGAATTTCCTCGTTTTCTCACAAAAAAACGAAAATGATCATATGATCATAAATGTGATCTCGAAGGGGTAAATGGCAAATAGGAAGCATAAATGGATGTCTATATCATTAGTAATTCAGCTAGAGTAAACATCTGTTAAGTATTTTTACATAAATTGTTATGGCTGTATTGATTTAAAAACTTAATAATGAGGTGGGTCCACTAAACCCGGGAACATTGGCTAAGTAACAAAAATATGAACACCAATGAACACCAAGGGTTAAGATATGACAGGAGGCGAGTGTGAGAAAGATGGGGTGGGATCGCATTCAAACCTGGGTCCCAGAGGGCACTTGGACCCAGATGTGGTATGGATGCTGCAGTCGCTTGTGACACTCGACCCCCAGTAATGGATCAGTTGTTTGGTTTCATAGTTAGTTTTATTTATTCAGCACCCAGAAAACACAATTGACTGTAAACCAGAATCATATAAATTTACCCTTTTACTCTTTTTTTCTGTGGAAATGGGTGGCAGCCATCTTGAAAACATGCAATTACAACCAAATTTAATGCTATTATCCAAAAATGTAGTCAGATGTCATAAAGTTGCCAAATAAGCAAAAACTTAATTAACTTGTTTTTGAAGGGGATTAGCGGGATTTCCCCTGACAAAGAAACAAAAACCATGGCACGAGGCATAAATAAATG
>NC_063199.1:28591574-28599074 GCF_017589495.1 Alosa alosa
ACAATGCTAACCGTCACCTGCAAAAACAAACTCATTAACATCACACATATTGCCTCCAAGATAATCAGTCTCCCCACACCCAGCCTATCAGACATGAATGACAGAGTCATCACACGCCTAGCACGTAAAATAGCACTGACACAGACCATCCCCTAAATCAATTCTTTACACTACTTCCATCCGGCCGCAGATTCAGAGCACTGAACTGGACTAAAGCCTATTTAAAAAAAAAAATGTCCCCATCGCCATTACAGTGCTGAACAAACGGTAATACTACCACCACCACCTCAGTTGCTTTGTAGCTTTCACATTTTATGTGTCTATGTGGGTGTCTTAATGTGATGTGTTTCTTTGAGTTGAATGAGGATGGGATATATATTACTGTTATACATCATATGCTATATGTGCTGTGCGGATGAGATATATGTCACATGAGTGGATGGGATATATGTGTTACATGTTTTATGTGTTTATGTTGCTGTGCTATGGAACATGAAAAGCTGCCACCATGTCTCAAAACGCTATACTGTTTGGTCTATTCTGGGTTTTGGAATAATGTTTGCCCTCAAAGAACAATATAGCACCTTAATAATATTAATTTAATAATTGACCATTTTTATCAGAGTCCTCTATTCCAAAGAGCAGCAACTGCCACTGACACACACACACACACACACACACACACACACACACACACACACACACACACACACAGCAGGCAGCCAGACCACAGAAACACAGAGACACGGACTTCAGACGTTCATCAGATATGAGACTCACATTCACATTCAGAGCATATGGCTGGGGCCTGGAGACACCACGACAACAGAACAAAGAGTGGCCTACACTACAGTACCTTCCCTCACAAGACCCTGGCCGAGAGGCCATTATCCATTTCCTTTGATCTCTATGCAGTTTCTATACTGTCCAATGCTATCCAGATGAGGGGTGGGGGGATTGAGGGGAAGGGGGTGGGGTTTAGTTCCAGATTCTGTGTGATTGCCATCTGTATAATGTGATGTGAAACTCTTATCGGGTGTCAGGGAGCCAGGGTGGAGTCCCGTGATGTTTGAGATTTAAAGCGTCATACCTCATCTCCTGCAGAACAAAAGTCAACGTAAACCGAGCCAGATGAATCTATACATGGCACTGGCTTCAAAAGCGACGCAGACGAGGAAAAAACGCGCTCTCCAGTGTACGTATCGGAGACTCTAGACATGTGCTGTTTCGGCGTCCTGTGTCCTATGAAGGTAATTGGATTAGCATTAACCCCCTCAGATTTGAAAACAACCCCTTAACCCCACACTACAATCTGGCGAGCCAGCCAGTGAGCTCCGACTCCCAGCCGAGTCACATGTCAGTGGCCGATAAGGAACCGGGGGGAAGTGATCAGACGAGTGACAGCGGGTCATTCAAAACCTTGTCTGCCTAATAACCCAAAACTCTTTCCTTAAAGGAGATGGAACAAGTCGGTCTCTGTCTCACAAGATGGATACATTTCCCTCCCTCTAGTGCAGCCCTGTTGGTCTCCTTTATTGCAGTGCTATCAGGCCCAGACAGAGGAAATGTTAGACTATCGCTGAGACAGGGAGATACACCCCCCCCCCCCAACAGGGCCCAGGAGTTCAGCAGGAAGTTAGTCCTCCAGTGGAGAATGAGACAAGCCAGTAGCGGCCCTTGAGAACTAAGTAAAATAAGACTTGGGATTTTATTTCAAATAGCATCGGGATGCTAATTGTAACAAATGCATTGAGTTGTTGCCCAAGGTCAGAGTGGAAGGAGAACCATTCTCTTTGAATAAAAGTACAGGATAACACAATCACTTTTGTTGAAATTTCACTCAGACTTAAAAATATGTCATTAGGAAAATACCTTTTCATTTAAGTACATGTACTTTGTTTAAATGCAGCTTTGAAAAGAAGCTACTGTATACATGTAAGCCTATGAAGGGTAGGTGCCTGCTTCATAACCCCAGTGAAATGCTCTTGAATGCTGTTCTTTTGGTGATGTTTTTGTTAGTGATTTGTTATTTGCTAGTAATTTTGGTTTTGATGGTAAGGCTTGGTTGTTGATTGGCCGCTGTGTGAAATCCCCTACATATAGCACTAGGAATTTAACATCACTCCTGTGTATTCTACACTGCATGGCAGTAATTAACTTCACCAAACTGTGACAACTTCATCAAACTGTGGCAAGTATGTTTCAAGTCAATTAAAAAGATTACCATCGTTGACCTTTCACTATAGTTATGATGACAACTATGCTTTAAAGGCACACTATGCAGGTTTTTTAGCTTAATATGGAAGTTTTTTAGCTTAATTTACCTTCATTTAACAGCTTCAGAGTCATTGGAATGGTTATATGACTTTTTTCGAGTTGAATGGTGGCCGTCTCGCTTCCCCCTAGCGCCTGTGAGCAGCCTTAGTGTCAGGAAGTATAACGAGTGTAACGAATTGCTTTGCTGCATTCAAATACACATACACGCCAGGCACCGGCTAGAAAAAGGTAGCGATGGAGTTTCTCAGACATTCGTCATGACAGAGCCAGCGAAAAAGAAAAAAAGAAGCAAAAACCGAGAAAACAGTAAGGAAATTGCCAATACGGCATAGTTTTAAACATAGCCACTGTGTTTGTGCCAATGAGTTATGACGAGCAGATTCTTCGGAAATGTATTGGTCTGTTTACATCAGGTCTAATGATGTACTGTTAAAAGTGCCCCAATGAAAAATTTAAATGTCAAACTTGTCAAAGTACCATAAAATGAACAGCCGTACAGAACAGTTACTCAGGAACAGTAATGGGAGTAGCTGTAATGTGTTACTCTGCATCTGGGACTGAATGCCAACAGCTAAATGAAAGAGCCATTTAGCTTGGCATGCTGCCCACCCTGAGCTCTATCTATTGAAGGGGCTCTAAGCTTGAATAAATAGGATGAGGGATAACTCATAACTGTGCTTTAAACCTGAAACGTTCGCTGTCTACTTTAGTAAGATCTGCACTTTCAAGCTAAGCAGTCAATAATGATAAGGATTCACAGGGTCGTAAAAAATTGCTGGCAAAATGAAAAAAAAAAATATTGATTTTAAAGTTACTCATAAGGTTATTTTTTTTTAAAAGAAACCATGAAAAAAACACATACTGAAGTTTATATTTTCTTTATGCAAATTAAGCCTTCATACTTTTTGCTTTGCTCAATGCATTAGTGCGTGCAAACTATTGCACAGTTATAGTAATTGCAAAGAAATTTGGAAGCATCCTGAAGAGAAAGAATTACACTGTGTTGGATGACACAAAGGGTTTGTTTTTCAGATAGCTGGCCAATGCTGTCTCATTATGCAGTTTGCGGAACTTTTTGCAAAACTGCACACAAAGTGTCAGAGTGAACCTTTAATCCAAGCAAGCCGTAATAAGCACTCAGATGTTCTTTAATGACAAACACACAGCAAATGACACACACATACATTGTTTTTTGCTTGGACTCCCCCACAAGATCCACACACCAATGTTTTGATTTAACAACATTAAAAGCACATGGCTCTCCCATGTTCCCTCTGACCACTGGCACTGTCAAAAGTAGTATTCACTAACGATGTGAAAGTCTAAAACACACTTGCAATGTGTTCCCTTCACTCTCACTCTTTGACCTTGGCCTCTGAAGTTTCTCCTGAAGAATGCTTAGCTGGATCTCAGTGTATTTTCAACCCCATAACGATCATTTCAGTTTCAGAGACACTGCATTTCTTTATTCGCGGGAAGCAAGATATCCAAACATAGTCCCTCCTTCTGCGAGCTGCTGTTTTTATCCGGTTCTCACCGTCTCTCTGCTTGAGTTACTGCGTCGGTTACTGCTCGGCACCCCGCTGAGTGGCTTCCTTTGTTTACATGTAATGAACCTTTATGGTGAGATTGGCACCACCATTACCACAGCCTATTGGCACCGGAGTTCCATCCAAAGCCAGAGCCAGGGGGGCTGCTTCCACACACCCATAAGCCCTCCAAGAGTGCGAGGTATGGGGTCAAGGTGTGACCGAGAGCAGGCTCCCTTTGTGTTTGCTTGGATGAGCTCTTCTGTCTAATATTAACTGATGTGCGGTGCAACACAGACCACCCAGCCTTTTTCTCTATCGGTTAACCAAGTTTCTTAACACAGAATTAAACAGACAACACACACACACACACACACACACACACACCCACACACACACACACTGCACTTGGACAAATGCACTTGAACACATGCGCTGTACCATATACTCACAAACAAACACATACAAACAAACACACCTGGATACATGGGCACACACACCCACACACAAACACGCCAATACATACACCCTTACTCAAACAAAGGTGGAAACTTCTGAAAGCAGACTGGTTATTTGTTCAACAGACAGTTAAAAGATAAATAAGGGGGATTATGTTGACGACTTCCATGGAACAGAAAGAAAGGGGGGGGAGAACATGTTCTGACCCCCTCAGAAGAAAACCATTAAGCATCTGAACCAACAGGAGGAGGTGAGGACAAGAAGGGAGGGGCAGGGATCCCCATGATGTCTCACCCTCCCTTTGGACAGCTGCCAATGTTTTTCCGGAGACTTCCATCCTTAGTCTCTGCTTCAAATCTCCTGTTGATTTTGGACAGCTGCAATGATACTCGATCCTTCTCTCTCGACTGGAAGACGTTTTTAAGTGATCAGCGTTTGTTTGCTGTAATGTGTTCATAGACACACATGTTGATGATACCATATCCGATCACTGCCTTAGATCTCGGCAGAGTCAACATGCCAGGATAACACTACCGTGGAGTCAATACTGATGAGAGAACAGTAACAACATGATCTCATAGCCACACACACTGAGAATTGTATCTTCCTAGCACTAGAGCTTACTGTGCATTACAGCCCTTTTCCTTGAAAACTCTGAGTCTGAGTCCCTGGAAATGTTTTTGGGAGAGTGTATCAGATGGACACGCGACCAGATGTGTTTTGTGGTGGGAACTCCAAAATAGTTCCATGGATAAAAAAAATGCAACGAGAAGCCCACCTCCCCATCTCCCTACAACCACTGGACTTTCCAAATCTGTGTGGTTCCGAGTATGATTGGGGTGGTGTGTGTGTGGGGGCAAAGGTGGGTGACTGCTCGTGACTCGTGACTGCTTTCATTCAAGAGCAGTGATGTCAGGTCAGGGGCATGAGCCACAGCCCACTGCAACGGGGAGAGCATGACGAGGCTGAGCTGTAACCTGAAGCCTAACACAGCCAGCAAGCGAGAGAGAGAGAGAGATAGAGAGAGACAGGGAGAGCAAGAGAGGGTGAGGCAGGGAGTGTGGGAGAGAGAGAGAGAGAATGGAAATAAAGGGAAGGAGGGAGTAAGAAAGTGAAAGAAACAAAGGAGCGAGAAAAACACTCAGACACACAGGGGCAAAGTAGAGAGAGAGAGAGAGAGAGAGAGAGAGAGAGAGAGAGAGAGGGGAGAGAGAGAGAGAGAGAGAGAGAGAGAGAGAGAGAGAGAGGGGAGAGAGAGAGAGAGAGAGGAGAGAGAGGGAGAGACTCGCCGAGGGTGATGTCAAACCAGCTGAGCTCAGAAAGTAAACAGAGCTCCGAGCAGCAGCATGCTTTCAGCGCCACAGCAGCAGCGGTGGCCAGGACAGCCCCTCGGGGGGACCCGAACACTTGCGCACACACGCCGGGGCCCCTGCGGCCGGCTCCGCAACACACTCTTCATCACCTCCGTCCTCATCCTCTGCCTGCTGGTCTCCCAGGGGAGCGCTTGGCCCCTCGGTAGGTGACCCAACGATCAACTTTATCCCCCTTTCTTTGTCTCTCTCTCTCTCTTTCATGTCTTTCATTCTCTGTCCTTCTCCGGGAGTTTCTCTCTCTCTCTCTATCTCTCTTTAATTCAAAAGGTGCTTTATTGGCATGACAAAAAAGGTATTTGTATTGCCAAAGCAATCATGAAGAAAAATGTATAGAACTAGCTACTCTCTCTCTCTCTCTCTCTCTCTGTACATCTCTTCTGGTGTCATCTCTTTGGTGTCTCCTTTGTTCTCAAAAGCTCAGCATCAACACTCTTCTTTTCCTTCTTAAGCAAGTGAGAGAACATTTCACTTTTTTAACCCATTGCTGTTTTAAAGCCCACTGTGGGATGGTGTGTGTGTGTGTGTGTGTGCGTGTGTATGTGTGGAGTATATAGTGTGGACCAGGGTTGTGCACAATTCAAATTGCAATTCTGCTTCCTGTTTGCTACCTCAATTGAAATGCAAGTGAAATTCAAGAATTGAATTGGAATTTAAGAGCCAGTTTCAATTCATTTTTGGAATTTTGCACAAGCCTGGTGTGGACTATGTGTTTACATGGTTAGGACGTTCAGCACAGGACATGTGAGGAGGAGCCTTTGCATTGCCAGTTGAATTGTCCTCTCTTTCGTGTACCAGTAGGGACTCCACATGAGCTGTTTTCAGATGGAACCCAAGCATGCAGCAGTTTCTGAATGTTTGGAGTTCCTTAAGAACCACATCATTTTTGTGATCGCTACGGTTACGTTAGGGTGTTGCCATTCAAACAGAGTGGAAATATTTGCTTCCAGTACAAACAAATCTAAGGAATCAGAGGATCATTCAGCTAACTCTAACATAACACAGTGTACATGCACTGTGTATACATCAGTATCAGCTGCAAGTCCAGATCACAATCCATAAACAGACACAATAGTAAATAAAATCTCCATGAGGTTCTTAATTGACTCCATCAGGGCAAGCGATCAGGGCTCTGGATTACACTTGCTGAATGCCTACAGGCAGTTATGAGCATGTGAGGGGAGTGTTTTTTTTTTTTTTTTTTGTGGGGGTAGAAACAATTACAGACACTCTCATTATCTCCCTTGTTCAGTTGGCTACTGGGGTGCTGCCTGAGAGATTGGAGTCTGGAGGATAAACAGCTCAAGAGAGAGAGGACGGCTGCTATGCCTGCTCTGCTCTGTGTGCGTGTGCGTGTGTGTGTGTGTGTGTGTGTGTGTGTGTGTGTGTGTGTGTGTGTGTGTGTGTGTGTTTGTGTGTGTGTGTGTGTGTGCGTGTGTGTGTGTGTGTGTGTGTGTGTGTGCAAGCTGAGGGGAGGCTGTTTTCCAGTCCGGACAAAGGAACGAAAATAAAGATGAATTCTTGACTGTTGTGTAATCCTCCAGTAACTCAGCTGAGCTGAGATCAGTGTTCTGGCCTGCCGCCTGGCCCATTTGAAATCATTGCACTGACCTCAGTGCAGCGGTTTGGAAAGCGACGCAACGGGACCGGTTCGGGTCGGAGAGAGAGCCATCAGAGTTTCCCCCCTTTTGGTCTTTCCTGGCCGACACATGGCCCTGATGCCGAACAGACGCTCCTGACATACTCCAACCCCCCCCCCCCGACCATCGTCCATCAGTCCCCAGCGTACCATTCCGACAACTCCCAAAATCCTCTGCTGTCAAGCCCAACATGAGCCTCCCTGATTGCTTATTTGGTTTAGATCC
>NC_063199.1:28604074-28746574 GCF_017589495.1 Alosa alosa
GTTTGCTAAAACGCACTCTTTAACCTAAACAAACACTTACTTATCTGATGTAAATGTAAGCCTCTGTGAGATTTTTGTGGCTCCCTGGAGTTTTGGAAACCGACTTAAAAAAAAAATGTTCCAGAAAGAAACAGCTGAAGTCTCCCACATCATTAGCACAGCAGGAATAACAAGATGAACATGACTAATGTGGTTTGCAGCATTAGGCAATGCATATGACATGTCCTGTAAGTTATGTATTGATGACGGACAGTGGATGAGTGAGGTAGCGAGAACTGAGAAGTTTCACAGCGCAGCTGGTTGGAAACAGTGGAGCAATTGGGTCCCCAGTGTAAATCCCTGAGTACGGTACTGTATCCTGACAATGCGGTTAATGGCAGTGACTCAAAATGACAAGGTCTGCACGTCATCAGCACGTGTGATAAACGATCTCCAAAACAGAGGGTGGTGCTGGACTAAGACTTAACTTAAACTTTGACACACTGAGCCAAAAAAACTCTTAGTGGCCTAAACAAACTCCTCTTGAGTTTATTTGTGCGAGTGTTTTAGCAGATACCCTATGTAGGACTCCTCCACCGAGACTAGTAAAAGCCTTTTAGACTTGACGTGCATCTGCATCTGACAGCACTAGGGTCAATGCTATGATACGATAGCTCATTTTTGCAGACTCTCAGCCAAAGCAAATAAGATACAATTGTAAATTATGAAGTATGTTGACAAAGCAATTTAAGTAATTCCAGGGAAATGAAATCTGCATCCTCCCCTTGCATACAGCCCTATCTGTCCTCGCGTTGCATTTGGCTTCAGTTTATGTAACTGCCAACTCAGTGCTGTTGTTTCTTATAAAGCAGTTTCACCTGCTATGCCTCAGTCTCCTGGAAACGTTGTCCAAACGTAAGCGCCCTAAGGAGAACAGCAGGCTATGGTGGAGCGCAAAGAAATCTGTCATCTCATTATGGGTCGGCGTAGGGGCCAAGTGGAATCTTGGAGCCCTGCAGTGGGCATATCTCCCGGCATTCCAGCACATCTGCACAAGCGTTCTCCGGCGAAATCACGTGCTCGAGGTTCCAAGGTTCGTATTCACCTTTAGGTCCCCAAACGCCTGGCCAAAGTGCTGCTCTCAGCACCAAGGCCCTAAGCGCTGGCTTCTGGCTTAAAACCAAACTCCAATCAAACTCCTCTCAGATGAAGTAAAAGTCCAGAGGTATGAAGCAAACATGGCTCTCAAACCAGCCACAGACATACACACCCTTTCTCAGCTCTCAGTTCTCTGCAGCCAACCACCCAACCCACTCCACCATGTCCTCCAAACTGCACCTAGCCTCCTCACACACACACACACACACACACACACACACACACACACACACACACACACACACACACACATACACATACACTGCATATATCTACCCAATCACACCAGGATCTCAAAGCACTCCCTACCAGCAACTCTTTCCATAGTGCATCACATCACTGTGCAACAACAACCAACAGACCACAGCTACACCTTCTCTGTCCAGATCTCACCACAGATGGCCAGCCCAGGCCCCACTCCCCCACCCAGCAGCGTGTGGCACCAGGGGAAAATAAGAGCTGTTTGTTTCTGTTCCACTGCACTGCCCGCCATTTCTCTTAGTTGCCCTGGCATGGGCCCAGGTTCCTCTGCTGAAGAACGCACAGCCCCATATTTTACAACCCATCAGAAAACAGTCTCCTTGGCCACTGTGGGTAGCATAGTCTTCTCAATACCATTACATCTCAACAACGAATCCTGTGGTTTAACTCTGGGTGAAGTTACACAAATATTTATGTTATAAAGATTAATTTATGTCTGTGAGGGGAATCATAAATGAATCTTCTGAATCTTCTGAATAAGTTTGCAATAAGCACTGAAACCACACCCTATGTTCTCCACAGAACACCACACCACATCACCACACACAGACCTCCACTTCCACACCAACACCCAGTCTGCCCAGAACTCACCACTGTTCATTTCATCCACCCAGCTACACTGTTGCAGGCAATCACCACAGCAAAGCCCCAGCAGGGTACATCAAACAGCGGGTCAAGCCGCATGGTTTCATGTGGTTTTGGTCAGTTAAGACATGGGGTTTTACAGCACTCATTGGTTTCTGCTTATTCTCTGCGCACAAGAGGGAGAAAGGTAGAGAATGTGTGTGAGAGAGAGAGGAAAGCGATTTTCGTTTTAATTGGAAAGGAGCATTGGGCGGGACAGGGCAAATTGAACGATTAGCCAGAGACGTACATTCCGCCACGGAGCCATGCCAGGGAATGGATACTCACTCCTCACTCTGATCGCGATCGATTCCACAGCCGCCCCAGTGACTCAAATCACAGGGCCATCTCGCTTAACGACAAGTCTCCTTTTCGTCTTGTTCTGACTGTCTGACTGTCTCCCCCAAGTCTCCACTATTTAACATGTCTGCAAGATTAATTATCTGCCCCAGGTTCCTCTGCTCCTACTCTCTTAGGTAACCAGAGATGAGTACAATAAATATACTTCATCTGAAGAGCCACTCAAGAGCAGAAAGCATCAGTCACAGTAGGGGACGCGAGGGACACTGAAAAAGGCTTGTTAACTTTAAAACATTTGGCACTAAACATTTGTTTCTAATAAATTTTACCATTCATTTTGGTTTGAATAGGTTTCGAAGTGTAGAGTGGTGTGGTTAAAGAAACTTGGTTTAATGAGTCTTGCCTGACAGTAGGAAACAGTAGGAAACAATCTGCTTTGCATTGAGTTTGGTCTAGTTAGAGGTGTTTGTTTAACAGGATTTTTACCAGACTAGTTCTGTGTCAGCAGTTTTCTGGTGAGAAGGTCAGACCAGAGGATGTTTACAGCAGGAGCTGGCAGCACACAGCCTGTCTGGAGCCCGTCACTCCACACTGCCAAGGCCAGAGCTACTGTGCATCAAAGAGCAGACGAGAATGACACACACATGCACACACACAGACACACGCACGCACACACACACACACACACACACACACACACACACACACACACACACACACACACACACACACACACACACACACATACACACACACACACACTAGGTTATGTGAGGATACAGCAGTGGGGGGGGGGGGCAAGTCTTCTCTTACTAAGGGAGAAATGCCCTGTTTGAAAGTTCCTAAAACGCATGTAGTCATCCTTACTCGCACGCTTTGCACATTGCTCGAGTGCATCTGACTGTTCTTGAGATGTTTAGTTTGTAAAGATGCAGTCTGCGATTCTGCTGCAAAGTTGTTGATATTTGAGCTCGACAGCCAATCATATTACACCCATCCTGTCCATGGTGTTGAAGCAGCTGCATGTTTGGTTGGAAGTAGGTATGGTTCAAGCTGAGCCACTCTGTTCATTTGTCATTTACAGAGCCAAGAGTGTGTATGATAATCTATCTATCTATCTATCTATCTATCTATCTATCTATCTATCTATCTATTGGCATTTTGGATCCAATTTAATTCAGACATAATAAGATTCATCTGAAAATGCAAAGCACTATACAGAATGTACATGAAAAAAGTTGTCATTTTTGGATTCCCAAGAGTCAAAGCTTTCAAATTGTGTATAACATTACTATGCTACATAGCAATATGGTGCATACAATTGATTTAGAATGTTATGATAGCACCAAAAAATAAACCCTGGGCACTTCACTGGCATCTGATAGAAAAGCATTTTTATATGTATGGCAAACATAACCTAACTGCTTCTGGTCATCAGAGAATAGCTACATTGCAACAGTACCACACTAACGTGATGCACAACTTTATTTTTGTGCGTTAATCTGATTAACAGGCTACATGGCAATTAAGCACATTGAGGAGGCGTTTCTATTTATTTTCAGTTGTCAAAAATGGTGGGGACAAAATGAGTCATGGCAAAAAGTGGTAGGCACTTATCCCCACCATACTTGGCCAAGGAAACCATCTGAAAACAAACTCTTGACAAACTCTCTGTGGTGCAGTGTGACGCTGATGGTTGCTGGGGTTCTGGCTTTGTTTTCACCTTAAGTGCATTTCTAAATCAAAATGGCTGTTTTGTTTGTGTCTGCACAAGCAGTTTGAACACTCATTTGATAAGGTGTTGGAATAGCCTGGAATGAAAGAAACAATGTCATCCTTACCACCCTCATTAAAACACATTCCTGTGGTAAGCAATTATCAAGTAGGTCAGGCACAATGCTGACAGAGTGACAAAAAAGCATGCGAGTGGATTGAAACACCTTTGTGTTGTGAACAGTACAGCAGGCTATAGAACTTGCGCCATTGTTTTAGTGGGCTTCCTCAAGTGGGTTCAGTTTGGTTTGCCAGTGGATACCTCTCCTGACATGTCTAAACACTTAATGGATTAAATAATGATGATTTATGGAACTTGGATTGGTTTCTGTGCTTGACTTCAGTGATGCATCTCTCTCTCTCTCTCTCTCTCTCTCTCTGTGTGTGTGTGTGTGTGTGTGTGTGTGTGTGTGTGTGTGTGTGTGTGTGTGTGTGACTCAGACTACAGGTGGCTATACCCACAGTGTCCGGGGCCGGAGTGGAGTGCCATGTGCCGTGGCTGCTGTGAGTACGAGCTGATCCGCTGCAAATGCCCCTTACAGGGGACGCCAGTGGGCTATGCAGTGCCCTGCTGCCGCAACGCCCTCAACGAGTGTGATCCCTGCATTATACACCCAGGTAAACACACACACACACACACACACACACACACACTCTCTCTCTCTCTCTCTCTCTCTCTCTCTCTCTCTCTCTTTCTCTCTGTTTGTCAATTTCACACAAACAGGCTGTGAAATTTCTACAGGCCATCAGTTGTTTTTTCGGTGCCCTAATTGCAATGGTTGTGCTCTTGTTTGTCTTGTTTGTCTTGTTTGTTTTGTTTGTTTGTAAGAGAAAGGAATCTTGATAAGTCCTCAATTGTAGATTGTTTGTGAGTCATTTAAAGCAGTAATTGCGGTTCTCTTCCTGTGTATTGTGTTTTTTATGAGAACAGGAGTAAGAAAACACAGCTGGAAACGTATAGCCCATCTTGTCAAAGTTTACACGAGATCTTGCATACACACCTCTCTCTTTCCTTAAACCAACTGGACACGAAACAGTCCTCACAACCCAAAAAACTAAATGAAATTACACACGCACACATACACACACACACACACACACACACACACACACACACACACACACACACACACACACACACACACACACACACACACACACACACACACACACACACACACACACACACACACACATCTTAATGTGTTTTTGGCATTACAAAAAAACAGATGTTCATAATCAAATGCATACCTGAAGAAGTGTCTTCGCAGCGAGTACTCTAAAAATCTCCCCTCATAAATCTGCAGGTTCTCATGCACTGTGTGTCTGTCTGTCTCCACACCCCTGGCCCAAACTCTGAGATGTTGACATTTAGGTTCCACTGAGGGATCAGCGTGAATAGGCCCGGCCCGCTATGCTATGCCACCAATGATTTGGACAACATGCCTGTCTCAGTGCATACATAATTTAGGTCTGTTTCCTGAAGGCTCTTCTGATGACTTTAGCAGTTCACATTCACAGGGCTGCTGTGAGCAGGGCAATTCTGCTGGACTTCAGACTTCATATATCATTCTCCCAGTTTAGGCCTCTCTCTCTCTCTCTCTCTCTCTCTCTCTTTATCTTTCTCTCTCTCACACACACTCTGTCTCTGCCTTGCTTTCTTATTGTCTCTCTATCTGCCTTCTTCTCTCTCTCTCTCTCTCTCTCTCTCTCTCTCTCTCTCTCTTTATCTTTCTCTCTCTCACACACACTCTGTCTCTGCCTTGCTTTCTTATTGTCTCTCTATCTGCCTTCTTCTTCTCTCTCTCTCTCTCCCTCTCTCTCTCTCTCTCTTTCTCTCCCTCTCTAGGCTGCAGCATTTTCGAGAACTGTAAGCGGTGCTACAATGGAACGTGGGGACCCAGAGATGACTTCTTTATCCGGGGGAAATACTGTTCCGAGTGCCGGCCTGGGTGGTCGGGTGGAGACTGCCTGAGTGAGTTCTGGGCTTTTCCCTTTAGGAGCCATGGTGATACGGCCATTGTAAATAACACCGACGAATACACAGGGCAATGTTGCTGGGCAATTGTCACTGACCAATGCTTTTTGGGCACTTTTATTAGCCAGCACATTTTAATGTAGAGATCTTAAATCATCAGTTGGCAACCTGCCATGGTCATCGAACATTAGAACAGAACATTATGAGCCTGTGATGTTATTGCCAGGTAACTTATCTCGCCAGAGTTGCCTTATGTGTCATCACCTTCATACTGCAATTAGGCTGGCAGAGCCAATTCAATTTGTATTGCTCACGAATGGCACAGATGGGGCATGTGTTATGTCAGTATTAGAACAAAAAGTGCATGGAGTAGTATATCTTCATATCCAAACTACTGTATATGCCAAGTCCATACATATGTGGCAATAAATCAGACCAAAACAGCCATGGGGAATCTATTCTGTGTGACGCATAGAAAACATGTAAGAACAATGCTAACCAAGATAAAAAGACAGACTGTGTGTTCAAAGACTTCTATAGCACTCTGTTTATCTCTATATCAGTTAGAAATACTTGTTTCAAAACAACAATTTGTAAGATGACTATAGGGAAGCCAGGGAAGCTCAGACGATCACAATCTAATCCCCTAACCTACAAGAACACACTCCAAGCATGTCTGTCTGCACGACTATATTAATAGAAAACAGCTGGAGGCTAACAATTCCCAGCATCAACACGTTTAATGCATATACCTGTTTTGCGACTATGAGCAAATCTCGTAAACTGTTGTATCAGCTCATTGTTCACTATATGCAAATTCAGACATTCTAGTAGCCTGACGGGTCATACTCAGATTCCCAACCTCAAATGTTGTGGGCGGGGCTAAGTTCGACTGGCACCCAGGCTAAAAATCTAGGGCATCGGCTGGGTACACTCTTAAATTAATGTGTTGTCCCTATCTGGACACAGAGATGTGTTAAAAACAAAGCAAGTTGTGTTGTTTCCAACACATTCATTTTAAGAGTGTATATAGGCATGACCTTTAGGCACTTAACCTACTTAGGATGTCTTAACCTACTTATGATGTCTTGATGTAAACGTTTGATCTCTCCTTTGAGTGTGCTGTGGAGTGAATGTGTGTGTTGTGTATCTCTGCTGTTAGAGTGTGGTGGTGTGCTGAAGAAACGACAAGGCCACATCGTGCTGGAGGCCTACCCCAACAACGCCCGCTGTGAGTGGACGCTACAGGTTGATCGGCCTTTCGCCATCGAGTTCAGGTGGGCACTGAGGCGTCATCTCACACCACACCACACGTTGCCACCACAGCCTAACCACTCAGTACTTAGGCACCTTTACCCCGTGAGTCCCGGTGCCCAAATATTTACTGACTGGCGTTATTGTGTCCATGGTCACAAAATCATAATTTGCATTTATAAGATGATTTGTAATGTCCCTAATTGTTTTGAAGTTGTCTGATGACGACCAAAGCCTTTTTTGAGGTTATACTGTACTGAGTGGTGTTATTGTTCAGTTGATGACTATTATCAATTGGGTTTATTAAGTCTGCTACAGATATTGTATTAGCTCAGAAGAAGGCTGCTCACTGTCAAAGGGTCTGTTGTGATACTCCCTCTGCGGCTTGAAAGAAAAACGATTTGCACCTGGTTAGCCCACTTTGGGCAGCATCCATCAAAGCACATTAGTCTTAATTTTGGGTGACAAGTTCCATAGTTCCATCTAATTGGATCGATGATGTTCCAGGCCTCAGATTGAAATCCAAAGCAGAACTCCGGGTAAAGTCTCTGCCCAATTTCCAACAAAGGACTCCTTCCCAACCCATATTGCCAATTAAACTATTATGGAGCGGCTTTTTGTGTGTGTGTGTGTGTGTGTAAATGCAGAGCAGAATTTAATTAGTGGTTACTGTATAGATAATGTGCCTTGGGATAAATAGTTGCGTGATAATAATTATAACAATTTCCCTATGAACATATGGGTAATTTCAAAACCACTGACATGCCAAGCCAAATGCTTCAGTCAAAGAGCAACTCACACTGTATAGAAAATCCACCCTCCTGCACTGCATAAAAGCTTCAGTGCCATCCAAGCAGGCTTTCGTGTACAGTACAATGGCATGGACTAACTATAACACAAAGTCATTAATTGCCCCATAAATTGTCTCGCTTTCTTCGATATTTTACGGCAAGCACGCCATGGAGACCATAAATATAACAAGGGCCCTTTTTAGCTATGGCCCCTTATTCACGGAGCTAATGGAAAGTTATGGGTTTTGGCATGCTCCTATGGGGACTAACTGGCATCAGATTTACACGTTTAAGACCTCTGGCTTGCATTTGTGAATGCTGTAATGCCTAACCGTACTCAATGTCTCATCTGAGCTGTACCCTCATAGACACACACACACACATACTTTCTTTCAACATCACCCCCTAGGCCCTACCCCACCCTCCATCCCTGCACAATCTCAAAATACACACCCTCACGCTTACTCACTCAAATCAACTCACACCCACAAATAGCAACCCACAACCACTCCACTCCATCCAACCCACACGGCCCTATTACACCCAGCCAGGCTCTCCCAACCAAACCCACAGAGAGAGAGAGGGGAGTGGGGGGGGGGGTGGCAGAGATTAATGACAAGATGATTGGCTATATTTATCCCGTTTTAAGTTTTAGGCTTTAGGTACCACCCACATACAGTCACAGTACACCGAACAAAGCACCTGAACACACACCCTACCCTACACGCCCAAACCCAGTTCACGCGAGTGGAACCGATCCAAAAGCAAACCCACCCTCCTCATATAGCTTCAAAGACTCCATGCACTCTTCCAACTATAGAGCGGTCCATTCACAGCTGCATGCTCTTTCCCACAAGGGAATGCACTATATCAACAGGCAGGCGTCTGACATCTACTGTATCCTTTACATTTGATACAGTATAACTTTTTAAGTGTTCACCTCAGCTGCTGCCAGGAATGTGACATCCAGAGCTAAAATCACTGGAACCTTCTCTACCTCCTAAACGTTATTATGAGCTTCTATGTGTTACTCACTGTCTCGGCTTCGTAAAGATCTTACTTGTCCCTCTCTTACCTTCAAGTGCAGTGTCACCTCCACCTCCACACCTCAGGAATGACCTTCATTAGTTCTACTGTTAGACCATAAACATAGCTGTAGCCTACATACACTCTGGCCTCAAAAATAACTCAACAACATGTCAGTGTATGTCTGAATTCATGTCCAAATCTCTCAATACATTCTCCCATACATCAATGTGTGAACATCATGTTGAATTTAGTCCACACCCGATTGAGTTGAGATGGCCATTGACGCGATATGGTTCTGTGACATCAGGGTTGAAGCAGTTCAGGTTGATTTAGTGGGTTGTTAATGCATCCCGACACTGCAACTGCCTGACGTTAAATGAAGTAAATATTTTATTTTGTCCATGAGGAGGATTGAATTATGTTGTTTATCTCAAACATATGGAAGGCATGAAAGTTTAGATTTAAACAGTATATTTTAAATGTAACTGTTTAATTTAAACAGTTGCCTCAAGCTGCTTGGCCCCTAAGAAGGTGATTAGATCAGGATTGTTCAATGAGTGTGTGTGTCATGTACGTCGTCATGTATGTCGGCATCTGCTTACAATTCGCCAACACATCTTCCCCTCCAGCAATCTCTCCTCTTTAAAATGAACAGCTTAGACTGGTACACAGCCAGTGGTCGTCACTGACAGTTATGTCACACCTAAAACTGTTCATCAGAGCTTGTGGGAAACTGTACCATTAGGTGCCATTCCATAATGAATTCCCGCTTTGGAATTTCTTTGTTATTCCCCCTGCTGCCGCTGGATGTGGGCTCGTGATCTCAGATGCCAAACATGCGTAAATGAGGAGGAGGTCCAGGAACAGGGATGCTCCGCATGCTGAGAAGCAGAGTGGCGTGAGGAAGACTGACTCCATAATATAGGAGTTAATTATAACAGCGCAGGTGAAATGGGGGATGATTATCATTCATGAAACATTCACCGCTGGGTTCCCAAGATGGAGGTAATGAAAGGAACAATTCACACCCACTTTTTAGCTCGTTGATTGATGGAGAGAGTGAGAGTCTCCCCATCACTGTCATTAGCCCGCTTGCTAGCTCCGATGGAGGTTCTGTTCGCGCCAGTCTGTGCCATGGAAGAGGAAGACAAATGACTTGGCAGCGAGCGGGCCAATAACCTCAATAACTTCTTCCTCTTTTCCTCTTCTTCCTGTCCTCTCTTCATCCCCCTCTTCTCTACTTTTCTTTTCCCCAATGGACCAGTAGCGCCAAAAACAACCTGTCCTGACTCGCGATGCCAACTGAGAAATCCGAGATGTGTTTATAGAGTGAGATTGCTGGGAAATGGAAGTAGTCTGCCATGAGTGTGATGTGGTGTGGCCTGTGTAAGTGTTTGCCGTGGCGGCTCGTTTGAAGTAGATGAGCTAAAGATGGTGAGGAAGTGTACAAGGCTGAGTAGATGAAGCCATGATGAATGACTGGAAGTCAATTCCCTAGTTAGTTACGTAACTGGGGTCAAATGAAATCTATTATCAAATTCTGCCGTCATCATCTAACTTCATTGCTTGCCCTACCATTCCTTTTTCCCTCTCTCCCTCTCTCCTTCTCTATCTCTGTCTTTAATTCTCTCACTCTTTGTGGATGATAGGTTCATGATGCTCAGTCTGGAGTTTGACCACAGCTGTCGCTATGACTACGTGGAGGTGCGAGACGGGGACAGCATTAACTCTCGCGTGATTGGTCGGTACTGTGGGAACGACAGGCCTCCTCCAATTCTAAGCTCAGGAAACACCCTGCACATCCTGTTTGTCTCCGACGGTTACAAAAACTTTGACGGCTTCTTCGCTACTTTCCAGGAGAGCTCAGGTATACAGGTGTACATATTTTTTTTTTTTTTTTTTTTTAAGTATAATTTTTGGGCTTTTTATGCCTTTAATTAGATAGGATAGTGGAGATTAACAGGAAGTGAGTGGGAGAGAGAGTCGGGGTGGATTCTGGAAAGGACCACGGGGCGGGAATCGAACCCGGGCCACCGGCGCACAGTGCAGGCGCCCCAGCCAGCCGCGCCACGGCTGGGGCCTACAGGTCTACATATTTAACAATATACAGTAGTACAGTATACAATGCAATTTATAAAATAGATACATTCACAGTATGGCACCATATGTAAATGTACTATGTTTACATTAAATATGTATTCCTTGCATTTGTGTAACCTAAGACACATAAGAAGAGGCTTCTTTAAGCATTTATTGTATGTATTGTGTGCCATTCTCAAAGAAGTGTGTGTGTGTGTGTGTGTGTGTGTGTGTGTGTGTGAGAGTGCAAAGATGTAATGGCTTGGCTTCATCGGTATGTTTGTGTGTGTTCCACTAAATCCTCCAGCCTGCAGTTCCTCACCATGTCTTCATGACGGCACCTGTGTTCTGGACTCCTCCCTCTCCTACCACTGCGCCTGTTTGGCCGGCTACACTGGCAAGAGGTGTGAGCATGGTGAGTACCCAAGCCATACCATCTCATCCACACACACACACACACATGTGCACGCGCACACACACACACACACACACACATACCACACACACACACACACACACACACACACACTCACACACACACACTAGTACACACACACACACTATACACGCACACTTACAAACACACACACACTAGTACACACACACACACACTACACATGCATACACACACACACACACACTTTTTCATACACACATACGCACACACACTCATACACGCACACACGCACAGCAACCAATAACAACCTGACCAACAACCATGAGGTGGGCAGGCGTCTGAGCAGCCTTTCCCAGAGGGCTTATGGGAGTCCGGAGCTGCGGTGTAGAGGGTGAGATCAGTGGTTGTGTGTTCTTGCTGCCACTGATCGTGCTGCTGCTTCTGCTGGTGAGTTATTTGTGCCCAGGGACCGAGGGGGGAGAGAAGAGTCCGATGCCAGTGGAAAAGCAGCAGTGGACTGATGAGTGTGTGTGTGTGTGTGTGCTTTGTACTTGGCACACGGTCTGGAAGTGGTTACCTGCCACAGACATACAGATGAAGCCAAGCCATTACATCTATGCACTCACTCACACACACACACACACACACACACACACACACACACACACACACACACACACACACACACACACACACACACACACACACACACACACACACACACACACACACACACACACACACACACACACACACACACACACGGTCTGGAAGTGGTTACCTGCCACAGACATACAGATGAAGCCAAAAACCATTACATCTATGCACTCACTCACACACACACACACACACACACACACACACACACACAGACACACACACACACACACACACACACACACACACACACACACACACACACACACACACACACACAACCTGGATGGCTTTGGGCTATTACCTTTTTAGCTGGCATGTCTGTACAGTACTACTTTTTCTAGGTCTGGACAGAGTTGTGTATTTCTGTACCTAGCCTCTCCTCACAGCACCCTCACAGGAAAACAGACAAGCCAAAATTCTCTCTCTCTACCTCATTCTCTCTCTCCCTCCATATCTCCTCACTTTCTGCCTCTCCTTCTCTCTGTTTTTCTCAGTGTTTTCCTTTCCTTTATCTGGTGGTCTCATTTCCATCGCTGAATAGGAGTTTATGAATGTGGTGAAACGACCCCCTTCTGTCACACACACACACACACACACACACACACACACACACACACACAGAGAGAGAGACAGAGAGAGAGAGAGAGAGAGAGAGAGAGAGAGAGAACTTTTCCATGGTGCTGGAGCCCATAAAGTGGGCTCGGGGAGCAGTGGAATTCCATACTGCTCTCGGTGTGCACACTCACAGGATCCCTGGAGGCAGGCCAGGCTGGGCTTTAAACTTTAAACATCTCCACTGATGCTGGAAAACATGTGGTCATTTCAGAAGATGCGCTGTAGACAGTAGCAGGGTGTGTATGTGTATACGCATGTGTGCATATGTGTGTGTGTGTGTGTGAGAGAGAGAGAGAGAGAGAGAGAGAAAGAGAGAGAGTGTGTGCAATACACATATGTTTGTGTGTGTTTATGTGTGTGTGATGGGGTGTGTGTGTGTGCATGCTGGAGGTGATAACCAAACACACATTTCGCCGTAAAAATAGCAAACACACTCCATTAAACTCCATTAAGCCTACAACAAGCAAATGAGAAAGGCAAGGAGATGAACCCTGCTTTTATCCTAGTCTTACATCTCACTCTGTAAAGCCAGTCTCATTCTGAACATGATTAGGCAACTGGAGATGAGAAGATGGAGTCTTAATCTCAGGCACCCTTCAGGAGACCATGTTTAAACACTTAAACACCTTTTCCAAGTTATCCATAAAAACAAATGGAGAGCTAATGGACATTGCTTAAACAGTAGTTGGTTTTGGAATTCACCTAACCTAGACCTGAGCCAAAGTCAGCCTCAGGTTGAAATTCCTTCTTCAGGAAGCACTTAAAGTGCATCAGCAAGGAGCCGGGCTGCAGCTGAAGAGCCAATCAGAGAGCAGAGGAGCATGGAGGAGAGCAGAGGTGAAATACCTCCCTTTAGCACCTCCGGCAGGAGGACTTTTTCCACATTACGCTCAAACGTCCAATGAGACACTAGCCAGGAAAGTGAGAAGTATAAGGGGAATACAGGAGTGGAGAGAGAGGAGAGGATGGGCCATGGCACAGGTAGTGGGGATACATACAGTACACTGACTGGTCACTTTATTAAAGGGGTGGTTCAGGATTTTGGACATAGGACCTCATTTCCAAGTAAGCAAGTGTGATATTTATCAGTGGAGACCATTTTCAACACGTTTCATCCAGTCCTTCTAATTGCAGAGTTCGCAGGTGCTAGGCTAGCGCAAGTCAACGGTATGTGCTAGCCTGCCACTAAAAACAGTCTTACCCACTCCAAAAGTACACCCAAGGCAAATAAATTATAACGCCAGACTATCGATGTAAATGTCTGTATTGATTTTATTTTTGTTTTATTTCTAACATTATTCTATCCTTGCATTTCAACGATCGCATTACATTTTGAGGGACTAGTGTCTTAGCAGCGGCGGAATTATACTTGCTCCAGTTAGTAGTACTGCGCCAAAAAAGTAAACAGTAAAAGCGCCTCCAATGGGGATACCTAGTAGTAGCCTTGGTAATATCAGTCCGCCGCTGAGATGCAAAATGACTACTACCAACTTCATGGAACAAAGTATAACTATTGCAACGCGATGCGAGGGTAGTTGTATTTCTTACACTATTCTATCAACACAGACATTTACATCGATTGTCTGGAATTTGCCTCGAGTGTCCTTTGGAGTAGGTAAGACTGTTTTTAGTGGCAGGCTAGCACATCCCGTTGACTTGCGCTAGCCTAGCACCTGCAAACTCTGCAATTAGAACGACTGGATGAAACGTGTTGAAAACGGTCTCCACTGATAAATATCACACTTGCTTACTTGGAAATGAGGTCCTATGTCCAAAATCCTGAACCACCCCTTTAAGTAAACCTAGTTCTGGGTTGGACCAGGGTCAGAACTCCCTTAACGGAGTTCGGTAACACTTTACTTGACAGTATCGACATAAGAGTGACATGACACTGTCGTGAACACATGACACTGTCATGACACATGAAACCTAACCCTAACCCTTGTTATGACAAAAACTTTTTTAATAACAGAAGTGTTTATGAAAGGTTCACGTCCTATTATGTAGGGTTGGGCACCGAAACACGGTTCTAATATGGAACCGTGTGCCGACTTAAACGGTAGGCATCAAATAACTGCATGTCATTTCGGTGCTTAAATACCGTTTTTTAATTTCTTTTTTTATCTCTCAACGCCTTGCTCTGATAGCAACACATCCAGATACAGTTAGCTAACATGATAAACACTAGATGGATAAACCAGAGGGGTGCACCACATAGGCGAGTGGACAGTGTTTGACATCTTGCGTGAGCCCAAGTAGCTTACTTTAAAGCGATATCGCGAGCTCCTGTCAAAAACAGTAGGCTAGCCTATACGTTACACAATATCCTTGCTAATGCGCTAACTGACATTTATTTGAAATGTTATCAGCAAAGTTGTAAGGTGAAAACTTTATTTCACGGTGTGTTAAACAACATAATGGCATGATATTAATCTTTCATCGGCATGAGGTCCATAGCATCACAATGAATATGAAGATCATGTTAAAAGTTAGCTGGCAAAAACATAAATATGTAGGTTACATACCCAGATGTCACTGAGCTGTCAAAGAGGCTATGAAACCATCTCCATACGTTATCGCTAATTAAACTCAGCTGACTGGTGTTAGCGCATAGCCATAGTTGCGGTTAAAATGCCGACTAGGCTAGCGCTGGGAATCTAAACACTTTAACACCGACATGTAGCCTAACATGTTCAAAACTACTGCATGTTATGGGTTAAGACATGACATTTCTTGAAGCATTTGGGAACACACTGAATTAACTGGAAAGTAGAGTCCCTGTTAGATTAGCTTGCTTGCAAATGCCGTTGTCCATGACCTGGCAGTTTTATGGCAAGTGGTTTTAACATACCTTATGGCAAACGCCTACACTGGGTATACTTGAAAGCAGAGCTTACCATTGTGTGTGCATGCATGGCAAGGTGTTTTAACATTTAAATGTATTATTCGTAGGAGCAATGAGATATTGATAGTAAATAGAATATAACAGTTCAGTTTCATGTTCAAATTTGTCTAATCAATAAAAAAAAGCAATTCATGCTTTAGACCATTTTAATTTAAAACATTTTAAAAACAAAGTACCGGTTAAGGCACCGTTTCGGCACCGGCACCATTTTAAAAGTATCGATTTAGCACCGGTATCGGATAAAACCCAAACGATACCCAACCCTACTCTTATGTCAACACTGTCAAGTAAAGTGTAACCCTTAATTCTTCATAGCATAGATTCAACAAGCAAGCTGGCAATATTCCTCTGAGATGTTGGTCCATATTGACATGATTGTATCATGCTTTGTTAAGGTGCTGGATTGGACTCGGCTCTGGTCTCTGTGGAGGTCATTTCAGTACAGTGAACTCATTGTCATGTTCAAGAAACCAGTTTGAGATGTGTTACTACTGGCTCAAATAGTAACAAAAGAGCAGGAGAGAGGGTGACAAACAAATGTCCAAGGGGTTTATGGTATAACGCAAAGGTTTACATAAATGAGATTTAACTTGAAGAAACAAATCGAACACAAAGCAAGCCACTCTCTCCCGTGCGCCACGCCGTAACCAGGCCCTCTTTATGCGTCATGCAGGACGTAACAGATGACCCAAGCTTTCTGACATAGATAGATAGATAGATAGATAGATAGATAGATAGATACTTTATTGATCCCCAGGGGAAATTCAAGGTCTCAGTAGCATACAGACAACACACACACATTCACTAACAGCAGAAAAAGTAATTAAAAGTATATAATATAAAAACACAACTAAGCAATAAGGACAGTAGAAGATAAAGAATATACTAAATATACAAAAATACAAATTATACTAACTAACACTTAATCTAAATAAATTCTAAAAACAGTATCCACATAGTGGTGATTAATCAATCAAGAGGCGTTTGCAATGACTGAGGCAGGGACTGAGCCTGTGATTCTCTGTGCATAGTAAGGTTTGGTAAGGTGCTCTAAGGTGCTCTAAGGTGCTCTGTGTGAATGAGTGTCATGGTGGTAGTGCAATGGTGATAGTGGTCATGGTGATAGTGCAAATGAGTAAGTCCAACAGTGCAAGAATAAGTCTATATATCTAACTATTTTAAGAAAAGGTCTAAGTGTGGCCACAGTTCGGCTGTGGCATGGAGGGAGGGGTTATGCATATGTGCTAATGTGCTAATATAGCATGCAAACAGTGAGGCAGAAAGACAGTGGTAAAAAGTGGCTAGTGGACAGACAGTATCCAAACATGGAGGGGGTGAAGAGGCAGACCGACTATGCAGAGAAGTCTCTCCTCTTCCCTTAAAGTGAAGCATTGAACAGTTCAATGGCCCTGGGGACAAATGACTTCCTCAGTCTGTCTGTTGTGCAAGGCAGTGAGCGAAGTCTCCAGCTGATCAGGCTCTTCTGCTTAACAATAGTGCTGTGGTGTGGGTGACACTCATTGTCCAAGAGCACAGCTCCCTGTGGCGCTCCGGTGCTGCTGATCACAGTGTCAGAGAGACAGTTCTTCAGTAATCTGTAATCCAGGTTACCAGGTGAGCGTCCACACCCATCTGCAAGAGCTTGTCTCCCAGTCTGAGGGGCTGGATGGTGTTAAAAGCACTTGAGAAATCAAAGAACATGATTCTCACAGCACTTTTCCCCTTGTCTAGGTGAGAATGTGTCCTGTGTAGAAGATAAGTGATGCCATCGTCCACACCCACTTTCTGCTGGTATGCAAACTGTAACAGGTCTAGTGCATGGCGTACCGGGGGTCTGAGCATACCTAAGGCCAATCGCTCCATTGTTTTCATCACATGTGATGTAAGAGCGACAGGTCTGTAGTCATTAAGCTCACTAGGGTGTGGCTTCTTAGGGACAGGGGTGAGACATGATGTCTTCCACAGTGTTGGAACTTGTCCAAGGCGTAGGCTCAAATTGAAGATGTGCTTCAGTGGCTCCCCCAGTTGGATGACCACCTCCTTGATGTCCTGTGACATGTCCTTTTATCCTACTGGAAGTAGCCATCAGAAGATGGTTACACTTTGGTCTTAAAGGGATGGATATGTTATAACAATACTCAATACTCAAACTCGTAGACAGCGCATTTAAAGGAGCATTTTTAAAAACATGCCCCAGAGTGTAGCAAAGCAGCCTCGCTGCTCTAGCTCTAGCTGCAGAAACTCGAAGTAGGTAGCCCCATTTTTTTTCTTCTTTTTTTCCGTACCAATCTCGGTGACCTTGAGAAACAGAGATCTAATGTAAAAAATCGTAGTTTTCCTTTAGGATGATGCTCAGTTGGTACTAAGTGGGGTGCAAAGTGTGGAAAGAAAATATCGGCCACACCATTACACCACCACAAGGCAATACTTGGCAAGCCATGATTCATGCTGTTTACACCCAACCCTGGCCCTACCATCCGAATGTTGTAGCAGAAATCAATATTTATCAGACCAAGCAACATGTTTTCAATCTTCTGTTGAACAATTCTGTTGAGTCTGGCCATTCACCTTTGACTTCTGCCATGATCAAGGCGTTTTTCGCCTAGAGAACTGCCACTCACTGGATATTTCCTCTAGATCAGCAGTTTCCGACAATACTCACCAATAACAATGGCACACTCAAAGTCACTTAAATCACCTCTCTTCCCCATTCTGATGTTCGTTTGCTCCTCAGCAGATTCTCTTGACCAAGTCTACATGCCTAAATGGACTGAGTTTCTGCCATGCGATTGGCTGCTACATGCCTAAATTGACTGAGTTTCTGCCATGCGATTGGCTGCTACATGCCTAAATGGACTGAGTTTCTGCCATGTGATTGGCTGCTACATGCCTAAATAGACTGAGTTTCTGCCATGTGATTGGCTGCTACATGCCTAAATGGACTGAGTTTCTGCCATGTGATTGGCTGCGTAGATATCTGTGGTCATGAGCAGTTGAACATAAGTGTGCAAAATGAAATGGGACTACATACAGTGTACACATACAGTATATGTAGATGAGTACAGCAGTTTTAAAGGAAATGGATTCTGCAAGCATATGCCAGCTGCAGTGGACTGCTTATCATCGTGGTCTCGTCTGGCTCATAAAGGAAGATGCGGCTGGCCCCTGTGACTGGAAAACATTAGTCTGCAGACAGAGACCAGGAGTGATGACCCTAGGCTCCCAGACAGGGAGGTATCCACTCAGGCATCCGTGAGGGGGAAAACATGGCCTTTGTTCTTAATATCACACACTGTCAAACATACTTTAACATGCACGCATACACACACACACACACACACACACACACACACACACACCTTCTCTTTCTCTATCTCTTTCACACACAAAAACACACACGTACACACAAATGCACACAAATTCTCAACCCCACTCAAACATGAATACATACATTCTGACTCACACACACACAAATGCACGCACACACACACACACACACAGAGTGTGAGAGAGAGAGAGAGAGAGAGAGAGAGAGAGAGAGAGAGAAAAAGCATATGTTATTCCATTCAGTGGTATGGGTTGGGGGTTCTGGTGCCAGCCCTGCTATAAAAAGCCCAGCTCTTTATTTTTTTGGATGGAAAATGGCCAAGCCTCTTTACCCTGAACTTTTCTAGTTTGTTCTTGGCCACGGACACGTGTTTATGTGGCCGAGCACACTGGAGCAATTTTTTCCACTGAGGGTGAAATTGTTTCCTAATGAGCCAGGTATATGAGAGGAGATGTGATACAGTTGTTAATACAGAATGCAGTAGGTGTGTGTGTGTGTGTGTTTGTGTGTGTGTGTGTCTGTGTGTGTGTGTGAGAGAAAGCTCAGATGTAGTTATTTGAGTGGAGGTGCTTTTGCAAGCTGTGAACTCATCTCCATCGACTGCCAGGAATGGGCACTCATCCAGAGGAGCGTGGGTATCTAAGAGGGATGCCTGTGAAAGAATGGAAGAATGTCTCTCTCTCTCTCTCTCTCTCTCTCTCTCCCTCTCTCTCTTTGTGTGTGTGTGTGTGTGTGTATGTTCATCTATAACGCAGATGAAGTTTGTGCGTGTATGTGTGAGAAAGAGAGAGAGATAGTATACAACGTGTGTGTGTGTGTGTGTGTGTGTGTGTGTGTGTGTGTGTTTCGTACTGATAGTTCGGCTCATGGAACTCTGGAGATTTACAACCTGAAGACGTGCATTAGAGGATTTCACATTAGTAGGTTTGACTGAGCTTGATGAGACAGCTGATTATAGTGAAATTGTAGTTCGCGGCGTGGTCTGCTATGGTAGAAAGGTAATGATTCTCAAGTAATGAAGTTGGTAGTGTGTTTTTAGCAGCTAAATGACTATACGGGATGCCAATGCATTTCTGAGCACAGTTAAAGTGTAGATGAGGTGTAGTATTCTACCACAGTACACTGAAGCAGCGTGTGAGCTCTGTGGCAAGGAGCGCACAGGAATACGGTTACCTCACTAGTTTAATATTTTTATATACATGTGCATGGGTGTGTAGGCTGTGTGTGTGTGTGTGTGTGTGTGTGTGTGTGTGTGTGTGTGTGTGTGTGTGTGTGTGTGTGTGTGTACATGTATGTGTGTGTCACTTTTTACTATGCACAAGAGTGAGATTAATGTAGCCTGTGGATTGTGTGTAATCTCCCCCATGGCTGTGTATACATGTATGTATGCATGCATTAAAGTGTGGAGGTATGCATGTGGGTGAGCTATGGAGATTTGGCAGGTCTGTGTGTTACATTAAAACCCTTCCAGTATGCCAACCATCTAACTGTGCTCCCTGTGGCGTTGGTGTGTGTGTGTGTGTGTGTGTGTGTGTGTGTGTGTGTGTGTGTGTGTGTGTGTGTCATGTATAGTGTGTGTCACTTTTAAATGCACAAGAGTGAGATTAATGTAGCCTGTGGATTGTGTGTAATCTCCCCCATGGCTGTGTATACATGTATGTATGCATGCATTAAAGTGTGGAGGTATGCATGTGGGTGAGCTATGGAGATTTGCCAGGTCTGTGTGTTACATTAAAACCCTTCCAGTAAGGAAACCAACCATCTAACTGTGCTCTCCTGTGGCGTTGGTGTGTGTGTGTGTGTGTGTGTGTGTGTGTGTGTGTTGTGTGTGTGTGTGTGCGTGTGTGTGTGTGTGTGTGTGTGCGCATGCGTGTGCGTGTGTGTGTGTGTGTGTGTGTGTGTGTGTGCGCATGAATGTGTGTTTGCAGTGTTGATGTGTGGGCGGCCCATGATGCCCCTCTATGGCGATGCTGTGAGCCTCGATGTGAGCGTCGGCGGGCACGTCGTCTACCGATGCCACCCGGGGTACCAGCTGCAGGGCTACCACATCGCCACCTGTATGCTGGAGGGCACCTGGAGCGCCCCCCCTCCACAGTGTGGTGAGATGCTAGGCCTCGGCACGACTCTAGTACATCTAGTACTCTAGTTTTAGTACAACCTGTTGTTTGATTAATGGTATGATCGGCCGATTGGTTGGTTTTCAGCCTGTTCACAGCTGTTTAACACACTTCTAGGTCATCATTTATTTCTAGAATTCAATTTAGAGTTTTAATTAAATTCAAATTAATGTAAATACACATTTTGTTACGCATTACTGATACAAATACGGAAACAAAGCATAGACTTTTACATCTGATGGCAATGGTAGAGGCCAAAATGGCAAATATGGCAAAAGTTGTAATGACGGCCAATATGGATAGATATGGATATGTAATTAAAGTATTCATTTATATTTCAAATAATTGACATGTGTGTGTGTGTGTGTGTGTGTGTGTGTGTGTGTGTGTGTGTGTGTGTGTGTTTATACGCCTTGGTGATCCAGTGCCTGTGCAGGAGAGGACCTGTCCAGTCCCACCCAAGCCCACCTATGGGGACCACTTCCTGGTGTATGGCCCAGGAGACGAGCTCATTGCCCTGCAGTACCTCTGCTATAAGCCCTACAAGCTGAGCGGGATGCAGCAGAGGACGTGCCTGGCCAATGGCACCTGGAGCGGGACAGCGCCCTCCTGTGTTAAAGGTTGGTACTGACCGAGACTGATGGAAATCTATAGCCAAAGCTCTGGGTCGGTGGTCACTTGGGACAAAGTTTGAATCAGATATGTAACATGTGGAAGGAAGTGAGCAGGAAATAAAATGACTTTATTGTCATCATGTTACTTTATTATTTCTGCACAGTGATTTAGATGTCTTACAATAGAAGTTGTTTTTTATGGCTGCTATTTACAACAGAGGTGCTGACAGTTTTTGTTCTCTGGATTTAACAGTTCTGAGTCCTGCGCCCCCGCCAGATGAGGAAAAAGAGAAAGAGGCGAAAGAGAAAGAGACGGGCCAAGGCAAACATCCCTTCGGAAAAGACACCAAAGATACTGATGACTCCACAAATATGGTCAAAGAAAAGGGTCCCGAAAAAGAAGAAAAAGGACTGGACATAGATCAAGACATCCAGATAGTCATTTTCAAGGAGCCTGGTCAAGATGAAGACAAAAATGTGAGTGTGGACGCAGGCAAAGACCCCCGCAAGGACGTGGACAAAGACCCGGACAAGGACGTGGACAAAGACCCGAATGTGGACACAGTAGGACCAAAGGATCCGACCATAAGTGTCCCTAAAAACACTAGCAAAGAAAGCACAGACGATATCAACACGGTCCAGGAGAAAGACCCTGAGCTCAAGAAAGATTTAGACAAAGGTCTGGATAAGGATGTGCATACACATGTGTATGTGGATAAAGGATCGGAGAATGTTCTTATCATAAAAGATCTCCGTCCTAAAAACACAAGTAAAGTCAAGGAAGACAATGTCAATACAGTGGAGGAGAAGACGTCTGAAGGAGACAAAGACCTAGGAAGGGGTCTAGATAAGGACTTGCATCCAGACAAAGGAGTTTTGGGCGCCCCTAAAGACCCGGTCGACAACCTGGGCAGAGACATTGAAATAGTGCTGCTGTCTGAAAAGGGGAAAACCAGCGTGTCCAAAGATGTTCTGATACACACAGAGTACAACCTTGAGAAAGACGTGAACGTGCAGCAGCGCCGGTCGCCGTAACGACAACACCACCCGAGACAGCAGCCCCACCACCTCCCAAGACAAGTGACAACGACCTGGATGCCGAACCGAGCAGTAACGCTACGGATGTGATCAGCTCCAATGACATCGAGAACATCGACAAATCAGCTCCTCCTGAACTAGACAGAAAACAATACCCAGTCGGAGGTAATATTACAGAGATATCCTCTCCGGGCACGACAGAGCAGGGTGGGACAGGCTCCCACGCCAAGGGAAGTGAGGACTCGGAGATGGGGCCAGATGCGGACTCAGACGCAGACTCAGAGGAGCACCCTGCAACAAAGCCAAGCGCTAACCCTACACGACTTCCCACAGTGACAGACGGGTTGGAAATGGAGAAAGACATCAAAGGGGATTGGAAGAGCGGGCCCGACAACAAGAGCGTCACTGGTAAAATAACAGGAAATCTCCATTCCTTGGCCGGGGTCACCATGTACTGATGAACCTCAGCAACTCCCTTTAAAAGCACAGACTTATCCACTCATCCCAGCCATCATTTAACTCCTCCACACTCATTTCACATCTCACTCTAGCAAAACATGTAATATACAGTGTGCAAATTATCATAATATAAGGTTTTGCACCTACGTCATAATGTCATGTGACCGTTTGTTTACAACTAGAGTGGTAGGCAAGAATGGTAGGCAAGGCACTGCAGAGAGTGGTAGGCAAGCCTACAACAGTCGGTTGTATAGGCTACACATAGTTACAAATAGCTTCAAAATTGAAATTTTAATATCAAATATTGACCGATGTCGACCACTTGTGTAGGCCCTAACAGTTGGTTTTACAATAAGAAGCAAAAAGGCTTAATTTAACGACCGCTTAGCCTACCTATCCTCGTGGTTGTGGAGGATGATCGTTAGCAGCTGTGAAGTATTTTATTCTCAAGATAGCTAATGGTGTAGCCTACTGTCTACGAAGACGAGGGCTAAAATACAACCATCTACAGTCATCCAAAAATGAATTGCCAGAGACAGGCTATGAAGGGAAAAAGTGCAGCATTTTAAACATGGCAAGATTATTTTACCGAACAGTTTGTTCTAATTTGTCTCGTGAAAATACGTGCTTGTGGACATCAATCACCTATCTTCTGTCCTTTCTATTTCATCGCTATCATGTGTGTCATTTGATTATATAATCACAACAAATGCTAATAAATGAAAACAGAATAGGCTTTTGTGCTATAGGCTAACGTTACAGGTCACTTAGGCTAACTCCCGTATGTCAAAATAAACTGATTTGATCCTAATAGTTTAGCGATCACACACAACAACTTAACACAGCAACCTCAAACACCACTGTTGAACCTAGGCTACTGCTTCAGTCATGTAAGAAATAAGCAGTTTATGAATTATCTTTACCCGCTTAATCAAGTCCACATGACCAAAAATAACAACATATTTAAAGGCTGAGCTAGCATAACAGCCTAATATAGGCGATGCTGCAATGGATAACTAATAAAAGTTTCACACAATTAATGAACTTTATCACTCACATTCTGAGTTTTTCTGGGTGGTTATATATCCATGCAGATCGCCTTGGAATAAGCCATCGCTGTTATATGATATAATATGTTACAGGATTCATGACTAACGCCATTAATGTTATGATGCTGACTGACGCTGGCTATAACAGTAGCTTCTAGGCTACCGTTTTAAAGTCTGCTGAGTCTACTGCCTACCAAATCCTGTCGCTGTTCAGTTGAAGTTAAATGATCAAATATTGTTTGATTTTGTGTCAGCTTTCAGAAGGAAGACATGTTCCTTTCTGGTCAAATTTCACAGCTTCTAAGAAAGGCTATCGCCTAAGAAAGGCTATCGCCTTCGTAAACCGAAGTTTTGAACAGAGAAAAAAAAAGTTAGGGCTACCATTAGGCTACATGCAGGTTCTCCGATACAGATCAATGCACCAAATCAGGGCGATTTTAGCTAAACAACGCTCCTGTGACAGGCTATCAAATATTGAACAATGGGATAACGTTTCATCATCACCTTTATTGATGCCTGAAATGTTGACATTGCTGAAATACAGAGATGTAGCCTACTGAGAGGCAGCTGCAGACAACGATGTTCAATGGGTTCAACTTGTCCCTTGCCTACCAGCTGGATGTAAACAAAGCTATAGAACCTAGAATACGTCACATGAAAAACGTTAATACAGTACATAACATATAGACCCTTTCAAGAGAGTTCCATTATCAGCATCATAGTTGGCCCCACAAGACTTCCTTTTTAACATTCCATATGTTATCTTAATGCAGAGGAAGTAGATGAGGGAACCAAATAGAATGTTCAAGCATTGTTTTTGTTTTTATTGTTGAAAGGGTCTATACATTAATATACTGCTTGCTACCCTATTTCACCATTTTATCACAATGAGCCCATCGAACATCAATAGCAACAAATAACATTATCATTATTAGTAGTATGTATGTTTACTATAATTAAATGTTATATTTAAGTACAGTAAATGTTATATATAAATGTTAATATTATATTTATATAATATTGTTATATTATTAACTATACATTTTAACTGTGAAGGTCTTGTGTTTATGTCCCTGCCTCTCCCCTGACAGATAGGAAGAAGTGTCCTCCTCCCCCTCGTCTCTGTCATGGCTACTGGGAGCTGGTCCCGGGTCTGTCTCCAGAGACGGTGGAGTTCTTCTGCAACCACTCCTATGCCCTGAGTGGCGCTGCCCGCCGTTCGTGCCAACCAGATGGCTCCTGGAATGGTACCCAGCCCATCTGCATGAGAGGTACGGCAGCTCTCGGTCAGACACTGACACGCACACACGTCTCTCTGATGTTGGTCTCATTCGTGTGTGTGTGTGTGTGTGTGTGTGTGTGTGTGTGTGTGTGTGTGTGTGTGTGTGTGTGTGTTTGTGTGTGTGTGTGTGTGTGTGTGTGTGTGTGTGTGCTCATGCCTTCATGTGTGTTTGTCTGTTTCTACAGCCTGTAGAGAGCCAAAGGTGTCTAATCTGGTGAGACAGACTGTCCTGCCTCCACAGGTCCTCTCCAGGTGTGCCTCCAAACCCAACACACACACACACACACACACACACACACACACACACACACACACACACACACACACACACACACACACACACACACACACACACACACACACACACACACACACACAACACACACACACACACACACACACACACACACACACACACACACACACACACACACATGCAGGCATACACACACACACACACACACACACACACACACACACACACACACACACACACACACATGCATACATTGCTTATATGCAAATTCTCCCCTGACCTGACCTACTTAAGCATTACACAATGTCCTCTAATATAGCTCAGCTATGACATGCTCTCCCGAGTTATAGGCTTTTTATGTAGGCTTCATGTTTATGATGTTCCACCTTATTTATGTCCCACTCAGGAAAACCCCAGTGCACAAGCTGTACTCCTCAGCCAGTTTGGGCAAGCCTTTCGTCTCTGCTGCCCCCACCAGGAGCCCGCAGGTACTGCACCAGCTGCCCCCAGGCTTCCACCCCCTCTACACGCACATCCAGTACGAGTGCCTCTCGCCCTACTACCAGCACTCGGGCAGCTCCCGTCGCACCTGCCTGAAGACGGGCAAGTGGAGCGGGCGCCATGTCTCCTGCTCACCAGGTGAGGGGGGTAGAGGGCAACATGTTGTCTGATTGGAAGTAATGTTACGTATTTTTTTTTAGGTTAGATTAGATTAGATTCAACTCTATTGCCATTGTGCAGAGTACAAGTACAAATACAACGAAATGCAGTTTGCGTCTAACCAGAAGTGCAAAAAAGCAGAAAAGTGCAATGTGATATACAAAGTATAAACAGGTGATGCATAGACAGGACAAGAAATATAGTGCAGTGTAGACAGTAGTATACAGATAGTTTACAGAAGGTGGTTTAGAGTAATATAAATAAAATATAAATATGTGCAGTGTATTAGCGGTAACCTTATAAGAGCAGATCATAAATATGGCTATGTAGTATGAACAATGTATGAACAACATGTACAGATATGTGCAGTGTAGTAGCAGTAACATTATAAGAGTAGTAAGAAAAAAGCCTATAACATTTGTTCCCTAAATGGGGCACAAATTGAGCAAGTTTCTCAATACAAATATCTGGGCATTTGGCTAGATAACAAACTAACATTTAGAACACATGTACTTGATCTCACAAAAAAGGTAAAAAATAAATTAGGTGCACTTTACAGGATTAGGTGTTGCTTCTCTTTAGAAAACAGAATGACCATTATTCAAGCAACTACTGTATAATGTCAGTCCTAGACTATGGTGACATTGTGTATATGCATGCAGCCCCTTCCACTCTGAAATCACTTGATGCAGTTTATCACAGTTCACTACGTTTTATAACTGGAGATGGGTTTAAAACTCATCACTGTAAATTATACCAAAATGTAGGATGGTCTTCCCTCTATGATAGGAGGGAAAGGCACTGCCTCCTTTTTGTTTATAAGGCATTACTGGGAAAGTTACCTTTATACCTAACTTCTCTTCTGAACATAAAATCAATCTGCCACAATACACGCTCACAGGGTTTTATATCTCTTCAAACTCCTCAAATTACATCTGAATTTGGTAAATTAGCTTTTACATTTTTTGCATCAAATAAATGGAACAAATTGCAAGAGTTATTGAAATTAGATAGGTTTGTGTCACTAGACCAATTCAAGGGTATGATTGATGATATGGCTGTTGCACAATGTTCTTGCTTTGACTGATATTTTAGACCTTTTATATCATTATTATTATTTATACATTCCCCTTCTTTTCTTTCTATTTATTATTATTATTTTTATTTCATTTGTGTTATTATTACTATTATTATTATTTGCCTTTTGTATCTTTTATTGTTCTTGTTTTGTTGTTTTGATTATTGTTGTTGTTTTGTAACTCAGGGCATTGCTGTAAAAGAGCTTGATGCTCAGTCAATTTCTCCCTGAATAAAAAACGGTTGATGGTGATTGATGATGAAGAATAATGATGAGCTATGATACAAAAGGTGTTAGATTTCTAGAATCCCTATTCAAGGAATTATTGTCTGCACAATACTGTTGTCAAATTCATACTATGTAGAATGTCTTTGTATTTGTTATATGTTATTATGATGATATGTGAATGCCATTTGACTGTTTTACTGAATTACATTATATTATTTTCTATCTAAACTAATGCTAAAATTAAAGCTGAAGCAAAATCTGAGGACCAACAGAAATTGTGTCATTGTGTCACAATGAACATTAAGATGTACAGACAGCTAGTCGCTGAAGGTCTCACCCTCCCTTTCCTGCTCTCTCTTTCTGTCAGTGTGCGGAAAGATCTCGAACTTTGATCCCCAGTCGCCAAGGGAGATTCACTGGCCCTGGCTAGTGGCCATCTACCGACGCTCAGTTCCGGGCTCCGGTGGCAAGATGGGCGTGGTGGGCAAGGCTGGCAAAGGGCTGGCAGGGGGCGGCACAGAGGACGTGTCTGGGTCTGAGGGCTGGCAGCTGGTGTGCAGCGGGGCACTGGTCAACCAGCGCAGCGTGGTGGTGGCTGCCCACTGCGTCACGGAGCTGGGAAAGCTCTACCCGCTGGACGCTGCCAAAGTCAAGGTGGTGCTAGGGAAGAAGTTCCGCAGCGATCAGAGGCACACGAAAGGCCTGCAGCACCTCAGGGTAGGAGTGGCACACACACACACACATATGCATGCACACACACACACACACAAACACACACACACACACACACACACACACACACACACACACACACACATCAAGCATAATACAGTAATGAAGGCTGCAAAGGGAAAAACAGTCTCCACACACACTAACATTCTACAACATCATGTGATCCAAAAAGCGAACAGTCATCGATTGGTTGCAGATCAGATAACAGAGACAGATAAGAAGTCACACCACTGGTTTTCAACTAGCGATCGATCTGACATTGCATGTTTCCCATTGTATGTGTAAATGAGTTGCTAGCACAGAGTGACTGTGCTGTTTTGTGCATAGTTCACCCCTTTGGACAGGACAACCAGGAAAGCAGGAAAAACACGCACATACACACACACTCTGACATAACTGGGTTTCACAAATGACTTCCATTTATATCATGCTGCATTATTATTGTTCTCTTAAGTTATTATTTTTTTTTTTATTATGTATTTTTTGGCCTTTTTATGCCTTTAATCAGACAGGACAGTGGAGAACGACAGGAAGTGAGTGGGAGAGAGAGTTGGGGGTGGGCTCCGGAAAGGACCACGGGGCGGGAATCGAACCCGGGTCGCCGGCGCTCTTAAGTTATTTTTTTAGACAAATATGAATTAAGTAATGTATTTAAAACTGAATGTAAGACCATGATGACAGGAGCTGAGTGTTGCGTAAATAAAGGGCTACATATGTGCGTGGATGATTACAGCAACACTGCAGGAAGTTTAGATATTTTTATTCTGCTAAACTTCTCATCAGAGACGTTTTACCGGTCTCAGTTACATCACACTGCACACATTTTTCTCGAAGGAAACAAAAACAATAAACAGTTTCCTCATTCAAGTGAACTGTTCATTGTCTTCCTTCGTATCTCAGCATCTCCCTCATGGACGGTGTCACTGTTATCTCTGCTGATCTTATCGCTTTCTAATCTCTCGCTAAGCTCTAGGATACAGAGGTCAGATGTTCGGAGCTCACACCTACTGCTGCTGTGTTTTTTTTCACCTGTTCTCAGGTGGCCTCCATTGCCGTCCACCCCAGTTATGACCCCCTGCTTCTGGACGCAGACGTGGCCGTGCTGAAGTTGCTGGACAAGGCTCGCATCGGGGAGTACGTGCTGCCCATCTGTCTTCCTGAGGCCACGGGCCCTGCCATGGAGGAGGAGGAGGAGGCGACGAGGGTGAAGCAGGCGGTGGTGACGGGCTGGTCTCTGCTGGCGGAGCCGTGGGGGGGCGAGGGGGAACAGGCGGGGGCAGCGATGGAGGCGGAAGAAGAACGAGCAAGAGTGGGGCGCGTGCAGCTGGGGTCGGACGCGGTCCAGTGCGAGCGGCAGTACGCCCGCAACGGCATGCCCATCAGCATCACCGAGAACATGTTCTGCGGTCGCCAGCAGGCCGACGCCAGCCCCTCACGCATCTGCCCCGCCGACACCGGGGGCATCCTGCTCCTGCCCGCGCCCACCCCGGTACCCTCCCCTGGTGGGGGCGACTCGTCCATCCTTCTCCTGGAGGAGGAGGAGGAGCAGAACAGGAAGCTGCGCGTCTGGAGGCTCCTGGGACTGGTCAGCTTCGGCTACGACCATCCCGAGTGCAACCCGCAGCTCTACACCGTCTACACACGTGTGGCCAACTTCAGAGACTTTATTGAGAGCAACATGAAATAGATTGCCTTCTCTCCCTTTATCCCCAAACTCATTCACTCAATCTCTAGCTCACATACACCTCACTTCATTAGATCGCTCAGGTGAGTTTTCTCCAGCGTACCTCTCCGTCATTCTCAGTTATATCCATTCGTACCGTAACATAATGTGTTTTCTGACAGAAAAAGATCAGATAACACTTGATTGTGCAATAGCCTGAGATCTCGGAGGGCGTCCATTGGTTTAGACCTCAAACAACCAGTAGGTGGCATTCTCTGATTATTTTCAGCAGATGTTTGAGTTCATCCAGGATCATAGATTTTGCAATCCTCCAGGATGCCTGTTAACTTTGAAATGTACATATACTGTATTTTAATGTATTATTCCAAATTGTAAACATGAAAAAGGTGTAAATATTGTGTTAAATGACAGATAGGTCCTAATGATCTTTAAATAAAATTATGAGTGTACTAAATAGGAACAACAGCCTGGGACTAAATGCTCTTCTGCTCTTCCACACGGTTTATCCAGGAGATGGTCTTGTTACCCTACTCTCAGTAGACTGCAGTATTAACAAAGCCCCACTAGATGGAAGTGCTGCTCCTCAAACAGCCCGAGCAAGGCCCTGCATCAAGAGAGAAGCAGCTGTACAATTGTGTTGTGTTTCCCCTTAAAGCAAAGACTTTTCATTTAAGTACATGATTTTAAAAAAATACTGTAAATAAGTGTATGGAAAAACCCTGTGACCTTGAAATGCTGTATTGGGGACGGGTGGGCAAATTGGCAGCATGAAAAGTGTCAACACATAGTCAAGTCAAGTTTCTTCATTTAGCACATTTCACAGATTCAGATACACAGATTCATTCAACGTAACCTGGCTCCGCCCGTCTCATTTCACTTCAGAAAAGAAGCGTAGTCTGGTTCACGAGGCATTCAATGTGCTTTTACATAAACAAAAGCAAACAGTAATAGCAAATGATGGCATAGAACGGCAATAGTCAAATAATAGTTTAAAAAAAGTATAAAAAAGAAAAAAGAAAACATAAAACACACAAGGTAATAGTACATAAAATCATAAAAGGGCAATTGTTTAAAAATGTTAACAAAGTTATAATTAAAAGACATAAAAAAAACAATATAGAATGAATAAAAGACAGTGCAAAACAACAAATTACTGGAACACTACCAACAACTTACTGGTAACCTGTGTGCTTTATAGTGTCCTAGTCAGCCAACAACTTAACCTGTGTGCTTTATAGTCTCCTAGTCAGCCAACAACGTAATTCAGTGACAGTGAGCCTAGTCAAACACCCAATGAACAACAGCACTCTATAATATATATTATGGAGATTCTTGAAGTAGCCCCAAACATTTTTTTTTCCTTTCAGGGCCAAAAATGCCCGACCAATAGGGCCCGATAGTCCCATCAAGGGCTCACTTGGAAAAGAGGCTATTGTCTCAATGTGACTACCCTGGTTAAATAAAGGATAAATACAATTCTTTATTTGTTTCTTTCTTGCTCTCTCTCTCTGTCTATCTTTTCTGAAACTACCATCCAATGTTGGAACTTGCTGAACATGCATTGCTGAAATCAGTATTGATTCAGAGGTAACGTTCTACACCCTTCAACAGATATAGCTGAGTCAGTGCCAAGTTGGAGAGATATTGTACATAGCCTACTGAACATACTGTAGGATTTCAGCATCCACGCTTGAGCCACAAATAAACTATATTTTTATCTTAGGTGGTCTACATGTTAATGGGTTTAGGATGCATATAACAGTGAACATTTACACCTCAATACTGTATGTTGACCATGATTACTATCTATATTACAATGTTTCAAACTACATGTACTGTACTTAAATTCCATATTGGAATTAGCTGATTAAAAAAAAGGTAAAAAGGGATTGGGGCACTTTTGATGTGATGGTTTTGGAGTGAAATTAAAAAATTGACAGAAAGAGATGACAGTGTGTGTGTGTGCGCGTGTGTGTTTGCGTGATATGTCTTGGCTTGGCTATGTCGTGTGTGTGTGTGGATGTGTATTCTCTGGAGAGACAGAGGGGACAGCAGCATTCTCCTCCAGCTCTGGAAGAGACCAGGTTCTCAGGCCCTGACCACATCAAAGGCCACTTTGCATGACGAGAGGATCTGATTGGTGGAGGGGGGAGTGACACAGTGGATGGCTCAGAGCACCTGCCCCCTGGGGGATGTGTGTGTGTGTGTGTATGGGGGGGGGACTACACACAGAGGGACACAGACACAGTTACAGATACAGAGTTACACACAAACACACAGACAGACACATATTCACACACATGCACACACACACTCTTCCATGTCAGCCTGTTGCCTGCAGGTGAGACATGTGAGGCCTATCTGTCTGATGTCCTTGGGGGTCTGATATTTCCAGGGCAACAACATTAGCATTTTACCTCGCAGGTGTGCCATCAAACACCACACACACGCACACACACACACACGCACACACACACACGCACACACACACACGCACACACACACTAACCCTCCCCCATCCCTTACTCAGCTGAGCTAATCAGGGACTTCTGGCACTCAGCATGTTCAGCACACACACACACCTACACTCATGCTCACACAGACACACACACACACACTCATGCTCACACAGACACACACACACACACACACACACACATACACTCATGCTCACACAGCACACACACACACATACACTCATGCTCACACACACAAACACACACACACGCACATACACTCCTGCTCACACACACACATACACACACACAAACAGACACACACACACACACACAAACATGCATATACATAGGAGAAATACATGTATAGGATCATAGGTGACACAAAGGCAACAGAAGACACATATAGAAATAATTCAACACACACACCCACACACACACACACACACTATAAATGTCAATACATACACACAATAACAGATGTAATTTGGACTGTGTGTGCCTCCATGTCAGCAGCTGTGGTGTTGGCTGCAGATTCAGTAGACACCCGATGATTTATGATGGCTCGTCCATTCAGCCTGTGATGAATTCTAGGAGCCTGGCTCTGGACACATGTGATTTCCTCCAGAGACTGTAAACACACCAGCAGCCATGTTGTTTGGTGGCATTTCTGGCAGTGGAAGCATACCCAAAGTCAAATACACACACACACACACACACACACACGATACGACACATGTGTGCATTCACATGCTCAAGCACACAAATACTCTCTCTCACACACACACATGCACACACTTGCATACGCGTGTGCACACACACACACACATACACTGTTCTTCTCAGGTGAAACGAAGGCTGGTTACATCTCTATCGCCACGCGACCGCTCCCATCCCCCTCCCTGCCCCCTCTCTATACCCCAGCAGCCCGGCAGCACTCCCTGGGGAACTTTGTCCTTGGGTCTTGCCTTTATTGCACTTTAACGCATCTGTAACAAGAACAAGATGACGGGCCACCACTACTGCCCTGCCATGGCCCTGGAGGTGTTAGTCCAGTCTCATTACTATACCACCTCGTCAATGCGTCATCCGTTATCCAGCCCACACTTGTCCTGGCTCCTCCCCAGTCTACCTACATGAAATAGGCCATGTGGAAATGCAAAAACAAGGAGCCTATCCCCCTGGGAGGGGGTGAGGTGGGGGTGTGGTGGGGTGGGGGGATGTGTTGGAGCGCTGTGGGATGGGGGGTGGCGGTTGCTTGTGCGCAAAGGCAGTAGCTCAGCGCTCACTTCACAAGGTCGGATTAATCTCAAACAGCTACAACGACAGCAGCGTTGCATCCACGCACCTGTTACCTGACTTTGTGATAAAAGGGTGTTAATGTTTACCCCCTGAGAGAGAGAGAGAGAGAGAGGAGGGGGGTGGAGTCAAAGTCTGGCTATAGTCTTTCCGCTGTGTTCCTAGAAGACTGTCTTTCCCAGGAGTGTGATATGGTATAGGCGCATGCATGCTAAACAGCCTCTGCCTATACACATCCTACCATAAAACATTCAAACGAACTAATGAGGGCACACACACAGACACATTTTATGTACTTTATTTGATTCCACAAGTCAAGTTACATTAGGAATCAAATCTTCTGAATAATCCAGTAGATTAAAGCACACACACACACACACACACACACACACACACACACACACACACACACACACATACACACACACATATATATTAAGATTCTCAAAACATTTTATTTTAAGGAAGCATTTTGAACAGTAATGACTTGCTGTAAACAGTAAATTGCTCACGTAACAACTAATCTTGAAGATCGAGTCTGGGATTCTGGCTCAATAGCCAGTACAATTGATCTGCTCCTTCTCATGCTCCTGAAGCAACGTGTTTGCGGATTTGTTTCTGGTTAGGGCCCAGTCCAGGCCACTGTGTCAGTTTCCCATTCACAGAGCCAGGACGACTGTTTTGGAATGCCGGAAGGTTTTTAAGGGTGCCCAAAGAATAGAAAGCTGAAAAGAGCTTAGGAAGGCAAGGCACACACTCCCCTATATATAGTTTCTTTGTGGCATACTGATTCCTACAGGCAGGGATGGGCAGTATTTCTGACACATATATTTAAAATACGTATTTCAAATACAAAATACTATTTTGTAACTTGTATTTTATGGGGTTGAAGAAGATGGCTCCGTATTTTGTATCAAAATACTTTATTGGTGTGTATTTTTGTATTTTAAAAATACTGCAAAATACTCTCTGTGAGAGTCTATGTGATGACGTCATAAAAAGGCCAAAGTGATGCATGCATGGTTTTGACCAGAGGGCTCTGGTGCTGACTTATGCCAAGCAGACACTAAGGTAACACTTTTTATTACACGGCTCTTCAGAGTGCTGCAGAAAGTTCCATTCACATGAATGGGCCTTCCCAACGTTCGGGCCTCTGTTAAATCTATATAAATCACCGGCAAAGTATACAATCACTGCTGTCAATGGCAACGGGTTGATTCACGTCTTTCATATCCCTCCGCAAGACGTCCGTACCTCCGCTGCGCATCGGGGTTCTGTTCTCCCTGTCGGGACTTATTTTCTGATAATTACCGACGGACAATACATTATCCCTTACATGGTAAGGGTACATGAATCATCATGAATTCATGCATTAATTCATTCATGGTTATTACTTCATGCCTTAATATCTCATGAATCATCAGGAATTGACATGAGTTCACCATATGTCATCCATGACCTCATGCATGAATAACATATCAACTAAAGCATTAAGTATGGTGGGTACATCATTATGAATTATGCTTTTTTAAGCATGATCATAATGATTTTTGTTTTTCTGTCACAAATGTGGTCATCACAGTAACTACTCATGGAATTCAATTCAGGCTTATTGTACATGAATTATCATGAATTCATGCATGTAAGACTTATTGAGTTATTAGGGGAATAATACAATAATTCATATTATCTTATGCATGCACATCATCATTAACTAACAGTGTTGCCAGTCACCTTAAAAAAGTAATCTGATTACTGATTACTGATTACTCCTTTAAAAAGTAACTTAGTTACTTTACTGATTACTTGATTTTAAAAGTAACTAAGTTAGATTACAAGTTACTTTATTAGTTACTTTCAGCAGCTGCCGACAACACCCCCACCGCCTCAACATAAAAATAACAACCGGTTTTGCCAATACTCACTATACTGGAAGTGCATTTTAACAGTAATGCCAACCATGTATAGCAGACATCCAAACCTAACCTACTTAGATACTGAAATTCAGATGTTTGTTCAATAATGTCTAGTCAGTACACCAAATAAGGAAGGCCTATTGATAGAAATTGTGATAAAAAGTGGTGAAATAGGTCCTTCTTTAACACTGATGAATGACATGGTCATGGTATTAATAATGGCAAAACTGTGAAATTACATGACTTAAACGTTAATTACTCTTGAGTTCATCATGTTTGTGGCCCCTCAACTAAAGTGGTGAATAGGTCCTACTTTAACACTGATGAATGACGTGTTAGTAATGATGCCAAAATTGTGAAATTACATTAATTAAAAGCTCAAAACAAAAATCATCATGATCATGCTTAATAAAGCATAATTCATAATGATGTACCCACCATACTTAATGCTTTAGTTGATATGTTGTTCATGCATGAGGTCATAAATGACATACAGTATGATGAACTCGTGTCAATTCCTGAAGATTCATGAGATATTAAGGCATGAAGTAATGCCTAAATCATAAATGAATGAATGCATGAAGTCATGATGATTCATGTACCCTTACCGTAAAGTGTTACCGACACTACTATTATACAAACAAACATAACAATATAGGGACATACTGTATGTTCACAGAGACCCTACTATTGTTTCTACTACTGATTTAATGTGACACAAATCGGACAGAACTATTAAAGGTTGTATCAGCGATGACGGGGTAACGTCACTTCTGTGGATGTTCAAACAAAACAGAGAGCTAGCTCGCTACTCCCTCCCCCTTCCTCCCGTGCAATTGGAACTCTCCTGAGCACACATATCGTCGGTTATTGGTTGGAACACTTTATTTTGCCTTTGAGTGGTTGGCAACACTTGTTGTTAGCAATTGTTTTTGTGTGCAGATCTCAGAGCCTAGGTTGCCTACAGAGACACGTTTTTTTGATGGTGGGGCGGGCAGCTAGCGGATTGTTAGGAAAGATTAGATGAATGTTATAATTTATGTTTGGGCCTTTTTTGGGCCTGCAATCGCTGATACAACCTTTAATAAAGAGAGCATATCTACAGCTCGCATTTGCTGTTAATGGGTGCAGCCATCTTGAAAATGTAAAATTTGGGGTACTCTAGGTTTGACCGAGCTGAGAGGTCAGAATAGAACTTCTGGGGGCATTCCCTGGGCATTCCTTTGGCAACTTCCTTTTGAAAACAACTTGGTGACCGACCAAGGTGGACAAATGGAACACGGCATTACAGTGTGAGCAGTCAAACATAGGCCTACAGTGCGAGCACATCAATCACAATCAGATTGAAACGCATATTAGGAGTTACCATATTGTATGCTATGCGACAGAAAAAATGCACTGTACCCCTCTTAGGTGGGACTTATCAACAGTATCAAGCACCAATGTGAGATTTAACATAATCATCTCATTCTCTCCTCCAGTAGAGCATTTGTTCTCTCTTGCTGGATTGATCAACAGCCTTCAGCGACGACATTTCAATGAAACACTTTTCAAAAAGTTTGTTGTGCTCTCAAAGGAATTCTGGTGATTTTTTATGAACACATTGGGGCACATGTACATGCCCTCACAGTCAGTGGCGATTCTAGACATTTTTAACAAGGGTGGCACTAGTGAGGCACTGATTAATTCACGGGTGGCATGAGGCAAAACATCCAGATAAACAGAAACAGACTCAAGATGTGAAATTAGCACAAATACATTAGGGAAAGCAGACACAAACACCATACTCATAAATTGAAGGACAAAAAAACACAAATACCTTACTCTCACATAAAATTTATTTGTATTTGAATAAAATGTAATACAAATATATTAAAGTTCATTATCTAAGTTGTCTGTCACTGGGCTATGTTGTGCTAAAACAAATTCCATCATGGGGACATTAAAATATAATTCATTTTATTATGTTCAATTAAATGAAGATATACAAATATACTCATCCAAGACATTTTCCCCACAATAACTTATATCTATGGCCATCTATTTTTGTACCTGTTAAAATAATTTGACCTGCTTTTTTGTCTATTTGTTTATTTTCTCAAGAAACTTGAGATTGGTATGAAGGAGTGTATTGTGTACTGTATGTGAGCAATTTCATCTTCCTGAATCTCAATATTATGATCACAACAAGTCTGGGCAAATTATTAATTAAATTTTCACGTGGGGTAACTTGTTGCAGGGCAACCACATAACCAGTTCCATGTCTTCCGATTGGATGATTAATGATCAGTTTCTTGATAACTTTAAAGTGGTTGGTATGAAGGAGTGTATTGTGGAAGTGAGCAAACATTGTTCACGTTTCACATGGTGCAACTTCTTGCAGGGCAACTACATAACCGGTTCCATGTCTTCCGATTGGATGATTAAAGTTCTCAAGAAACTTCTCGCTGCGATGAACAGTCGCGGAGCAATGTAACAGAGAAGAAAGGGTGTGTTTTTTGACACAGTTTGCGTCAATCGGGTTCTAAGGGTTAACATTATATTAGGACATTATTGCCATTAAACACTTTTACAAAAGTATAGGCCTAGCCTACAGTTAACACTTAATGACCTAGCAAATGTCGGCGACTTAAGTGTGGGATTAGATAAATAGGCACTGGCAGGTGCAATAGGTAAATAGTAGATATCTTTGTGTGTTAGCACAAGCAGTAGCCTGTAGGCCAATAAAGGCAAGCGTGTTTGCCACTTACATTTCTGACGTCTGACACTTCAAACTGCTGCAAGTGCATCAAGAAAGGTCCCGCCTTAGACCATGTTAATGGCCAATCGTAGACTAGGATTTGGGGGTGACACCTGGGATGGCCAATCGAATCTCAAGGGTGGCCTGTGCCACCTGGAGCCACCCCTCTGGTTCCGCCCCTGCCCACAGTGTAGCAATGTATCTGCCTGGCGACTTTATCTGTTGCAGTGTTTCCCATACATTGACTAATCTGTGGCGGGTGCCGCAAAATAAAAATTGGCCGCCACAGATGAATATTCTATGTTTAATTTAATTTAATTTAAATTAAATATAAGGTCAAATCCTTGCATTGTCATTGAGCTGCGCCGCGACGTAGCCTTTCCTTTGCCCGCCCGCTCTCTCTAAGTAGCCGCTGCCACTCCTCTGCATGTGCATTTAACAAAATATTCACGATTGTTGAAGGATTGTTGTTGCCACATAGAAGCATTGCATAGAAGACGTCTGGGCTAAATTGCTATTAAATCCGGCTTAGCATCGTTGACCATGCTCAAAATTTGTTCAAAACTGCTGCATTGAAGTGAACTCTGCTAAGGTCTTATCACAACATAGTAGGCTACATTGAAGAGACTAAACTAAGTTAAGTTATGAAATCAAGCAGTATCTCAAAGCTAACGTTAGAATACTGTTTGGATGTCGAATTTAGCATGCTTAGCCTACTTACAGCTGCTTGTCAATTTCGTTGAAGGGCTCATTTTATTGACTCTGACACTGAATGTTTGCAAAATCCCGATGTAAATGGAAAAGTGTTTTCCAAAATTCAAAAGTGCTTGTCCCAAGGAGAAGTACGAACCTTTATTTTAACGTATTTATTTTTCAAACGTTTTAAAGTGACAGGCACTCAATTAGACCTATACACTACCAAGACGATCTTCATCCCCCCCCCCCCCTCAAAGTCAGCTACCGCCACAAATTGAATCCAATTCTGTGGGAAACACTGGCATACGTGGTGCAAGTGAATCTTCTCTTCTTTTTTTTTCTCTATCTGCTTGCGTGTGTGTGCTCCAAATCTCCACTGCACTTGTCACACGACACAAACAGAAATGTCAATCTGCCATCCAGAAAGCAAAGGCTCAGGACGGTTTAGGATATCCCAACAGCTCTGGAGAGTGGATCATTTGTAAAAAACCAGGCCCATATACTCTAAGAGAACTGGTTTCCGTGCCTCTTCAATTTTAGGTCAAACTGGATTTGGACTAAAGATGGCCCAGAATGAAAAGTTGGGTTGTGACAAGGTCGCCTTGCTCCGCAGATTTGTTTATCTTTTGAGCACACGTGGGAGGTGGGGACAGTGTGTGTGGTGTGTGTGTGTGTGGTGTGTGTGTGTGTGCAGAGCATGTTTTGCTCGTCCCCTCAGGTTCCTGGTATGGCAGGTGGATTAGAAAGTGAGGGTTCTTGGCTCATGACCTCACACAGAAGTAAACAATCATGCCGGAGACACTGGTCACCTCAGGGGCTCCTGATGACCCAAACAAAGTACTGCACTTTTCAAATGTGGACCACTGAAAAGCAGTGTTTCCCATACATTGACTTATTTGCCCACCACAATATCAACATTGACCACCACACAATGATTTTTCCAGGTTGTACTAAATTTTGCTTAAATCTGGTTAGCATCATAGCACGCTGCGCTAATTTGTCTAAAACTGTTGCATTCAAGTTAATTCTGTTAACCTGCCACCACAAATAGAATTCAATTCTGTGGGAAACACTGTGTTGGCTACAGCAAATCTAGCTAGATAGAACCAATTCTGTTCCGTTTCGATTTAGTACTGACAGTGAAAAATCGTTGGAAAAAGGTCACATGGCACACACACACACAGACAAACACTTTCATTACACTTCCTCTCTACCATCCACCCACACAACTCAATCCCAGTTACTTGCTCACCTACTGCTCAAACACTGCCTGTGTTTGGTAGAACCTTTGAATTTGGAATTTCTATGGCGTACAGTAGCTGGCTATAGTGCCCATATCACATTTAGGTCCACAGGGACCGTCTGGACCAGGTTCCCCACAGTGGGGAGAAGTTCACCTTGTCTTGCATACTTCAGGTTGATAACATTTAGGCAGATCAAGTTTCTCACACACTGAAACTTCAAAATATATGATTCTCTTGTTCAGTTCTGCACTGGACTTGAATTAGGAACCTTGGGCACGGATATTGTAAAAAAAAAAACACACATACAATTTTGTCTATTGATGACAATGTGGTTAATTGAAAGCTCTGTCCGTCACCTTGGATAGGTTTCAGCAAATTGACTAAGGGCTCTATTTTCATGATCTGAAACGGAAGTGTCTTTGCGAAAAGCGCAAATAGCTTTGTGGGCGGATCTTGGGCACTGTTGCTATTTTACTGGTGGGATAAATGACTGTTGCGCCCGACGCAAATCTAAAATGGGTTGGTCTGAATTAGCTACATCATGGGTGTGGTTTGGGCGTAACATGCAATAAACCAATCAGAGCGTCATCTCACATTCCCTTTAACAACTGGTGCACTTGTTCCATGGCGGATTGCTATTAGTATGATGTAGGCCTAAATATAAATTATTGAATGATTCTTAATTCTGACTACAGAAATTGTGTTCACAGTACATGAATTTAGATGGTAGACAAAGGCAGACGGTGTACTATTTGATATCACAGGGGCCAAATTGTATACACTTTTTTAATTATTTAAATATTTAAGGACCTTTGTTTATGAGTATGTGTGAAGAATGACAAAGATTTATGGTTACATATGTAACTGTAGTTGGTAGTTCCTGTTTTCAATAAATCATTTTTTAAAAATGGCTGCTATGGTCCCAAGGGGTCAAATCCGATGTGCTTACAAAACTTGCAAGATGCTTTTATCACAAAGGGATACATTTTTGTGCTTAACTGTCTTACAATATAGTTTTAACAGGATAAATGTTTGGGATAAAAAAGGTTGATTTGTAAGTAATTCCATGCTCCCTTGAAAAACGTATTTTGAATGTTTTCAAAATACATTATTTAATTTTGATACATAATATGGCTACTGTATTTTGTAGTTTATTTTGATACATTTAAAATGAGGGTATTAGGTATTTTATTTTATTGCCCATCCCTACCTATAGGGGTGAACAGCATGAGAGATCCCAATATAAAGTCTTAAGTAATCCCCCAGATCATCCATGTTAATGAATTTCACTGATAATGGTGGAAGCTTCATATTCACTAACTATCATGAGTCTATCAAACTAATATACCATAACAATTAGTGATATAATGGGACTCATTTTTGCATGACATTTTGGCTTATAACCCCTGTGGTGCATGAGAAAAAATGAGATGTACATGCTGAAGCCGTGGATGTCTTGTGTTGGCTGTAATTTTGACACTTTCCCAAAAATCAAACATGTCTTCACATTCACAGTATGAATTATTGCTGAGATATTCTTTTTTATGCTTTTTTTGCAGTTACAGGGAGTAACAAAATCACCCACATATATCCTTAATGGTTCATGTCAGGGTTATTTGGAGAAATATCACCTCCAAAAAATCACCTCCATGACCTTGATAGAAGTGTGTTGATAGATACTTGAATAGAAAGCGAATCTCCCTCCCACTCATGGCAGCAGAAAAGAAGGCCACATGAGACCAATAACAATGTGCCACCAACAGAAACATTATAGGCGTGATAAGTAATAATATGCATGAATATGACTGTAGCCTATTGCTGTGCTACTACTGCACGGGTCTATAAAGTACATTTAATATTTTAGTTATCTTTTTTTAGTTCTTTTAGTTATCTTTCTTGAAGGGTACAAAGTTCCTTAAAAACAACGGAAACTATCGGTTCTACCTAGCTCGAGTTGCTGCAGCCAACAGCTAGAGGCCGTTACAGTGCTACACTCTGGAGGCATGTTCATGAGCCCCCAGAGTGTAGCACTGTAGCTGTTGGCTGCAGCAACATGAGCTAGGTAGAACAGTTTGTTTTTCTGTACCGACAGTACTGTATGACTGTGGAATCGCTATGTGAAAAATCGCTGGAATTCTCCTTTAAGGAGCTGGCCCTTGAGACATGAAAAAAGGATGATGGGCTTACAGTGTTAGATCAAAGATAAAGTTTGAAGTCTCCTTATTGTGCCATGATCAAAGAGTTGGTTAGAGTCTCAGTGGTCATCTCGCCCAGATGTCCTTGGTGATGTCCAGTGTGTCTTCTGATGTCACTGTCTGGATAACTCTCCTGGATGTTCAAGAGGCTCTCAGTTATACGACTACACAGGGCTTACGTAATCATATAGAGTTAGAGTTGCACATAACAAGCTACAAATTTGGAAACAAACCATATTAGGGAAACTGAAAGGGTCATTTGAAACACTCAAACAGATATAGTGCTTTATTCTTTAAGTCCGAACCCACCTAAAAACAACATCTCAAGCTATTGTCGGTCCAGTCGAACTACTTATCAATTTCTGACTGGATGAGAGGCATTCCAGAGTGGGGATATCCCAGGACATCCCCACTCGGATCCTTCACCTACAGCTGACCACAGCCGTGGTTATATCCTTACAAACCTCACTCTCACTCATGCCATATTGTGTAACCATAACCAGTCCAAGAGATACCCAGCATGGCCACTGGCCATCACGTTCCTAATGGGTCAACCCTAAGGATTTCAACATAGAGCTCAGCACTTTCACATGCATTGTTAAAGCAGTTATTCCACACTAATAGTAGGCTAGGCCTTTTACATTGCATGTGAATCTTCACCTCAAATCTTACCAAAATCTCACAAGACGAACCAACCTCATGAAACCGCAGAGGCTCAACAAAAGCAAAAGCAGTAAACAGAACAGGCAGATCAATAACCAACAGCAGTAAAAGTATAAACTAGAAAAAGTACACCATATTAAAAGTACACCATATTAAAAGTATACCATAAAAGTACACCATAAAAGTGTTTGAACAAAACTCCAGGCTCCTACCGGTAATTTCTAGCCTGGCTGTCACCGATCAGACCTATTAATTAAAATGTGATTGTAGATTCGTCTGGGTTCACCCAGGATAGGTAATATCCAATCACTGTTAAAATCGCTGTTTTGATGATGGGTCAGATATGTGTGACATAGTTCTTCTTAAATAATGAAAATCTTTGAGCTGCATTCTGTGTATAAAAGGTGCTATACAATTTAAACGTATTATTATTATTATTATTATTAGTTCCTGTAATGGATGAGAGTTTTGCCTAAGGATTAAGAAGGAGCACAATAGTAGTCTTAAATACCAGTCTTATAGCAAAAAATAGAAGTCATATTGATGATGGGTCAGACATGTGTAAATATATAAGTTTTTCAAATATTGTTCAAAGAATGTCTGCGAACACTGATTAACACACACACACATGCAGGCATACACACACACACACACACACACACACACACACACACACACACACATGCACACATTGCTTATATGCAAATTCTCCCCTGACCTAATCCCTCACTGCTCCCCGAGCGCCGCCGTTGTAGCAGGCAGCTCACTGCGCCGGGATTAGTGTGTGCTACACCTCGCTCACTGTATGGACACTGTGTGCTGTTTGTGTTTCACTAATTCACCGATTGGGTTAAATGTGTGGTGTCAAATAATAATTAACTGATTCAAACTCAGAAGAATTGTGACAAAACAATAGAATACTGCAGAAGGTGTAGCTTTAATCCAACACAGAGCATAGGTTCATGAAGCCAGCTGCTTCTGACTTTCTGTACATGGTTCTTATACCTTCTCATGTCGTCACTTGTTTGTGTGAACTCAGAATAGAACAGAGCTCCTATGTCCTCCTTACCTCTTTTGGTAATACATATGTGCCTAGGTATTTATTATATTTCTACAAAGGACCTTTGACCCTAGCTAAACAACTGCTAGGGATGTTCAATCTCTCCTATGCATTCATATCCTGATAGGTAAACGTCTGGCCCCCAAGCTTGTGCATACCTTAGCTATAATTACCCCTGCTCTTTGTTTCACCCCATGGATTTTAAACATATCCTAATGTACAGAACATCTTTTTAGTACAACTACAGAATATCTTATCAGGAAACTTTACAAAAAGTCACCACAAATGCAGAGACCAAATTTCCCTCACGGGATCAAAAAAGTATATATACTTATACACACACACACACAGCCTGAGGATTCAAGAAGAAAGTCAACACGTGTGATTGGCAGCGAAGGTGTCTTCAGTCTATAGAAAATGCCTTAAGGTCAGGGGAAAACAACTAATTATGTAATATCGGCAGTTCTTAAAGGATAACATACTACTGTTTAAAATGTTAATTATGTTATCACGTTACTTCTTTACTACAAGCAGAACCATTCTAACAAGTCATAGTGTATTGGTTAATCCAAAAATAATGAATTTAGTCAATACATTTCATAGTAAAAAGACTGCACTGACCATTTCAATGGCATAAGTAATTGCTTTTGAGGCATACACTAAGCATTTTGAGCAAGATACATGCTTTTGCAGGTTATCCACTATGCAGTGCAGTTTGCACTAATTGTTTTCAGAAAATGTACTAACTGTTGTGCAAATGTTCATTATGATCCGAGAAATGCACCAAAACGACTGAGAAAAACTGTACCAGGCTGATGGAGCATACAAGGACTTGAGCAGAACTTCAGATGCTTCCCTTTGGCCCTCACCAGACTCACACCAGCACAGGCAACAGGCTGAAAGAGCCTTTAGCTCTTTGATAAGCTAGATAAGCTTCACACTTCTTTTTTTAACTTAGGTGCTTCTCCACACGGTAGAGTGCTCATCTGAGTGATCCCCACAAACTCAAATGGAGAGTTTCTACACATGCCCAGTTTATAGCCATCTTACCACATGACGCAAGGGCCTCCCATTTATCAGATGAGAGGGGATGATGAGAGCGGCAGTGCCAAACATGATGACCATACAATTGATGGTACAATTTCAAGATTGACCTCTCATTGGACAAGAGCCCAGTTAGGGCTTACTGTTGCCTACTGCCAACTAATTTTGCTTTAAAACAAAAGATGCAAGGGTACAGCCCTTGGTACCAGCATTATTTCAGGGGACACGCTTACCTTAAAAGATTATGAGCTGTTCTGACAGACACATAAACTAATATTATGTTTTCTAGAAGGTCACTATAGATCCAATGGTGACTCTAACCATAAACATAACAAAATCATGGCATTTCAGAATGACGAATTGACATGTGTGCCTCTAAATAGAAAGGTTAGCCTAAATAGCGTTTAGGAATGCACAGAAAGGCTTTAGGTCGACCAAACGCGGATCATCATCACTCCAACGCACAGGAAAGGGAAAAAGGAGGAGGAGGCGGGCAGGGGAGGAGATGGAGGCAACGTAAACGCCCGAGAGCAAGTTCGCGCGCAGATCCTCCTCATTCAGTGGGACTGTTGAGCGCGGAGCTCCACGGATTACACTTTACAGAGATCCGTCAGCTCGCACGGCTGCGGAGCACTCCTATGTCCAGGGCGCGCTAAGGGCTACCTACCCTACTATACCGACGGCTCAACGTTTCGTAAGCGGATGCAAGAAAGCACAAGGGGAGCAAGACTCAACATAACCTGCGGCTGCAAATAGTTCCTCCTGGGGTCGAGAGCACAGGTGAGATTTCTTTGACTTCCACAGGATTCGGTCTGGGTTTGAATGTCTTAGCTGTTGACGTGCACCATCAAATAACCCGGTTATTTCACTGTAACAACTTCTAGGAAATAGTTAATACTACACTATGGCACCATTACAGCCGTCACTTAACTACTACTACATCTACTACTACTGCCGCCACTATCATTAGCCTACCAGTAAATTACACTATCAACACCAATAATAATAATAAGAAGAAGACGTAAATAGTTTTACTGTGTATGCTAACTAAAAAAACAGTACACTGTAGCTATAAAAAACACAATTTTATTTTATTTTATGTATTGCTTTAAACACCTGAAGTCTCTTGGCATTGCCTTGCAGAGTGCCGTCTACACGAATAACAAAGGTTAAGCATTAAAACATAAAATCAACAAAGAAATAATTTGTGCATGCAGACACCAAAGTAACATTTGCTTGTTTTTTTCTTAGTTTTCACACTATAGCCGCATGTTGCCAACGCATGCTTGAATTGTCACAAAAGCGTTACCATCCTCTGTGCAAAACCTTCAAGCAACATTCTGTGTGGTAATCAAAGGAGTCACTGTAGCATTGCTTTTATCGCTATATCTAATCCAGTTAATCCGATCCGCTTGCTTTCTGTCCGCTCCCGTTGGTGCCAAACACGATGGCTGCATGCGCTTTGTTTACATCGGAGCTGCGCGCGGCATGGCGCAAGGCAGAACGGAGAATCGCCAGCTGTAGAGAGAAAAAAATGACATAAGTGCACTTTGAAGAACAGGCTATTCTACACCATCATACGAAATTATACTCTGTCTCAAAATGAACCATCCTAAAATATGTAAAAAATAATTAAATAAAAAAAAAAAAAAAAAAAAATTTTCAAGAAAATAAGCAGCGCGGCAGCACACGCCTGTTAATTAAACTCATCACACTTTGCGCTGAAATGTCAAGGTGCTATCACAAGCTTCTGCAGATATAATTATCTCTCTACGTATGTGTGGCCAGAGCAACTAACATAGTTTTAAAACAAAACGAAATCACAGGCATAGATAAATGAACATGTTGCCTACTTGTAAAGGTTTAATTTTTGTAGCCTATAAGTGATGTCAGTAGGCAAGGTTTTAGAAGCTTGTGAGTAGCATAAGCTATGCACAGTGAATCGCCTTTTCTAATTGAAGTATAAGGAAAAGGGCATTCGTTTCCTATAGGGGCTGGCTCGTTTTCTGTATGTCTGTCTGTATTCTCTGTATATTAGTCACACACAGGCGTGCGCTGTGTGCGCTACAATGTTATGGCAATTGATTTATGGAGGTATTTTAAACTAAGGACACAGCCTTTGTTTTATTATATACCGTGATGTGTATGTAATGTGTGTGCCCGAAGAGGCCAGTGGTTTGGTGAATTGTTGTATTTGTTGGATGCAGTATTCTGAAACCTGCCTTCTGGCCGATGTCTGATGGAATATTTGTCCACATGTCAAACGGCACAAAAGGCAGCCTGAGATTCAATGCTGTCAGAGGCCAAGCTTGGATACATGCACTTTCCAACATGAGTCAACACTGTGTGTGTGTGTGTCTGTGTGTGTGTGTGTGTGTGTGTGTGCATGTGTGTGTGTGTGTGTGTGTGTGTGTTTAGTGTATTCATTACCACTGTTAGTTATTGTGGTAACTCTGATGTCACTCATGAAATCTTTATTAGTGAAGGAGTCATGGGTGCTTGATATGAAGGTTGTGACAGCTGGAAGAAGAAGGTTCTTTGTGGCTTCTTTGTGTAGTCACCTTCCTGATACAACCTCACTATGTGCCAAGTAAATCTGAAAATGAGCTGTGTTATTCAGTGTTGGTAGATTATGTATCCCCAGATTATGTTGCTGATACACTCTGGGTGGAAACGAAATAGGATCAAATTGAATGGCTGAGATCCCTCTGCTACCACGGAGGCCCCAAATGGCAAACGAGTGGCATTTTAATCCATGCAAACAATATTTATTGTCCAAGGGCGCACATCCCGACACCTCCTCATCCAATGAATGCCTACATTCGTCTCCGCCTTGACACACAAAAGGCCGGCGGACTGGCACAGGAGGAAGTGGAGCAGTGGTAAACGCATGGCTCCTGAGCGCGGGCCTTAAACAGCTGTGAAGAACTGTTAGTTTAATTAGGGTACGTGTCATTCATGACATGGCCTGTTTGTGTTGGTTCAAAGGGACTGGGGGCTGAGGCCAGAAGAATGCATCTTGGAGGAGGTGGATTGGTGGTGGGGAGGTGGGATGAAGAATATGTGTATTTAAAATACACACACACATATATACAGTAAATTGTGTCAAAGCACTAGGGTTAGGACGCTGCAAAACAATTAAATGGGTTATTTGGAGAATAAATGTGTTTAATCACTGGTCTAGATCAGGGGGCATGGGATCCTTAGGGGAATGAATGTGGGATTGATTGCCAGCGGAAAGCTGGTGGGGTGTGATGGGGCGGGGCCCCATGTGAGGGGGAGGAGCCAGCCACCAATAAGAAATAAATTAAACAAATGAAAGTGTTAGGCAGCGAGCTGGAGCACAGGCCACTCAATCCTCAGGGCGCAGGGCCAAAGGCACGTCACTAATCTATAGCACAGGGCTCGTATAGAGAAAAGGGCTTTAGCCACAGGCAAGCCCTGCTTAGTGCCTCAGATGATTTAAGGCTGACTCTAAAGGCATTGCTCACTTTAACTTGCCTAGTAGCAGCTTTGTACCTAGGAGGATTTCGGATGTGCGCGGAGCGTCTTTTGAGCCACCCCCTCCCTCCCTCCCTCCCTCCCTCCCTCCTTCCTCCTCGGGCCCAATCCTCTTCTGCATTTTCATAGTAAAACACAGTGACAGCACAGGAAGAAAAAGGCCGCCGGGTTTACTGGCTGGCGAGTAAAAGGCTGTTGATTTGAGAAACATGGAACAGTGGGTGATCTATTAGGTCTTTCTGCACAGTGAACAAGAGAAGAGAGAGAGAGAAGAAAAGATGAATCAGTTGAGGGGAGACAGTGTGCTTCTTTAGCCCTGCTGGGCAGTGCTCTCTGTCAAGCTGCCTTCAGCCAGAAGAGAGAGAGAGAGAGAGAGAGAGAGAGAGAGAGAGAGAGAGAGAGAGAGAAAGAGACACACAGAGAGAGAGAGGGTCGTGGCAGAGGTCTGGTCATGGCTGATCAGAGCCCACAGGCACAAGGGCTGAATCTGCAGGCACTTCACACCGCGGACTAACGGAGCTGGGAACGGGAGAGGCAGTGACAGAGAAACAAGAAAGGGGGAGAAGAGGGAGGATAGAAGGAGGGAGTGAGAGATGGAGATAGGAGAAGGAAAGAAAGGGGGGAGGAAGGAGAAGGCAGGAGAAAGAGGTGTGGAGAGAAAAAATGAGAGAGAGTGAAAGAGAGAGGCAGAGATAAATGTGTGTGTGTGTGTGTATGTGTGTGTGTGTGTGTGTGTGTGTTTCTCCATTCACTCTATTGAGAGGTAGAGAGTGGGCTAGCTGGCACGTTGTGGTGTCTGCTGTAGCATTTGAGTAATCCTCCTGGGAACACTCAGGAGCTGCCAAAGTGCCATCCAACTCCTTTTCTGTCTTTTCATATCACTCCTTCCCTTCATCTCTCTCTCTCTCTCTCTTTTCTTTCTTGCCTCGTCTCTCTCTCATGCACACACTGTATCTCTCTCTTTCCCTGTCACATGAAAAGCATCTTCACTTAAAACCCATCCAACACAACTGTAGTACATACAAACGTATGCAGGGGTAGTGCGTTCAGAGGATGGATGTGCTTTTTTTCTTTTTGTTTCCTGTTCAGTCCCGTTTTCTCACGTTCTGTCGGGAGTGCTAAAATCTGCAGCGAGCTGTGAGCAAGCCTCCTCCCATGGGCACCACTAACAAAGGCATCTGTTCATGTGTGTTTGCGGACGGTAGAACAGACATCGTCTCCGCTCAGCCACCAGCAGGAGCAGCCAGCATAGAGCGCAGATCTCAGACGGCCACAGTATAATTCCCCACACACGCACATTCACTTTGCAGTTTACTTGGCATTTCAAGGAATTCTTTGTGTCTGAGGGAGCATCATTTTTATATCATGATTAGGCACGTAGCAGCATTTTTATATTATATATGATTAATGTGGTGTTTCCACTGTCAAATCTCCAGGAAGTTGCCCAGTTATCCAGGAGTGGAAACTACATGTTACAGTATATTGAAGGGAAACAAGGACAATAGTACGTTTGGGGGCCATACTTTCAATTTAAATTTATGATTATTCATCTGTCACTATTTGTCATGTGTAATTGAACATGAAATAGCCCAAGTGCCATCCATAAGTAGTACACAGACTTAGCCATTCTTGTCATGGAATTCAATGTTGGTGCTTATTTAGTCAGTATATTAGTTGTCTTATTGAAGGAAGGAACACTTTGACTTGTCCTTCCTTTCATAAGCGTAAACCTACTGACACACAGTCTCTCAACACAACATCAATTATTGACCGCTTGTACAAGAGGAAGGTGATAACATGGTCAGATCTCCAGGACAAAAGGCCAGGCATGAGGGTTTACGACAGGCGAGTGAAAAAGCCAATACTGTCTGCCTCACGTGTGACTAGCATTCCTGACACTGATAAGATCAAAACTGAAGCGTGTCAGGGCCAGAGTCAAGCTGTGTGTTTCCCAGCACACACACACACACACACACACACACACACACACACACACACACACACACACACACACACACACACACATACACACACACACACACACACACACACACACACACACACATACACACACACACACACACTTACACACACACACACACACTTTACACACACACATACACACACACACACACACACACACACACACACACACACACACACACACACACACACACACACACACAAGCAAGAGTATAGAGTTTGATTGTACAATATCTAATTCATTTCTTTCCAATCTTACCACCCATGATCCAGCGAGGAGAGTTCGGGCTCTATGGGTTGAGGGGACGTTCAGTGTGTACTGTACATGTGTGTGTTCCGTGAAGGCCTGTCTCTGGCAGCACTGACGATGCCCTGTAGAACAATCACTCATTGTCAGACCAGAAATTAATCATAATTAAACCAAATTACGAAATCATTCACAACAAGCCGGTGTGCTGCTCCAAACAGATCTACTCAGATTAACAACCACCATCTGATAGACGTAAAGCTAGGCCTCTGTTTACAGTGCTCAAATAAGCCACACATACTGACCATTGTAAGGAAATCCGAGGTGAGGTGAAGGAGGCCTCCCGAGAAGGAATACAAAGTCACTTATGGTTGTGAATAGTGGTACTCAAGTATACATTCCAATGCGGCATCTATTTCTTATAAACAGCATTATGGACACAAGCAAATGTTTATGTTTTTCCTACCCTCTTTTCACTGCCCAAGTTGACAGAGAAGAGAACGAGTGTGAGTTCAGTTTGATGTAAAGCTCTCAGATGAAGCCCTAGAAGCTGGACAGTGCCTCAGTGTCCAAAACCGTCTTTGAGAGAGCTACCACCCCCCCCCCCCCATTTCCACCCTGCCTTACCCACTCTCCCCTCAACTGCCCTCCCTTCTCAGCTCAGTCCGTAATGGGCTCACATGGCTGCTTGGTAGGCATGTCTGAACTCCAGCAGTGCTCTCTGCCTCTCTCCATTCACCCCCCCCCTCTTCTCAAAGAGAGACTGAGTGCTGGGAGCCCCAAGCTCGGAGCTCAGAGCGGAGCTGAGCTGCCACAAACTCACTTAATCGCTGAGGGCTTCATCACTTTTACTCTCCTTTATCTGGATGGGAGTTGGGGTGGGGGTGACATGCATGAGAACTTCAGCACCACAGACAATACGCGCGATTCGGTGGGGGGGCCCGGGCACCCATGGCCCTCCTACAGCTCCTTCCGGAGGGCCCCTTCTTCTCTGCCCCCCCTTCCCAAACTCAACCAACCAACCGCCATGCACCCCCCCCCCCCAAAAAAAAAAAAAAACATCCCAAGGCCGAGCCGACGGAGCACACAGCCTTGTTGTGTTTACCTCCGGGCTTGTCCAGCGGAACACTAAACAATTGCCTTCATTGCCTGTTTGTCAGTCCACCCCTTCTTTTGAATGGCAGGGGGTAGAAAAAGAAGAGGAAACAATTAAAAGCCCCTCCTCAACCTTTCCCAGCTCCCTGGGCCCTGTGAACTCGCCCGGAGCCTCTAAACTGCCCCATTATCCTGCAGGAGTTGGCGTGTCCCAAGAGCGCTTCGCATCAATGACTGTCAAACACAGTGGGGTTTTGTGAGAAACTTGGCTCACCACACCATGCACTGGTTAATTAGGATCCGCAATCTTCCATCCGCCCGTACGTTCGTCCATCTCTTCCACCTATAGTCGCTCTGAGAGCTCTGACTGCTCAGATCTGCCTCCACTCTCATCACTCCCATTCCCATCTTCGCTCCCCTTCTCTGCTCCTTGGCTTGCCCAGACTTCCTCTTGGCGTTTCATATTTGCTAACACTGTTCAACTGTTTGTGAGCTTTCTGAGAATCAAACCAATGACATAGTGCCAGGCCTGAGTTTGACGCCATCTAGTGTCAACTTCGAAGCAATCATTTTTTTGTTTATTCCACAAACGATGTTAAAATAACATTCCCCTGCCACAAATGTCCCTTAGGACATACAGAAGTGTGTGTACACAATGTAAAATAAACTGAGACATGGACATCAGACACATTACATCGCTTGACCATTTGTTGCTCACATTATCTCACTGCTCAAGAGTAACTAGATATGAAGAGTTTGCGGCAGCGGGATTTACACATTTCTGTTGTAAAAGGGGATTACTGCTGCCTCGGGGATTTGAGGGAATGTCTGCCTTTGTGTCTCAAATCTCTTTTCAGGGTTTAGTACTGTAGAGAGGATGAACAAGCGTCGGGACATGCGTTGGCATTAAAATAAACTATCGCGCATTATGGAAAAAGATGGAAGAATCCTAGAACATAACAGAAAAAAGCCTGTAATTAATTGGTTAGTAAAGGGTCTTGAGCGTGATGAAGTAATGAGATTATGGGAGGAATCCTTGCACCTCCGTGGGGGCTGCCCCCGTAGCATTCCAATACTTTGTTGAAGAAATATTTACATAGTTTGACAAAACATGCGGCGAAGAATTCCGGGGAAAGAACAACATGGCCAGCCCCCGGGGAAATTCACACGGCGTGGCCAACGGCTGTACACCTCGCCATCACGAAGCAGTGTTCCTGCAACGCTGTCAGCTTCGCTCTACCCCAGCGTTAGGGACGGCCCCTCTAGCCAAATACTTTATCGTCTGCACATGTGTGTGCTTTGAATGCTTGTGGTTCTGAAAGGACAGCGGTCGGCATGCTGAAATTGAGCAGAGTAGAGCAAGAGTCCTGATTGTAGTTTCTGTTTTTGCAGTTTCAGGAAAAATGATGTCAATTGATGGTAGCCTAATATAAGCAGCGTTTGGGGGTTTTAAACATTTTGACACAGCCATCGATCCCAGTATTGGAATCCATCACGGCGAAACATAGATGAGGTGTTGAACACAGACATAATGGGAGAAGAAAGAGAGAGAGAGAGAGAGAGAGAGAGAGATGGGGGTAATAAATCGCTAGCTTGCGACATGAGCGTTGGCGTTGCAGAAAGACCATCTCATTTAGTGCTCGGGGCTGCTCGTGCGCCGCCTCTCGTTCCCGATTTTCGTGTGGCATAAATCATTCATTCGGAATTGGGATTTATTACAGATGTATTATTAAACAAAGAAATATGTGACAAGCTGTGTCAGTGAAAAAAAATACAAAAAATGCAAATGAATATGCTATAGAACACTCGTGTATTCATGTCGAAAGTGCAAAGCAGGCCACAGTTTGATTCAACCGTCTGTGAAACCTAAAGATCATAGGCCAGTGCTCTCCTCAGATGTGTGCAGTGAGAGCTCTATAATGGTGCAGTGTTTTAGAAGGCTCTTCCTGGATGGGCATTTTTGGTTTGGTGGACGGACACAAAGGGGGTTGCTGGAGGAATGGACTAATTGTTTATAGTCTGACCCAGCTTGCCTTTGTGAGTAATTAGTGAGGGAGCATCCATCCTCCTCGGCCTTGTTATGGTCCGATTCAAAGACCAATGGTGGCCCCCCCCCCCCCCCCCACACACACACACACACACACAGACACACACATACACACACACTCACCAAAATTGCAGAGGGAGATTTATGCATGTGCAAGCTTCAGCTTCTCTTGTTCTCTCTTGCTTTCTCTCTCTCTCTCTCTCTCTCTCTCTCTCTCTCTCTGTGATGGATACGGAGAGAGTGGGGGTTGATAAATCAGAGAACATTTAAAGATGAGTCCATGTCATTACTTCCATAGGTTTTTGTCAGCTCACTTATCAGCTGGCATCTTTAAGCCCAGCCAGCTTCTATAGCATCCCCCCTCCCCTTGCGCTCTCTCTCTCTCTCTCTCTCTCTCTCTCTCTCTCTCTCTCCCCCATATCCCCATCTCTTTCTGAGGCATGTGCAGTGAGCTGTGGGGGTAGGGTGGGCTTGCCTGGCTCTTTTTAATGAGCTCCAGTGGGGATGGAGAGCCCCCCCCACACACACACACCACCACGCAACACGCAACCGTCACCATTAAACAGATGCACCTCCACTTAATGATATGTCTCCAGCTAGCTCCAGCTCCTGTTCCTTCTCCAGCTCTAGTGCAAAAGATGGGTAAGGAGGACTGTGGCGAGGAGGGAGGAGAAGGGACGAGTGGGGGAGAGAGAGGAGGCCGCCTTAATCAGCGTGAGGAGGATGTTAGCGGAGTGAAGTGAAGGCCTGAAAAAAGGGTGTCAGCAAGTGACAACAGAAAGGAAGCAGCTTCCATCTGTTCCATCTCTCTCTCTTTCTCATTTGTACCCCCACTCTCTCTCTATCTCTCTCTCCATCTGGCTTCACTCTTTCTTTCTCTCTCTCTGTCTCTCTCTCTCTCTCTCGCTCTGTGTGTGTGTGTGTGTGTGTGTGTGTGTGTGTGTGTGTGTGTGTGTGTGTGTGTGCACCAGTTTCCCTTGCACCATACCTGTGTTGTGACTCTGACAGCAGCCCATTCTAACAGTGTAATCAAACAGCCATAGAGAGGACAGGGGATAAGCGTGGGAGAGGAAGTACAGTAGAGGAAAGAGGGATGGGTCATGAGGAACAAATGAAGAGAAAACTGAAAGAAACAGAGAATGAGAGAGAAAGAGAGAAAGAGAGAGAGAGAGAGAGAGAGAGAGAGAGAGAGAGAGAGAGAGAGAGAAAGAAGAGTAAGTGAGGCCAGATACGGGATAGGATACTGAGTGGGTACATCCCAAAACTCTCTTTCTCTCTCTCTCTCTCTCACTCACTCACTTGCTTGCCGCTTCATCTCTCATATTTGCCAGATGAATAGGAATCGACCAGCAAATCACCGACAGCCACTCTCAGGCATAATGGGTTGTTATTAACACATAATTGCTGTGTGTTTGCTCACATCTGAAAGACCTATCCAAGACCTATCTGTCCGGACAGTGCGTAGGCATCAGGATTCCCATAATTCACTCTAATCACCAGCTCATTACCGCAACAACGAGGTCACCCCAAACAAAGAGTAAACTTTGTAGCTCTGCGAGAGGCATATATGGCTCAGTCATGCATTCTGCCAGCGCCGTTTCTCCAGGAACGTTATGAAAATGAATTGTTAATGAAAAGAGAAAGGTAGGCCTATAGGAGATATCAGAAATGCTTGGCTCCTCTGTACCCTGTAAACTCTCCATGAAATCGTGAGAAGTTCACTAATGTGTTGCAGTGTTTCTTTTCCGGTTGGCACCACCACATTGCCATCAATTGATGCTGCTCACTGGACGCTGCACCAAATGAAATGTGCTCTGTGTGCAAATTGTGTGAGGACATTAACATCTGTAGAAACTCTAACTCAGTTCTGAGCCGTGGGAAGCAGTGAAATTAAATGAAATCAAATTACCATGCCATTGTTATGATTGAATATGTTTCCGTGGACGGCTAGAGGAGCATTTAAGAATGTGTCTTAATGGCAGCATGTGCCCTGCTGTGACAGGGCAGTGGATCTTTGGCTGAGATTATGGTCATATAATCTACTCAAGTCTTGACATTATGGAGTGATTAGCTTAGATCCAACTGCCCTGTGTCTTTTACAGTATTGTCCAGTCTAACATCTAGCATTACTGGGCCTCATATTTCCGATCTGCCTCACAGATTCTATATGTTAATCATCCTCTATTTATCCTGTTCTGTATAAAGGTAGTATTTATTGTCGTTATTTGCTATTTATTGCAGTATTTGAGCCTCATTTTGTGCACTATAGCTTTAATGTCAGTCCTTATCTTTAAGTTGCTTTGAATAAAAGCATCAACTAAATAAACGTAAATGAAATGGGGAAAAAAATGCAGTTGAACCTAAACAGGCATCTGGAAATGTTTTCCTTTGTTTGTTTAGTATGATGAGATTCCCTGCACTGAGATGACCCTATCTGAGGTCACCAGGCCTGAGATTGACCATTGATCTCTGGCCAGTGCATAAATCCTGCAGGGCAGAGTGTGTGCAAAATGACAGCTCCACTGCACTGCATTGATCCACCGACCATACATTTTTAATAAGTCCAGCCAGTCTTGGGCTCAAATTAGAAGCATGGTGTTAGCGTGAGGGCCGCTGGAGGAAATGCATTACAGTAATGATAAATGGCGTCAGAAATAGAGCCGGCTCTGCACGCTTTGTCTTTGTCAGTGCCGTAGGAGTTTGTATTGAGTCAGTGTTAACTATGTGAAGAGAGGAATATGAGGAAGTAGAAAAGTCTGTGCAAATTTATATTGTTAACCTATGAGTCCGGCAAATCTGCTGTGAGTTCTATTTTTTGCAGTAATGTGTTTTAGCTTCTCGGTATTAAATTATCATTGCTTTAATGGAAATTGACTGTCTGAGTGAGAAAAAAAAAATGAACAAAATGTCTCTGACACTGGGTTATATGATGAGTAAGTGCAACCAATCAGCACTCCTTTTGTGACTCACTTGTGCGTCCATTTGCAAGTGTTGTTAATGCATCTTAAAGCATTAAACGTGTCTAAGTGAAGCCACATATGACCCTTAAGTATCTTTAGCAACTCTTACATTTACGTTTACATTTATTTGGCAGACACATTTATCCAAAGCGACTCACAGTAATGGAATAACATTTAGGCTATTAACATTTAAGCATTTTTAAATTTACACTTTTAAACTACAGGGCTACAGCTACAGTGTTAGAATAATGTTTAACTACAGTGCAGAGGAGAATATAGCTAGGGGTTATCACTGTATCTGTCAATATTAGTGCTAGAGGATAGGAGTACGTACATAGTAAGTACTAGTGGAAGTATGGACGAGGAGAAGTGGTAGAAGACAAGAGAGGGAAGAGAAGAGAGGGAAATATAGCGGGAGGAGGGAAGAGGGGAAGAACTATGGTAAGTTCGTATTACCTGTGTGAGGTTGAGTGTGCTGTTGAAATGCTGGAATGGCGATGGTGTCTGTTTGTCGCTGGATCGAGATGGCGAAAGTAGAGAAGGGATAACCAGGGATATCATTATGAATGAAATGATGATGAGATGAGAGATGAGGAGCCATGAGGTGACAACAGAGCTGAAGATGTTTATATCTGTATATCAGGGCAGAAAAAATGAAGACTTTTGGTCATTTAAGTTGAAGTTTCAACACAAGTTGAAGTTTTGGAAATACAGGATTCCTTGCCCTTTAAAAGGCCTGTTGTAAACCCACATACTCAAACACCAAAGTTCTCTACTCCTGTCAGCCGGAGAGGAAATAGACCCCCTCTCTCTTCATCTCTCGCTCTCTCACTCACTCTCTCTCATTCACACACACACACACACACACACACTCACACACTCACAAAATTCTCCAAGCACGCATCTCTCCCCCTTTCTGGGTGAATGACTACTTTTGCAAGGCCAAACTGGGCTGTTTTAGATTCTGCCCGTGATCAGTGTTTGTGTGTGTGTGTGTGTGTGTTTGTTTGTCGCCCGAGAGGTCCCATGGCCTCTCTCTGCATGAGAAGGGGAACCTGAGATATCCGGGCCCTGGAGCGAGGCCAGTGGAGGGCCCTTGGGAGCCCATTGTGATGCCTGGCCCGTTAGGGCTCCACTCTTCACAAGAGGAGTGGGAATTTTAGCATCCTGAAACTATTCCTTTGTAAGACATCACAGCTATTCTCTGCACACACCCTGTTTCACACACCCTGCTTCACATAAACACACACACACCAATGGCAGTTATCTGTGTATGGTGTGTGAAAACTAGTTCAGTGGGCTGTAGAACATGGATGGGGGGTGGTGGCATATTAACACATACCAGCTACCATGAGGCCATCAGTTTTTTTTTGTTGTTTTCTGTTTAGGTATTATCTTTTGATGATAACATTTTTAAGTCTAAATCGTTCACTGCGTTTCTTTCTATCATTGCTCTTTATCCTGCCCGTGTGTGTATGTGTGATACTGTGTGTGTGTGTGTGTGTGTGTGTGTGTTTGTGTGTACAGATGAAAAAGGGAGACTATCCCTCTCCCCCTCTCTAAGCTGCGCTGCTCTGCGCTGTGTTGCTACGACAACCTGGAAGAGCCTGTGCTGCATGGCGACCCCTCTCAAAGCGTCCACTCAGAAAAAAAGAGCCCCCTCGCTCCGGGAAGGCAGCAGAAAATCGGGATAATCGCCGTCGATTATATGACACAAAAGGCTGCCATTTGTGAAAGATTCATTTATCCCGGAAAAGAGGCGAAGGGGGTAGAGGAGAGAGAGGCATGGTGGGTCGGGGGTGGGGTGGGGGTGGGCAGAGGAGAAAGCCTCTCCACCGCTCTCCCACGGTGGGCACAGGCATGACATCAGTGGGCCTGAATGGGCTGGCATTCTCAGTGTGCCCGCCCTCCCCCCACAGCCCCACCACCCCCTTTGCCAGTGCTGCCAGTTTGGACACAGCACTTGGCTTTGGCCTGGGCGAGCAGGGGCCACAGCCACTGTTTGCGGGCAGGACAAAGAGCCTTCACAGGAGCAGAGGGGGATCTGGGAACTTCACATGGTCCCGTCCAACTGTGTGTGGAGCGCGCAGTCACAGCCTCCCCCCTCCCCCCCACACACACACACACACACACACTCCCTCCCCAGTCGGCAGGGTGGCGTGAGTGACCCCCTCCACCACCCACACTCCCGCCCCACCTCAACAGTTTACCCCCCACACCCCCCCCACACCCTCCTCTCCCCCAATCCAAAATCACCCATCTCAACTCTGCCCTCTGCTGTACTACCCTCCATTCTCTCTCTCTCTCTCTCTCTCTCTCTCTCTCTCTCTCTCTCTCTCTCTCTCTCTCTCCCTCTCTCTGGGTGTGGGAGTGTGGGAGTCGGTGGGTGAAAGAGAGGGAGAGGGGAGAGTAGTGGGAAACTGGCTGATCCCATAGGTGATCGGGCAGGTCGATCCCTCTGGGTGATCTCACAGATCATGACAGCATTCCTCTCATGGACCCTTTTGTCTGAATGGCTGCTTCTCTGGTTAACATACTCATGGGAAAATTATCTGCGTTAGTTAGCGGATATCCTGACACATGACATCGCTCCTCGATTCGCTAAAGGGCAATAGCAAACAAAGCCCAGAGAGTGGAAGGAAAACAAGTGAAGTGATTCACATTATTAGTTATGTTATTATTTTCTTTACTATTTTATTATTTTTTTCTTGTTTACCAAATATGGGTATGTTAGCAATACCTCCTCAAATGCCTAACAAATGCCTAGCTATCCAGAGTATTAAGAATGGAAAAGGATATGTTGGATTTCTTCCGCCACAGGTCAGCAAGGTCACATCATTTGTCCAACCAGGTTAAGCATGGAGTTTGTGGGAAAGTGCTACCAATAGCGCCTCCCCTTGAGTTCAGCTCTATTTAAGTCAATTCCTCAATTCCACTATTAAACTAAATTCCACATTCCTTCAGTGATGCACTTAGCAAGCCAGCACAGGCATCGGCACCCTAGTAGAGGCTCCACTCCTGCTGATTGACGTACTGTACACACACCCTTCTTTCTTTTGTCTTTCGAGTCGGGTGTAGCATCCTCCCAGAGCGTTAGTGACCTGAAGCCTCCCCTGCGTCTTTCTATCCCTGGGAAGAGGATATAGCTCAGCCCCCCCACCCCACCCTATCTACCCTCAGTCTCTTGCACTGGCTAAATGAGTTTCAGAGCATGTGCTTGCTGTTGAGGGGGATTAAGAGCGGGATCGGGAGTGGATCTCGGGAGTGGGAGACAGGGGAAAAAAGGAACCCCACGGGATTTTCGGTGCTTACATTTAAGCTGGTCCCACTGGCTCCTCCTCCCTCCTCCTCTCCTCTCCTCTCCTCTCCTCTCCTCCTCTGCTCCTCCGTCTCCAGTGAGCTCCTCCAGTGAAACGCGCTTCGACAGAGGGACTTCAACCGAGCAGCGCCACCTTCTCTGTGCTTCTCTGGAGCTCTGGAGGAGGCCGCCTAGCTGACTGGAATCAGGGGGACTGGACAGGCTGAGAGGCTGGGGTCCGACCGATCTGCTTTTCTCCACCCTAGCCAGCAAGTGAGAGCAGAGAAGGAGTTGGGAGGGGGGGGGCCTCTTTGCTCAGTGTGTCGGGTGTGAGTTTGAACCAGGGATACTGTGCTGTAAAAGCTGAAGCTCAAGTTCCTCTCAAGTTCCCTCCTGACAAAAGGAGGTCCTTGACGCTGGAGATTTGAGGCATATATTTGGGGTTGTTTTGGTTCTCTTTTCGTCTGTGCGTGCTTGTGTTTCCACGGTTACCTACAGCCAAAGACTGAGAGAGGCCGGTAGAGTCAACTGCACTGCTGACAACCAACTCAAATGAAGTAAGTGCAAGCAGATGCTGAAAGAGAGAGGTGCTTATGTACTGTAGACCCACTTATGGAGTGACTTTTGAGATTTACTTTTATCTGCTGGAAAAAAAACCCTCAATGTCTGTGTGTGCTTACAACTCTTACTTTGATGAATTTCATCGACTGTACTAAGGCTTAGTTATGTGATTAGAAGGTTTTAGGTTTTGGTCTTTGCTGTAACTGTCACTAGCATCTAACTCTTCCTCTAAACATTCCGGGCACCCATTGACCTGGTATTTGTGCATGTTGTTGTTGTTGTGTGTGTGCATGACCCTGGCCACGCTGCTGTGCGCCGAGCTGAGCCGTTTTGTGTGCACAGCGTGTGCCTGAAAAGAGAGACGTCTCCTGGAGGTGCTGTCTGATGGCGTTAGGGAGAGAAAGCCAGCCTCGGTTCGTGGCCTAGGCCGACAGGACAGGTCTGGCTGCCACTGCTGGCTGCCACTGTCTGACCTCTGCTGCATTTCTAGGTGGAAGGTCACCTGGTGTGACTGTGTGCGGTGGCGTACAAGCAGCAACAGGAGGGTCATATCGCCTATTTTAAGCTGCTCTTCTAGCGCTGGTTTATTTATTCTTGTATTCAACTTGGCAATTTCTTTCAGTCGGGTTCTATCTGCTGTAGATAAAGTATGACTGCTTTTTAGCCCGTCACAGAAACAACAGATATGGAAGATATAGTAGAATTGTATTCAAAAGCATTCTAAGGTACAGTGTGCTTCAATTAAGACTTAAAACATGTATCGGAAAATATCCTTACATACACAACCAGGTGTAACAGTAAAATGTGGGTGATTTTTGGGAGGAGAATGAGGATACAACGTTTTTCTTCCTACTTCTAATTCTAAATGGAAATGACTCTATTAGGCAGCCTGAAACCTTCATATCATCACAGCGGAGGGAGAGAAGTTGTATTAGATTACGGCAGGCTTTCCAGGGTGCAAGGCGAGGCTGCCACTAGACAGTTCAATTACTTATGTGACTGAAGCTAATCTGAGGGGCTTTATTGAGTGAGACTGTGTAAGTGTGAGTAAGTGTGTATGTGTGTGTGTGTGTGTGTGTGTGTGTGTGTGTGTGTGTGTGTGTGTGTGTGTGTGTGTGTGTGTGTGTGTGTGTGTGGGGTCAATGGTCTGGGTGGACAGTGGGGTGCGGTGGGGTGAATCGGCATGGTGGTGGCGGAGTCTCAGTGGTCTGGCTCGTCTGTTTCCTGGATCTGCCGACGAGGTCTTTGTCAGGTGGACAGAATCACTCTAATTACTTCAGACAAATGCCAGAAATAGGCCACCACACTTGAGCATTCAATTATATTTCTCATCATGTGTTTAATACTCAGTCAATTGAGGAGCTCCTTTTTGCCAATTGTATTAAGCAGGGCATTCACAAACGTAATGTGATTAGAGGGCCATTCACCACCACAGGTGGCCCTCACTAGGAGGACCCAGATCTGCCTAAAGAGAGAGGAAGAGAGCAGTCAGGATTAACGATAATTTGCTTAAGTGTTGTACATTATGTGGAAGTGTTTTGTGTTTTTATAGAGATAATAAGGGCACTATATATATATATATATATATATATATATATATATATATATATATATAGGTATGTCCCAAAAGTAGCTAATGAATAACTAGATGTGGCACAAACATCTGTATGCCTTATGGCTTGCCAGGTGTGAATCCTATAGCTAACCCGCTTTCCCATCATTATGGAGGAACTCAGCCCTACCCCCACCCAATTAAAGGTGTTTTGATTCGGTTACATAACTAGCCAAACATGGGCTGGTCAGAGTGGGGGATGACCACGAGGCAGAATCATCTCTGAAGGTCGTTTTGTAGAACAGTAGGCCAAACAGTGGTTACCCAATTCCCCCCCTGAGCTCACATAGTTTATTTGTTCAATGTTTGTTGTTAAAGACCAGTTTGGAAAGTCGTTTATGTTTTATTTGTATTGTGGACCACAATAACAGAGCACAAACATGGAGACAAAACAAACAACATACAGAGTGTCATACGATGAACATGCCTTTAATAAAATAGCGTAGATAACAATAATTAGGAAAGAAGACACACTTAGTTCAAATGAAAGATACAGTGTCAAAGTGAGTGTTCTTTATATCACTGAAATAAACAAAAAGAATAAAACTGAATTAATTTAATTTTGGACAGATTTATGCAGATATGGTTCCTGCTATGTGACAGTGTCTCCACCTATCCAGGGGCTGTTGGCAGTGAGAACAGAGCACATCTGTTTGTGTTAATGAGGAAACTGACAGGCAATGAGAGACTGAGGCACAATAAAAAGCCCCCTTATCGTGCCTTCCCCAGTAAGCTTGGAGTTAAGCATACGTGGTGCAAGTGAATCTTCTCTTCTTTTTTTTTCTCTATCTGCTTGCGTGTGTGTGCTCCAAATCTCCACTGCACTTGTCACACGACACAAACACAAATGTCAATCTGCCATCCAGAAAGCAAAGGCTCAGGATGGTTTAGGATATCCCAACAGCTCTGGAGAGAGTGGATCATTTGTAAAAAAACCAGGCCCATAGACTCTAAGAGAACTGGTTTCCGTGCCTCTTCAATTTTAGGTCAAACTGGATTTCCACTAAAGATGGCCCAGAATGAAAAGTTGGGTTGTGACAAGGTCGCCTTGCTCCGCCGGTTTGTTTATCTTTTGAGCACACGTGGGAGGTGGGGACAGTGTGTGTGTGTGTGTGTGTGTGGTGTGTGTGTGTGTGTGTGCAGAGCATGTTTTGCTCGTCCCCTCAAGTTCATGGTATGGCAGGTGGATTAGAAAGTGAGGGCTCTTGGCTCATGACCTCACACAGAAGTAAACAATCATGCCGGAGACACTGGTCACCTCAGGGGCTCCTGATGACCCAAACAAAGTACTGCACTTTTCAAATGTGGACCACTGAAAAGCAGTGTTTCCCATACATTGACTTATTTGTGGCGGCCCACCACAATATCAACATTGACCACCACACAATGATTTTTCCAGGTTGTACTAAATTGTGCTTAAATCTGGTTAGCATCATAGCACGCTGCGCTAATTTGTTAAAAACTGTTGCATTCAAGTTAATTCTGTTAACCTGTCACCACAAATAGAATTCAATTCTGTGGGAAACACTGGAAAAGGAAAAAAAAAACATAGCATTACAATAGTACTTTAGAAAATTATGTTTTTCCTCAACAGTGTAAATGTGTCAGAGTAAATAGACGCTGTACTCAAGGCATTTCAGTGTTGACAACTGGGCGTTGTGCATCAAATATAGCATCTGTTCCACTTAAACAGATCTTTCTCTTTGTCACTCTCTCTCTATCCCTCCTCTCTTCCTCTCTCTCTCTCTCTCTCTCTCTCTCTTCTTTCTCACTCTTTCCTTCTACTTTTGCAAGAGTTGCCGTAAAGAAATTCCATTTCCCTCTCTCTCTTTTTAATCAGTAGCTCGAAGTCACCCACCAATCACATGCCATCTGTTGTCTGATAACTTTGCCGACTAGCTAAAAAATAACTGGTCCTCTGTAGATTCCAAACACAACGAGGATTACAATGAGGACCCAATCACAACCTGAATACGTCCTGCACATTTTCTGCAGAATGTGGGGATACGTATGTGATGGTCACAACCCTTCATACAATAACATTCAGATTTGGCTTATTGGCACATTATGTCATGTGATCTCATGGGCTTTTCTTTATTGCTTTCACTGTTTGTGGCCCCATCTGTTAATCCATCATTATGAAGAAATCCCAGTGCCTCTCTCATTCTGTCTCCTCACAGTTGGGCTTATAAAGTGGGGCACCCTACAGTAGAGGCCTGGAAAGAGGATCCACACTAATCACATGATTTGATATTGTGCTAATGTCTATCTCTTTCTCTCTCTCTCCCACCATTCCTCTCTCTCTCTCTCTCTCTCTCTCTCTCTCTAACCCCTCTCTCTATCTCTCTCTCTCTCTGCAGTGCCAACAGTATGCCTAAGCAAGTGGAGGTAAGGATGCACGAGAGCCACTTGGAGCCCATCGAGGCTGCCCCGCAGTCCAAATGCGGCCGTTTGTGCGGGAAGCTCTTCAAGAACCTGCTGCTCACACTCACAGTGCTGGGTGAGTCGTCTTCACACACACACACACACACACACACACACACACACACACACAAAACACACACATTAGACATTAAGCACACATACCGTATATACACACACAAAACACAGACATTATACACACAGAGAAACTCAGACATCTCTCTCTCTCTCTTTCTCTCTCTCTCTCACACGCACACATACCGTATATACACACACAAAACACAGACATTATACACACAGAGAAACTCAGACATCTCTCTCTCTCTCTTTCTCTCTCTCTCTCACACACACACACACACATGCACACACACACACACATGCATGCATGCACACACACACACACACACACACACACACACACACACACACACACACACACACACATACACACACACACACACACACACACACAGTATGTCACCAGAATCTGCATGAGTGCATGAAGTGAACATTGAGACTATGATACTATGGCATTAGGGAAACTGCAGGCTTAGCGAGTCCACCCAAGTCTGGCGTATGGTTCTGAATGGATGAGGCTGTCAGAGCCATTCCGCGCAGATCGTGTCATAGTTGCATATTGTCGCCTGCCAGATGTGCCTGGGTACGACTAGCTGACCCGCAGTGCCACCGCCGAGGTGCCCCATCTGTGCCCTTGGCTTTTCTGAGTGCCAGGCGGACTGGGCGCGCTGGCATGTCCCTGCCTACAGTGGCTCTGTGCCCATTACCCAGATAGATGTGCTCTGTGGTACCCAGGCACTAATCCTACTGCATCCGCATGTCCCTCCCAAATCCAGGTTAACTCTGACCGCAACTGAGCTATCAACACACAAACAAACAAACAAACAACACCCAAAGTCAAATACGCAACAGCCATATTGTTATTTTCAGGTTTTGTCTCTGAAATCAACTAACAAATGCCAAGTTTCCAGTCACGGCTTGGCTTCAACATTGAGCCTGCCAGAGAGACTTTCCCAAATGGTTCACAGTGCAAGGACTGTGGACAGCCCAGAGAGCTTGGGAGAGGATGACGATTTCTCACCTTCCAGGAGACGATACTATAAAAAGCATCATAAACAGAGAGGGAATGGCAAATTGGCTCTGCATTCCTTGCAAGTCCCTGTGATCTCAAACACAAACGAATCGCATGGATAACACTGCAAGACCACCAGGAAGCGTGGGCCACTTCCATTTCAATCGCGTCATTTAGGAAGATGAATTATATAATATTCATGAATTCAAATTGCCATTGTATTCAGGAGTGTCACCAATTTGGCATCACACAGTTGGATTTCGATTTCATTTGTCTTCATGTGCCACTGACCCAATTACGTCCGACTGCTGACTGCACACATGCATACATGTTTGTGCACGCGTGTGCAGGAGCACATGTGTCCCATCCCAGGGGTGAGCGGGGTGGGGTGGGGTGGGGTTGGGGTGGGTTTGGGGTAGGCACAGCAACACAGGATAACTGGGGCTCCCAACATACACTGTATGGTCATACGAGCGACTGCGAATCACGTGCTTCAGTAAATGGGCATGTATAGGGTCCTTTAGGGTTTGGAGGACCCTCTGGTGGTCAGTTTCTTTGCCTCTGGCATTACAGTTTTTCTCAGTCGCTTTGGTGCTTTTCTCACATCACTATTAACATTTGCACAGCAGTTATTGCAATTCTCAAAACAATTAGTGCAAACTGCAAAACATAGTGGATGACCTGCAAAAGCACGTCACTTGCTCAAAATGGATAGTCCATTCCTCAAAAGCAGGTATTCATGTCAATGAAACTGTCAGTGTCATCAAAATGAGAAGTCTTGACACCATCGTTTATGAACAAGATAGTCAAATGGCTTTGTCATGTTTTCATTATGACAGTTCTCTCAGTGTTTTCCAATGCAAAAAAAGGTCAGAACTCGGTGACACTACCTGAACATGCTCAAGACAGCACTAGACAGTACTTGTACAGCCATTTGAAAACTACAGTAAAGTTACACATTGCTGTAGTTAGGTGAGTAAGTGAGTACAAGACACTGAATACGTACATTTTTACTGTATGCTCTTTGCAATTCTACAGCATTGTGACAGAATTTGATAACTAGTTCAACAATTTTGTATGTAATGACTCAAGCAATGAAATGAAGACTATTAGTTTTATTGGGAACGACTATTCAGCATTCATAAGTATAGTTCATTTTGACTGACATGACATAAGCAAATGATAATGTTAAAAACAGCAGAGAATTGTATGAAAGCAACTGATACATGTCCAAAAGTATTTGCAATTTGTTCAGAGGAAGGAGAAATTGCTACTATGATGTGCACAAATGACTAAATGTTGTGGAGGTTGAACTAATAGTTATGAGAATTTTAATTCTGATCTGAAAAAAGCACCAAAGCGACTGAGAAAAACTGTAACCTGGGCACTGAGATGGTCATCGGTGGGGGATGGGCACACATGGTGGAAGGAGATTTACGTTCACACTGACCTGTTTAGCGTTAACAAGTGCTCTTATCTACAGCAATCTCACGGTACAACAGAGAGGCATGGATTTAGCATTACGCACTCTTCTAGGGAAGTGGGAAGCTTTGGCGTTGGGTATTACTGGTGACCTGCTCTCCTAGCCGTGCTACATAGACACAGACAGTGATGAAAACGACGTGGGGAAAGGAGGACGCAGATAATGTGCTGTTGCCATGATACAGGCTGTGTGAAGATGGCAGTGGTGGATGAGAGAGAGGAGTGAGGCTGTGGTCATAGATAGATAGATAGATAGATAGATAGATAGATAGATAGATAGACAGACAGATAGATAGATAGATACTGTAGATAGATAGATAGATAGATAGATAGATAGATAGATAGATAGATAGATAGATAGATAGATAGATAGATAGATAGATACTTCAATCAACCTGAGGGAAGTTTAGGCATGGAGCGAGATGCTGAAAAGTCTGTTTCTCAAAGAGTACTAATGGTGTGCACTTGCACTGATGAAAACAGCATCTCACCTTGGCTGAGTGGAGGATGGGAGACACATCAGGCAATATGCTTAGACAATGGAGAAATGGAGGCAGGTGAAAGTTGTGGTGCACTGAGAGAGATACAATGTTGTGGTGGATGAGACATGCAGGAGCTTGTTATTCCTCCACTATTCAGGAATCAGTCACATTTAGACAGAAAGAGTAGAGGGTTGAGAGGGAGACTAGTAAAGAGAGTGGAGAGTTAGTCTTGTGGAGACTCGAGGAGAGTAGAGGGATGGAGTAGTGAGTAGTGATATGGAGTGCTTTCCCAGGAGTGAAGTGCTCATCTGAGTCGGCCTTTGTCCTACCCCAGAGGGCCAGAGACAGGCCACAGGCGGGACAATGAAGTAGTTGTGTCACGGCTGGGTCAGCCGTCTTCTAGAGGGAGTGCCAAGAGGCCAGGGTCAGACTTGCTTTCATCTGGGCCCCTTCTCTTTATCTCTTTCTTCCTTCACCTGTTTATCTGCCTCTCTCTCCCTCTCTCTCTCTCTTTCTTTGCCTTCTCTCTCTCTCTCTGTCTCTATCTCCCTTCTCCCTCCCTCTCTCTCTCTCTCTTTCTCTCTCTCTACCCCCACCCTCTCACTCTCTTTCTCTCCCTCTCTCTGTTCCTCTATTCCCCTCTGACCTCCCAGAAAGACATAAGTCTGCTGTCCGACTGTGAGGTTCGCAGCAAACCATCTCGGCCCCACATGGAATGTTGCAGATGGTTGTGTGCCGCTTCTAAGAATCAGCTCTTGACAGTAATACGATTTGGGCAGTTTTTAAACTGTCTGGCAGACAAATGTTGCTTGGTCTTGTTTGTAAAGTGTCTTTTCCTTAGAGATGAGAGAGATGTGTGGGTGTTTTGTTGATTGTGATTTTTGCCTACTCAATCACTGAATTGTGATATTAACCCCATCATCAATAATATACATTCCAATATACAGTATTACCAGTTTTGAAAAAGATGGTTCATTCTCTTTTGCCATTGATGTGGCTTGTGTAATAGCATATAAAAGTGCAATTACTGATAAGTGTGTGTGTGTGTGCGTGCGTGCATGCGTGTATGTGTGTGTCTTCTGTGGTTTAGGTGTGATCCTGGGTGCCGTCTCTGGAATGCTTCTACGCGTGGCCTCGCCAATTAATCCGGACATTGTCATGGTGATCGCCTTCCCTGGTGATATCCTGATGAGGATGTTGAAGATGCTCATCCTCCCCCTCATCATCTCCAGTTTGATCACAGGTCAGTCACGGCACAAACCCTCTCACTGCCAATCACATGATTGTCAACAATCAGTCTGTAACTCCATGATAGTTTGCGGTCTGTGATTCTAATCCATACACGTATACACACTTTTTGTCAAAGTTAACAAATTTAGCTTCTCATGGTACGCTAGCTGTGTGTGTGTTTAGCAATAGCACTGGTGTTTGTATAGTCCTGGCTATGTAAATGGGAAATAAACAAAGTAATTAAGACAGAACCATAATACACTTCAAGTTAATCAACACATTGATTCAGGACAATGCAATTTTATTTATTTTCTTATTTCATCACACATCAAAACACACACACACACACACACACACATCTGACTTTCTCCAACTTTTGCACATCTCCATAGAACTTTTTATTTATTATTTTTGATTTCTCCTCCATCTATCTACCCATGTCCTTGATAGCCTAGCCTTTCTTCCTGTTTCTGTCTTTCCTGTGGACTTTTCTTTTGCTGTCTATGGGACAGTGCTCTTCCACAGGAAGTTGATTTACACAGCGGCCCCATCTTGTGAAATGGGCTAATCGTGTCTTCTGTTTCAGGACTGGCTGGTTTGGATGCTAAATCCAGTGGCCGTCTGGGCACCAGGGCCATGGTCTACTACATGTCCACCACCGTCATCGCTGCTGTCCTGGGTGTGATCTTGGTGCTGGTCATCCATCCTGGAAACCCCAAGATGAAGGAGCAGCTGGGAGAAGGCCATGTCCATGATGAGGTCTCCAGCCTGGACGCCTTCTTTGACCTCATCAGGAACCTGTTTCCTGAGAATCTGGTCCAAGCTTGCTTCCAGCAGGTAGGGAGAGGGGGAAACTGCTCTGAAAACCTGGGGTGCATTCAGATTCAAAAGCAAAGTCGAGCGTTTGAATTTGAAACATTTGTATGTTTGTTTTTCGTTTTCCCTGTGCCCTTGAGTTTTGTTCAAATATTTTTTTTGTTAACACTTGCAAACAAACAAACAATATAAGGAAGTTGTTCTCTTTGAACATATAATGACAATGGGTGAAGGTTTAAAGGAAAAGAATGGTGGCTTCTTTTTAAAGAATCAAAATGCACCGCAGAACATACACTCAATATTTTTTTTTTTCTGGTGTATTCAGAGACCTTGCAGACCCAGACTAGTTATTTGTCAAGTGATTTCCTTTCTACCACTCACTTCTACAGATCCAGACAGTTGTGAAAAAGGAGGAAGTCATCGCAGCCGAGGTGAACAGCACACTGGAAGACATCCTCACCAATGCCACCAAGCAGCCACCCGTTTTCATCACCAAAAAGTCACTGCAGTTTAAGAGTGGGATGAACGTGCTGGGTATGATTACTCTAATGTTCTAGTCAGCACACATTATTCAATCTGGTGTCACATCCCATTGATATAATTAGAGGAAGAAATAGCCAGGGGAAGTCTCAAAGGAAATCCGATACAGTAAATCAAATGTTATTAAGAAAATCAATCAAATATGACAGCTTTGCCCTTTCACATCCATTCAGTATTCCTTTGCAAGTCCACTAGCTAGCTAACGGCTAACACCCAATTCCCCAGAGCAAATGACTATTTCAGACTTAGAAGCGCCTCAGTAGAGCGCCTACCTGGGAGCCTGTTGAGTTAAAGTGTTTCAGCCACATGACTAAACGGAGTGTTTCTGTGTGTTTCTGCCTCTTTTACCCCTAAAGGCCTGATCGGCTTCTTCATTGCCTTTGGGATCTGCATGGGAAAGATGGGCGAGAGGGCCCGCCTCATGCTTGAGTTCTTCAACATCCTGAACGAGATTGTTATGAAGCTGGTCCTCATGATCATGTGGTGAGTGCCATTACACAAGATTGGTTACCTGCTCCATTGTTTAATTTTGTCTTTACTATGTCTTTCAATTTCTCTGGCCTTGTGTGAGTAATTTTCTCTGGCCTTGTGTGAGTAATATGATTGACCACCCCCCTCCCCCCTTCCCAGGTACTCTCCCTTCGGTATCGCCTGCCTGATCTGTGGCAAGATCATTTCCATCAGTGATCTGGAGGTGGTTGCAAGGCAGCTGGGGATGTACATGGTGACGGTCATCGTCGGCCTCATCATCCATGGAGCCATCTTTCTGCCCTGCATTTACTTTGCCATCGTGAGGAAAAACCCCTTCACTTTCTTCATGGGCATCTTTCAGGCTTGGATCACGGCTCTTGGAACTGCCTCCAGGTCTTTAAAATACAACTCTCTCTGTCTAACCACAATTTCTAAGGTTTCAAAGTTGTTACCCAAGCATGGCTTGCAGAAATATATTGGCATTTATTTTAAATAAAATATCTCTATCGTTGCCCCCTCTCTCTCTCTCTCTATCTTTCTGTGTCTATCTGCTTCACTGTCACAGTGCTGGAACTCTGCCAGTTACCTTCCGTTGCCTTGAGGAGAACCTGGGCATTGATAAGAGAGTGACCCGTTTCGTCCTTCCTGTCGGTGCCACCATCAACATGGACGGCACTGCCCTCTATGAGGCTGTGGCCGCCATCTTCATTGCCCAGATGAACGGCATCAACCTTGACCCTGGCCAGATTGTCACCGTCAGGTAGAATTTTGTGCACTTTAAGGGGCCTCTCCTCCACGAGTCTACAACAGTCTACAATACCATTGCTTGTCGTTGTAGACCAGGAACTCTTATTACGTTTGAATTTTGTTGTCTTATGCATGTACAAGATACATTTTCTCTCAGTTCTACATTTTTAAGTAACGTTAAGTAAGATTTAAGCAAGATTTCCAATGATAGATTCCCTAATGATTCTTAAGGTGGTGCCTGCCTGGCATTTACTCTGATATTGTAATTAATGAAATAGGGAGAGAAGCAAAAATCTCCCAACCATGGCCATTCGTTGTTACAAGTCCTTGTTGAGTTGCTCATAAATCAATAATGCACGGCCTATTAGATTCACCCCATTAGATTCTTGCTGTACACAGTATGGAAGGGTTTCAGAGGTTCACTGTGCCATGTCCTGTTTTACAGTCTCACTGCCACCCTGGCCAGTGTAGGGGCGGCCAGTATCCCCAGTGCTGGGCTTGTGACCATGCTGCTGATCCTGACAGCTGTTGGTCTACCCACTCAGGACATCAGCCTGCTGGTAGCAGTCGACTGGCTGCTGTGAGTATGGGTGCTGGATGGGGGGACAAGATGGATGGATGTTCAGCATGCATACCGATCATTCTTTGTTTTACATGCTCACACAAACCCAAGTACACTTATATATATATATATATATATATATATATATGCTTTCTTTCACTTTTCTATCTCACTTGCCTTTTACATTCTCACACAGGTGCATTGACACACACACACGCAACACACTGAGTGAACCCTAACTGTTGTCCTGTGCTGCCTATCAGGGATCGCTTCCGTACCTCAGTAAACGTAGTCGGCGACTCCTTTGGTGCCGGGATCGTGTACCACATGTCCAAGGCGGAGCTTGATGCCCTCGATGCCCAGCAGCATGGCAAGTCGGACGACATCGAGATGATGACCAAGACCCCGTCCTACTACGACGACCTCAAGAACCACCACGAAAACAACTCCAACCAGTGCGTGTATGCCGCTCACAATTCAGTACTGGTAGATGAATGCAAGGTACAACTCACGCTTACGGACATAGAGACTTGTATATAGTCACATCCTTGCTGCATGCATCTTTTCTGTCCCTGTTCTCTTCTCTGCATGTCTTTCTGTTGTTTGTGTAAATACATACACTGAATTATGTAAAAAGTGTATATATTTCTTGAAACATTTCTGTGAGAAAGCAGCTTTTTTGACACATGGTCCAGTTGGGATGCAGGCCTATTCTGTAGAGCAGATAATCTCATCCTGGAAGTCTTTATTTAAATACTCACTGCACTTTACAGTAATAAGTTCTTACTGAGAAACCCAAGGCAGCCCTATTTCCCAGTACCTATTTCATAGGGTGGGGTTAAGATGTGGGTGGATCCATGGCAGCGGGTAATGAAGGGGTCATCAGTCAACATCCCTCCACTCTATTGGTCACTCACCTTGTAGGAACAATGGCGAGTCGGCGTCTGCGCCTTAAGTTTGTGATGTTTTGCCTGGTGCGTGAACTCCAAGGGTTGAGTACAGTAGAAAAAAGCAGAGGCGACTCAAGGTCTTGATTCTAATACAAATTTGTATTGAGAGTTTAGTATTTTCAACAAGTCTACAGACAAAAACTGAAACAAACGTTTCGGCTTAGCCCTTTATTAATGTCTCCATTATCATATACAAAGGGCTAAGCCCGAAACGTTTGTTTCCCAGTTTTTTGTCTGTAGACTTGTTGAAAATACCTCGGCTCTCAATACAAATTCGTATTAGAATCAAGCCCTTGAGTGCGCCTCTGCTTTTTTTTTCTACTGCACTCACCTTATAGAGCATGTGATTGGATGGGGAAGGGCAAGTCTGTTACCTCAGGGAATTAGGCTTCAATCCACCTCACCAGAATGACCATGAGATAGTATCTCTGTGGTCTCTCCATTTCCACGAGAGGGATTCGACTGATCCACTTGCCACTCGAGTGTGTGAGCTGATTACCGTGTCCCCTTACCACTCCTGTGAGTGACACACCTCTTCTCAGTGGCGACCGGCTGTGTTTGTGACGTCTGCCGCCTCCGCCGCCGGTGCGCACACACACACACACACACACACACACACACACACACAGTCTCCTACTCTCACTCTCGCTCTCTCAGAGTACATTTTTAGAACGCGCCGCTGTTAAAGATGCCGAGCCAAAGGCCGGGGATGATTAATTAGCACTGCATAATATCATTACCCTTCCTACTCAACCTGACACTGAGTCAGTTTAAGTCTCCGTCGGAAGAAAAACACACACAAGAGAGCTCTTAGGGCTCCTTCATGGCCTCACATTCACATGCGAAAGACGAAAAAATGCATAGAAGTGGAGGGTGTGTGTGTGTGTGTGTGTGTGTGTGTGTGTGGGGGTGCAGTAGAAACTCTAGGGTTTTGGGAACGGCAGAAAGACACAGAGATCACGCCAATCTGGGTTTGGGCACTATGACAACCCGCACGAGATGACATGCATGCCATTGGATTCAGACAGCCTTCGCGCCGGAGTTACCAAGGGGATCCATTCAATCAATGATGTTGCTTAGAAACGGCCGCCCGTTCATCCCCCCCTTCGCCTAGTCTTCTGGCTGAGCGTGTGACACAAAAAAGCTGCTCTCTCTCCAATTTTCTCTTTTTGTTCTTGCATGACTTAGCTGCATATTATGTCTGTGTATTAAAACAACTAACATTCAATCCAAAGATGCAAACCATTTGTAGATGCCTTGCAAAATAACTCTGTAGAAACCTGCATATTAATGTTGCATGTTATTTTCTTATATTTTGTATACTTTTTTACTTAATGTATCTGTATGTGTGTGTTTATGAATGTACTTCTGTATATATTCTTTGTGTTCTGTTGCATGTTGTGTGTGCTTATGAAAAGAATGCCCCCTTATTCATTTATATGAGAATTAAATATAAGCACGCAGCAATATAAGCACCCCACAGCATGACTTAATTATCTAAGGCATGGTGGAGCTCTTCTGGAACACTGCTGATTGCCCCCTATCGTTTCATTCTGAGGCTGAGAATGCATGGGATGTGTCAAAAGGGCCTAAGGGTCATTAGCATGAGCTGAGCAGGGCTTCTCAGTTCATTAAGACAGAATAATGAAGGCAACAAGTAAGACTAATGGAAATGTCAATGTGCTCTTGACAAAGCTTAAGGAAACTTCACTTGAATTTGCCATCATAGACCGACATAACAATGTCATTGATCGTGACATGGCAGATGGAATATCTTTTAAGATATAAACAGTGTATATCCAGTGGCACTTTACATTTCAAGAGCTGTCATCACAATAATAAATAACATTAAGTTGTCATGACACTGGTGGGCTATACTACGAATATCGATTAGTGGGTTAGCGAGGTATGTTGCGCTCAAAGCCAGGGTATGCTGTGACACGAAAGTGGATCTGTTTTAGTGTCGCTATATCACCATGGTATCTTATGCTGTCAACCAAACCTGGTCGGGAGGAGGTTATGTGCTAAGTTATAGCTCAAATTGTGTAATCTACCGCCCACTGACCAATCAATTGTCTTAAAAATGAAGTTATCTCACGTGTAGGATTCTGTCATATATCTTACAGGTGGAGCTCCGCCTCTACTAACATTTTGGATCTCGAATGCGCTTTAATAGTGCTGTGCGTGCAAATATCCCACTATGGACGTGCATACCATACAACAACTGATGACAATTGATTTATTTGATGTTATAGGTTAGACACAAAAAATTACCGCAGTGTAGATTAAGCTATCGCTCATGAATGCGGAAGTAATTGTTTTTTAATAGAGGCGGTCTTGTGCATCTCCACGTTTCACGATTGGCCAACGTCATCCCAACTCCGAGAACGCACACAGATCTGAGCTGAAAGCCTAGTTTGACAAATATATCACATAACTGCTATCGTAGTATCACTTAACGTATACTCCTGAGTCAAGGCTTTGTGAAGCCTCGATATGTCTACATAGCCTAGATATGTCTAACGTGCTTCGTAGTATACCCCATGGGTCATGATACCTAGTAGCTGGATATGGCATCTTACATAACAAGTTATTGACAAATGTTTGTAACTCTAAGGGATGAGAATTCACAGTCTTGTTCAAAGGGTACCATTGCATAGAAATCCATTATGTTGTTCCTGTCACCTAAGCCGACACAACATGCCATGTGCCTTCGAACTGTTCTTCTAGATGTCCGTGACTTGCTTTCAGGTAACCTCGGCCACAAACGGTTCAACTGCTGCGGAGTACACACTTGTTGAGGAGGAACCGTGGAAAAAAGAATAATGCAAGCACACACATCCCCAGCACCTGAGCCCACAAGCTTTCCTATTGGGTGAAAAAAAAGAAAATGGAAAAAAATGTTCAATTCAAATGGAAAAAGTACTGTTTTTATTTTAGTTTTACTGTTGTTGATGTTGTTCTTCTTCTTATTGTTGTTGATGATGATGATGTTTCTTTTTTTTAATATTCCCCTTTTTTAAAAAAAGAATATTTAACAAATCATCTGGCTGACTGAAAACTAATACTAATTCTGAAACAGAGATATTAATACTCCATCTGATAGAGTTCTAATGTATGTGCGATAGCTAACTCTTGCACAATGGACATCAAGGCTTGGGAGGGTTAAGTAAGGGAAGAAAAAAAATATCAAATATCTACCTTAAATTATTCACAAATATAATATATATGCATACTGTAGATGTGGTTGCTGTGACAGCATGTCGGTGAGGGGGAGAGAGAGTCCAAGGTGAGGGGGAAGCATCTGCCGAATCCCCATAGCCCCACCCCACTCTGACCTTTGACCCCTTGTTACATGTTGGGTGAACAAGTAATAGCCTGCTGCTTAGAGAGAGATCTGCGCCCTTTGGCCGCTTAAGGCCTTTACCTCATCACACAAACACATACACCTACAGTACACTCTCTCTCACACACACACTCAACAAGAGTGAACAGGCTGATGAACTGATGAATAAGCAACCCCACCCTGTAGAGTCCCACTTCATCTTCTCTCCTCTCCCTGGACTTTATCTCCAAACCTGGAAACAGCTACCCCCCCTCTCTCCAGGATTACCTCTCTCCACACTCACCTCTCCTCTCTTTCCACCTCTTTAGTCCTCAGGTCATCTCCTCTCCTCCTTCTGGTCTGTTCTTCTGTCCCTTCTTCTTCTTCTTCTCTTAATGACCCCCCCTTCTAGGCTGTGTGTTGCCAGAGGGATTAGGGGTGTTTGTGAAACTAGAGTGAATACAGATGCAAATCTTAACTGTGTAGATATTATGACCTATGAGAATGATGATGTAGGCTGTGGCATGTTGGCCTTAGATGCATGTTTTGGGACCAAGCAAGAGCACATATGGTCTACTGTATATACCCTTCCAAGTCAAAAAACACTGGGGAAAACAACTTTTAGAGGGATTACCTTATGATTCAAGCACAATCTTTTGGCTGTTTACTGCTGATAAAGCACATTCTCTCCTCCAATTTGAAGGCAGTTGCGCCTTTCCTAATCAGAATGCTGACCACTGCCTAAGACTGTAAGTACAGTTAGTTAGAACAGAGACTAGATCACATCAAAAGTGCCAATTGCTTTAGTTGCTGGCTTTGTGAAGGTCGCAGAGGGTACACAGTATTTTTCTGTGACCTCAAAAAGTGACATCTTCAATGTTCTTTTTTTCTCCCACTGACATGCTGGGCAGAGAAACAATGTGTGCTCCAAACAAAACATAAATCTCTGAGCCAAAATTGTTTAGACCATAAACACGATCCCAGAGGATCCTGAGCTCCAGCTGGTGGTGAGGAATACCTACACTCTGAAACCCACAGATGTGCTGCTCTCACCAGCTGTTTATTCAGTCTTACAATTGCCAAAATGCCTATTGCCTTTATATATTCATGCATATGTAATGCAGCTTACATGACATTTAATATATTGACTGTTTACAGACCATTAAACATTTATTTAACTAAATATATTGTAAGGGAAAAAAAGACAACAACTTTTTAAAATGGAGATATGAAAAGCACACAGGACAGGGTCTAGTCAAGGGTAGCATTCCACTATCATTTCCTTGAGATCTTTGCCTTTTAAAGCACACAAAGGTTAGACTTGAAAATAACTGTCTGCTAGAGCTGCTGTATAGTTACACAGAACCAATTAATATCGCACAAATATTGAGCTGACAAAAAATATACACCTCAAGTGAAAGAGGCCATTTTTACACGCACCGTACAGATTCTCCATGAGGGTATCTATCCTCAAATTCTTGAGCCTTGAACTTCATTCCTCGACTGTTCTCACCGCCCCACAATGCTGCAGCATACCGGCTACACTCACGTCAGCGTCGGCCAGATCAGGGAGCCCAAATCGGCTGAGCTGTCAACTCAAGCTCTTGCCACGGAAAAGTCTTTCCCTCTCAAGGAACCAAATGGTGAAAGATTTGACATACATACATACATACATACGCACACATACTGCTATATAATAACACTGGGTAAATTTGAATGCTGCGCAGAGACTTATCTGAACAATCTCAAGGTACGGATTTGGTTTGATGTTCTGTGAAGCCTATGTTTTTATGTTCGTTTCATTTCGTTTTTTCTCTGCGCTCACTCGTCCTTGTTCGTCTCTGCTCTGTGACGACCTTGCCTTGAAATTGTTTAACCACTGTATGGTCGAGGCATCTCTAGATCACACTTTTAACAGTAGTAGCCTAAAGTCTAACATTGTCTTTGAGGAGTCGGGGAGTGTTGTCACCCTCCCCTCTCCAGTGCTCCCCTCACTCTCTGAGCCTCTCTGAAGGAGGGCTCGGGAGGCACAATTATCCACACGTATTCCTGGGCGTTCTTGCCGTGTAGATACTGTACCGGTAACCGAGTGACCACCAGATCTTTACGGCACCCTTAGTGGACGCAAGTCTCGTGAGTGTGAATATGAGCGTGCTAACAGCAGCCGCCATTTAGACGAGGGCCAGTATAACGCTCACTCAAGCCCTGTGTGTTTATTGACAAACCGGGGCGACGCAATAGGCCACTGAGATGATCTCACCAGTGTAGATGCATGGACCTTTTTTTCGTTCTGTTCTCTTTTTGGACCAGTTTTCTGAGAAGCATGGAATTGAAGTGCCTCCTTGCACTTTGTGTACATATTGTAGGTAACTGATTTTATTTTTCGGTGAGGGGACATGTAGAAATAGTTTATAATTGATGTGACATTTTTTGTAATCCTATAGGAATATATATCTTGTATGTTCTTCAGAAAATTGAAATAAATAGATCAGAAGTGTATAGATCAGAAAGTGTAATAAACACCTGTTTTTGTTTTATTTCATTTTACATCTCTGTTCCTAGATGTTTCACTTAGCTGTTACATATCCAATATATAAATATCTTTTTTGTATCTAATGAATGTTTTGAATGTTTGGTCCCTTGAAGATAAAATGTTGTGTGTGCATTCATTTTCATTGTACATAAATATATATATGACTTGCTCTGCTGAATTTCAATGCAGAATGTTCTGGAATTCGGGCATGACTCAATCAAAAAACTAAACCAATTGGAAGACAGAAAACACATTGCATAGTGCAGTTGCACTTGTTGTCCATTTGGAGTGATCTTACTTCGCTTGTGGAATGTGGTTATTATCCTGTTATGTGCCAGCTCTTAAGCACAGATGTCGAAGATTAAAATTTATACGCTGTGTACATAAAACAGAAATAAAAAAAACGTCACTACTGTTGTCCGTTCTGAGTAAATACTAACCAGAACCACTGAGAAGAGCTTGTCAAACTGTGAGCCCATCTCCTAAAGAATTCACAGAGTGCAGCTCACTATGGTAGATAACAAGTAGGCCTACATGACCTATCTAAAAATCACCCCACAATGTGTCAGCAGTTCAAATCATAAGGGCATGCTTGTTTGTTTTTTTCCGCAAGCATGAACTGCCACACATACTCAGCTACTCTTCGGGCCTAACATTTAAGCAGGATGGAGATATTCTTGCGAAGAGTTGACCTAGAGTCGATCAAAGAGCATATAAACTTTTACAGGAACACAAAAAGTCAGCAGTTCTAAAATTCCCCTTCTGCCACCCCACGTGTTTTGGTATCTGCCAGTTCTCACCAGGGTCAGGCCGAAAAACAGAGCTCCACACCGTTAAGACAATTGGAATTTTAGGGCATATGACCAAAAACAAGGGCCAGTAAGAAAACCAATTAGGGACATGCTGTTTGACCCGTTGAGTTAGCCTGCTAACCTGCCTGACCTCGACCCCCATCTCTGTGTCCTGTGCAGACCTCCCCTCCGATACAAGTCCTCTGTGTGAAGCCACTCTCATCATTTTCATCCCTGTTGAAAATGACTGGGTTGGGACAGAGTAGAAAAGAAATGTGTAAACAAACACAATATAATAATTAAAAAAAGAAACAACTACAGTTTTTTTTTCTTTACCAGACCTGTGGTATAAAATTCCATGTTCATACATATCAGTATGTGTTGTACCACTGGTGTACATACAGCTATGATAACTAATAAATGTTGATTCAACTAAGTCTGTTCCCTTCTGTTCTGTTCTTTACCAGAGACATCTCTGTCATCATGCACAAAGCTCTCACCTGGCACACACATGAGCACATCTTGTCTATTTCAGCATGCAGCGTCAGTGCTGTGAGATCACATTGTTCAGATGAAACTAAGTAGGTGGAATGTTCTAGATCATCATGAAAGAGAAATATGTGATGTAGAGTATCTGATTGTGCCATTTTTTCTCAATTGAATGATAATAATTCATCCCCTCACTCACATCAAAGCAACTAATGTTGTTGCAAGTGGCATATACACATATGTGTACTGTACATATGGAGTGGAAAGAGAGACTGTTCTATGGACTGGGCTTAGCTGGCACAGCCCTTCCTGTCCTTTCTGTAGGACAAATAATAGGCACCTGAACACCAATTTTTGATAAAATGGTAGATCCTTGCACTATAACTATATTCCGTTCAGTGCTTATGAAAGATCTACTGTAAATGATAGCTTCTAAATTCTCCAGTGTTCCCATCATTTACATAAATAACAAACTCTTACATTCCTACATTCTTTTGTTTACCCCTTATTTGTAAGATATTAGTAGATCGTGTTTTTGATTCATGTTTGTTTTATTTGTCCACTATAGCATAAAGCAGTATGTCACAAATGTTGTCACAATGCACAACCATGCTCCAAACCTTCAATTTTCAAGATGGCCGTCTCTATTGTCTCTTTTGCCAGCAGTCCAAGGAAAAAAAATATCTGCCTTCATCATCATTTGGATTCCATGGCAACCATGTTCTGTGTGACTGCATGTGGACCCCCTCCGCCTCCGCTCCCCCGGCCTCTCCACTGCACTCTGTTCTTCCTCCCCCTCAGAAGACCAGCAGCAACACCATTTCATGTTTTACTAGACATTTTTTGTTTTTTTTTATTTCAGCCCAGGACTTCACAAGCCTATTTCTAGCCATGATCGTTTGTTAAGTCTTTGTTACACACTCATAACATACTCCTATGCTAATACATTTTGCTATTTTGTCTTCAGAATCAATCAAAGGCGACAGCATTACAAACAGGAAGGGATACAGTTGAGTCAAGCACCCTGACAAATGGAGTGATATGAATGAATATCATTCTGAACGTGTCTCCCCTTTGCAGCGTTCAGGGGATTCCATGTCCAGCCCCTTATGTGGTTTAATAACACATATTTAATTAGTCATTCTTTTATAGATTGCTTTGATCATTGTGTGTTGTGTGTGTGTCTGTCTGGGTGTGTGTGTCAGAATACTATCAAACTATTCAAAGTTTTGAGCAAATAAAGTCTTTGTCATTGCCTCTGAGAAAATTGCATTTACGTAAAAGATGATAAGTGGCTGGATATTATACTGAATATGATCACAATCTGCCCAATGACCGCTGGTTAAATATTAATTTCAAAGGTGCAAAAGTCTTATTTAATAATAAAAAAAGGATTGACTTCTGGGTCTGCTGATGCACGCTAAACTAATGAGAATATAGCATACACAAACAACCAGCCAAAAATCATAAATTAAAATAGTGACGTCTTGTTGTCTTGATCTAAAACATAAAAATCCCAAATCCACAGGAAACAATATGAAACATACACAATATGTTAATGGAAAGAAATAACAATTGAAATACACTGAAAACAGAAAACACTCAAACAATTTCCTGTGGACTGCTCTGTCCATTTTCAAACTGTTTCAGCAGGAAAAACAAAAACAAAAAAAAACTTTTAGAAATCCTGAATTATCATTCAGCCACCATTGTCCCCTCGCCACAGTATTGCCTGTTCTGTCTCTATTCCTAACCTGAAACATCCTAAGGCCAAGCTTATTAAAAACCATTGCTCTGAGCGCCCTATGTACAGCTTTGAAACAATATCTTTAACTCGATTATCATTTATTCCCCCCTCCCTCCACCCTGCATGTTCCATACACACCCCAGCCCCAAATACATCATCCCTCCTACCTGACCTCTGACCGACCTGCCCACCCCACTGAATGTTGCTTGCAACACAGTTTGGTGTGAATCAGTGAGTTCAGAGATAATATATATCAGTGAACTCTATGATAAATTGGGTCTCCACTTCAGTGATGGGGGACATAAAACCATGGGAGAATCCACAGTGAACCTCTCAATTATAGAAAGGACCATATATAGAACCTCTCACTTATAGAAAGGACAAATATGTCCATGCTTCGATGTAACATTTCAATTCCCACTGTCTTGTTTTGTTTTCTCTTTTTTCAGTAAGAAATAGACTGACTGACCCTAACATTACAATCTATACACTGCCCATCCCCCCCAATACTCACACATACACATACCAATACATATATGTATGCATACACATAAACATGCATTCACACTCTCACTATATCTCTCTTCATCTATATTCATACAATCGCACGCACACACACACACACACACACACACACACACACACACACACACACACACACACACACACACACACACACACATATACACATACAGAGGCAAATACACAAAGTGTGTGTGCATTCAAGCAAAATCCTCACAAGCTGTTGGGCAGCCTCAGATTTCAGTTTCAGGCTGTCGCTCTGCTCATCTCTCTGCTCCTCCACACTCACTCTCAGCACATGTCCCCTGCCTTCTAGCTGCTGTTACCGCTCACCCTCTCTCTCTCTCACACACACACACACACACACACACACACACACACACACACATACTCTCTTTCTCTTTCTCTTTCTCTTTGGCTCGCCCACAGGGCTCTGCCTGGCCCCTTCTCTTCACGGCTTCTCCGAGGAGCCCTCCATGGTGATGGCGGTGAACTCTTCTGCGTTGCCGTTCTCTTGGATCTTCTCCTTGTTCATGAGCGTCACCATCTCCTGCTCGCGCTCCTCGGCGCGGGAGCCGACCACCGCCGCCGCTGACCCGTTGCCCTCGCTGCCGCTGTTCTTGCTGATGTTAAGCGTCTGGTGCTTTCCACACCATCTGCAACGGAGACCGGGGGCATTGATCATGTTACAGTTCTTTATTTATTTATTTATTTATTTTGCCTTCGCCACACTAATATTGCCCCAAAATAATTTTGTTGTGGACTGATTAAGCGTTACAGCATAATGGCAAATAATTTGTCAAACAACTCACCTTTTCCTTGTCACAACAGCGGCACAAACAAGAACAATTGCTGCAAGTGCCACCAGCACTCCAATAATGACCAACCAATCTGTTATTGGGGATAGAGGAGAGGGCAGATTATAAAGGGCCACAAATCCAATATGCATTGAAGATAATGCAGATATTAAGATATGAAGACGGGTATAAAATATGGCAGCACTACTGAGAGATATAAACATAATGAAAATCCTGAAACACTTTGTAAGCTAAACATATCAATTAACTCTCAATATGCAATTTAATTTTTAAATAAATCTAAGCAAAAGAGATCTCAAAGGAGACACTACTGTACCACCATAATGTACTAATTCATCAGATGAAGGGGTGATATACGGATGAATGGGGGATATGCTCACCATTGCCCTCCTTCTCCTCCTGCTTGTCAGTTTGCCCCAGTTCATCCACATTCGCTTTCGGGATATCTGGAGCAATCACAGAACAGAGTCCAGTGATGTACTGTTAGGTTACTGTATGTGGACTTACACACACACGCGCGCGCGCGCACACACACACACACACACACACACACACACACACACACACACACACACACACACACAAATAGCCAATAACTGTATGGAATTTAGTCTAATCTCTGTAATCTCTGTCACTATAAATGGACAAAGCAGTGCATGTAGGTGTGAGCGCCAGTCTGAACATTATACAACGAAACACCAGAGGGCGCTGTTTGGCAGACCACTTGTCCTTATGGGTATAGGCCCGTGTGGCTGCTCTCCTACAGAATCCTGATGTGTTGTGCTGTACATGTAAAATGCAGCGAGCAAGGACATGACACTCTGACTGTTAAATGAGAATTACTGAAAGCCTGCACAGGACAACTACTTAACAGTTTGTCTCTCTGTGTGTGTGTGTGTGTGTGTGTGTGTGTGTGTGTGTGTGTGTGTGTGTGTGTGTGTATGTGTGTGTGTGTGTGACTGTGAAAGAGAAAGAAAGAGAAAGAAAGAAAGATGAAAAGACAGTCATATCCAGAATTGTGGGCCCAAAAATACGTTTCTTCACTGTTAAAAATATGTTTCTTCACTGTTAAAAATACGTTTCTTCACTGTTAAAAATACGTTTCTTCACATCAGCAACAAAAAAAAAATGTGTTGTGTTTATGTGCCAGCTGTGTGGTAACAGTGACATGATGTGTGGTAATGGGTAGGTATTGTATATGAGGCCCGACCACCCAAGCCCAAGGACATTAATATCTCAGATCTGGACGAGGCGGTGGAGAAAGCTTCCTGAAGCTAACTGCTAACCTGTGTTGCTGGGCTGGGCTGTTGGTTTCATCGTCATCGTATTGGTAGGTATCTCTGGGCCGTCGGGGGGCAGGATCCCTGATCCCGTAGTGTCGTCCTGAAACAAGATAGTGGTCTTTCCCGTCGGGCTGTTTCTCTGGTCCTCTTCTGGGGTCACTGGTGTTGTGTTGAACCCCCTCTCGCTGATCACACCCTCCTCCGTGCTAAGGTCGGACGCATACGTGGGCTCCTCCCCCATGTCTCCCAGTGTGGTGGTCTCGTTGTGCTCTTCTGGTTCCATAGTGTCAGTGATCGCGTTGACCGGGACCAGGTCCGGTTCTAACATGGGCTCAGCTGTGGTATCTGGGCTGTCTGTGATCTCTCCAGAGGAAGGTGTCTCAGTGGCAGCAGCTTCTGCAGCAGAAAGAGTAAGCACTGTTACAAAGGTCCAAAAGAGACCTTCTGAGATGCAGTTACATCAAAGATTGTCTTTTTACTTTAGCAACAGTCTTTGGTTACATTCTCCACCTGTCTCTATAGCATTGGAATAGCCTAGGTATAGCCCAGAAGTAATATTGGATTGTACCTTCCTATTTTCTACTTTAAAGACATCTGTAAATATAAGTATAAATATAAGTATAAGTATCTTTTGATCCCTTGAGGGAAATTTGGTCTCTGCATTTATCCCAATCCGTGAATTAGTGAAACACACTCAGCACACAGTGAGGTGAAGCACACACTAATCCCGGCGCAGTGAGCTGCCTGCTACAACAACATCGCTCGGGGAGCAGTGAGGGGTTAGGTGCTTTGCTCAAGGGCACTTCAGCCGCTTCCTACTGGTCGGGGTTCGAACCGGCAACCCTCCGGTTACAAGCGCTAAACAGTAGGCCACGTTTGCCCCTGCCATTCTAAAATCCATTTTAACTATAGCTAAAATTACATTTCTACAAATACAAATTAAATATCACATATAGAATGTGTTCTACACAGTTTTAATTTAATTAGAGAGGTGATGTTTTCTGAATGTTCCCAAATTGAACTAATGCATCTTTTTGGAACAGACACGGAACTGACCTACAAGGCAAGTTCTAATGATGCTGAGAGATCTTACCACTGCTGTCAGGTTTTGTAGACAAAGGGTTGATGGCTTTTTCACAGTTCTCCCCAGTTGAATCTTTTGACCAGAGGAAACAGAACAAAATTGGCACATAATCAGCAAGATTGTTTTTCTCAGTTAAACCAAAAATGAGAGTTAAAACAAAAATGAAAATGAATTTATCATACCTGTTTCATTATAACAGTAAGCATCGCTAAGGTCGCTTGAGTTTGCAGGCTTGATTCCGATGCCAGTCTGGTTCAAGTAGCATTTTTCATGTGGTTTTTGTCGCAGAATGCTGATGCTCATATTAGCAGTCCACCCATACCTGAAAGAGAACATCACGTTTCATTATCCTTTACAGTGTCTGTCTGTCTGTCTGTCTGTCTGTCCATCCATCCGTCCGTCTGGCTGGCTGGCTGAATGACTGCAAATTTGCTTTTTAATTTAGTTCATAGAATAGAATAGAATAGAATAGAATAGAATATCCTGGATCTTTTGATGCAACGTCCAATCAGAGTTCCTCACCTACAGGTCTCCATGTTGTTGTTGTAAGCATTGCGGACCTGCTCCTCTGTTGCCAGTGTGGTGCCCAGGGACTGGCACAGAGACTCTGCATCGCCATATGTAAGGTTGTAGCGATCAGGGCCTTCCACGTGGAACACACCATGATAACTGCAACTTCGGGACTTAACTGAAAGTTAGAAAGAGGGAGGAGAGAGAGAGAGAAAGAGGGAGAGTAAGAAAGAGGGACAGAGAGATTGTAATGATTTAGATAAACCACAATAAAAGAGATAATGTCTGCCTCTCAAGTTGTTATTACTTGTCACATTCACACATAGTCACAAAATCTCACAGCAGACTGGCAACAAGTATGACAAGTATGACTCTGAGAGGGGTAAGAGATGTCTTATAGGTGCATCTGGCCTGTTAACATTGGCCCATGGACAACAGATGCAAAATAGCCATTTTGGCTAAGTCTGGCGCATTTACATTTTTATGTTCATTAATGTTCACTGTCCATGTCTAAATAAACCTTACATAATAAATAAAAAAATAAATAATTCATTAACTAGGACAAAACAAAAACGAAACCGAATCATGACATCGACAATTTTGTTCAGAAGCCATGCATTGCATCTCTTCAATGCAACACTGATACGTTCTGACAGTGTGGACAGCACCATCTTTAATTCCATTACATATACATCTACTCATTGAGCTGATACAAATGAGAACTAACATTCACGCTACATTAGTTAGTTTAACAATAAAGTTATTTCACAAACTAGAAGATGAGAGGGCAGAAGTACAAATCAAAGGAAATAGTAATAGAATGAGGAGTAGAGAGGAGTTGTAGGAGAAAAGAAGTGCACTTTAATATTCAGAGGTGCTCAATTTATGACAAAAGTATAACAGGTGATCTTCCATCATTGTTTCTATCTTTTTCCAATTGTTGCTGTACAGTGTTATCCTGAATTGTCCCATCTATACTGTATATTACACCATTACAACAGATCAAGTGACAGCCCAACTAAAGAAGCACATCTTCAATTTGAGGCTACGCTTTGGACAAGTTCAAACACTGTGGAAGACATCATGTCTCACCCCTGTCCCTAAGAAGCCACACCCTAGTGAGCTTAATGACTACAGACCTGTCGCTCTTACATCACATTTGATGAAGACAATGGAGCGATTGGTCTTAGATATGCTCAGACTCCAGGTACACCATGCACTAGACCCGTTACAGTTTGCATACCAGGAGAAAGTGGGCGTGGACGATGCCATCACTTATATTCTACACAGGACACATTCCCACCTAGACAAGGGGAAAAGTGCTGTGAGAAGCATGTTCTTTGATTTCTCAAGTGCTTTTAACACCATCCAACCCCTCAGATTGGGAGACAAGCTCTTGCAGATGGGTGTGGACGCTCACCTGGTAAACTGGATTACAGATTACCTGACCGAGCAACCACAGTTCGTCAGACTGAAGAACTGTCTTTCTGACACTGTGATCAGCAGCACCGGAGCGCCACAGGGAACTGTGCTCTCTCCAGTCCTGCTCACCCTGTACACATCTGACTTCTGCTACAACACCGAGTCATGCCACATGCAGAAGTTTTCTGATGATACTGCAATTGTGGGGTGTATCAGGAATGGGCAGGAGGAGGAGTACAGGAGCCTGGTGGAGGACTTTGTGCAATGGTGCAAACTCAATCATCTTCAACTCAACACTTCAAAGACCAAGGAGTTGGTGGTGGATTTCCGCAGGTCTAAGCCCACTCTGCTACCAGTCCACATTGATGGGGTCAATGTGGAGGTGGTAAGCACCTACAAGTATCTGGGTCTCCACCTGGACAATAAACTGGAGTGGTCAGCCAACACTGATGCACTCTAGAAGAAAGGGCAGAGCAGGCTGCGGTCCTTCAATGTGTGCAGCAAGCTTCTCAGGATGTTCTACCAGTCTGTTGTTGCCAGCGTCCTCTTCTATGCAGTAGCATGCTGGGGAGGAAGCACAAGGAAGAAGGATGCGGGGCGAATTGACAGGCTGGTAAGGAAAGCTGGCTCTGTAGTGAGAGCTGAACTGGAGTGCATCACTTCACTATCTGACAAAAGGACCCTGAACAAACTGATCAACATCTTGGACAATGAGTGTCACCCACTCCACAGCACTATTGTTAAGCAGAAGAGCCTGATCAGCTGGAGACTTTGCTCACTGCCTTGCACAACAGACAGACTGAGAAATTTGTCCCCAGGGTCATTGAACTGTTCAATGCTTCACTTAAGGGAAGAGGAGAGATAGACTTCTCTGCATAGTCTGTCTGCCTCTTCACCCCCTCCATACTGTCTGTCCACTAGCCACTTTTACCACTGTCTTTCTGCCTCACTGTTTGCAGGCTCTATTAGCACATCAGCATATGCATAACCCCTCCCTCCATGCCATAGCCGAACTGGGGCCACACTTATACCTTCTTAAAATAATTAAATATATAGATATATAGACTTTATTTCTGCATTGTTGCACTGTTGGACTTACTCATTTGCACTATCACCATGACCACTATCACCATTGCACTATCACCAATGACTTCCGGAGAGGTCACACCCAACACCTGCCACTGACCATCGACGGTGCTGTGGTGGAGAGAGCGAGCAGCACCAAATTCCTGGGGGTGCACATCAGTGAAGACCTCTCCTGGACCACCAACACTGCATCACTGGCGAAGAGAGCTCAGCGCCGCCTGTACTTCCTGCGGAAACTCAGACGAGCAAGTGCTCCACCAGCCATCATGACCACATTCTACCGAGGCACCATTGAGAGCATCCTCTCCAGCTGTATCGCTGTGTGGGGCGGAAGCTGCACTGAATACAACAGGAAAGCCCTGCAGCGCATAGTGAACACAGCTGGAAGGATCATTGGTGCTTCACTCCCCTCCCTGAAGGACATTTACACCACCCACCTCACCCGCAAGGCGACCAAAATTGTGAGTGATGCAAGTCACCCCGCTCACAATCTGTTTGATCTACTGCCCTCTGGGAAGAGGTACAGAAGCCTGCGCTCCCGCACTACCAGACTCACCAACAGCTTCATACACCAAGCTGTAAGGATGCTGAACTCTCTCCCTCCTCTCCCCCCTCCACCCTCAGCTACATAACATCCTGGACATTGAACCCACAATGGCCGCCTGCACTACTCCACTTGCACACTTGAACACTTGCACACTTGTACACTTTACAACTTGGTGTTGTTGTCCTGAAAACACAACACTTCTGCTGCTCTTACATAACTTGCACCACTATGCCACTTTCTTTATTACTTAGGTCAAACAGAACTACCCAAGCCTTTTATTGGCCTGACTTTGCACTAGTATTTTATTGACTGTCTATGCACAATTTCAACCAAATTTTGCTGCTCTTATTTTTTCATTATTATATGTGCCCTCTTATTTACTTATTTACTTACTTTTTTGTTTACTTGAATGTTATGTTTGTCTGTGGACTTAAATTGGTAAAATATGTCTTGTCTTCACCGTGGGATAGTGAGAAACGTAATTTCGATCTCTTTGTATGTCTGGAACATGTGAAGAAATTGACAATAAAGCTGACTTTGACTTTGACTTTGACCATGACACTCATTCACACAGAGCACCTTACCTTACCTTACTATGCACAGAGAATCACAGGCTCAGTCCCTGCCTCAGTCATTGCAAGCACCTCTGATTGATTAATCACCACTATGTGGATACTGTTTTTAGAATTGATTTAGATTAAGTGTTAGTATAATTTGTATTTTAGCATATTTAGTATATTCTTTATCGTCTACTGTCCTTATTGCTTAGTTGTGTTTTTATATTATATACTTTAATTACTTTTTCTGCTGTTAAAGAATGTGTATGTGTTGTCTGTATGCTGCTGAGACCTTGAATTTCCCCTGGGGATCAATAAAGTATATCTATCTATCTATCTATCTATCTATCTATCTATCTATCTATATTTATCAACACATTTATTAGCATTGTTCCTCATTCAGGACAGTGGTTAAAAATAGGGTAAGCGATGCTGGAGGTTGCGTTTGTATTTGAACCAAGGACCAAACAAAACACCCCAGAGAGGTAGCTCACTCATCCCTTTAGTGCTCCCCAAGAAACTCAACACAGTGTTCTGTTATTGTTTAGAGGACAGGGTGCCCCAAGTTGTTTCCATATCATAGAACCAGGTAGAAGACCATTTTTTCACAGTGTTCTTAGGTAATGGAGAGCCAGCAGATTGTGAAGAAACATTTTTTGTATTGCTTAGCATCACTTACCCTACCTTTAATGCATGATACGTATTTCATAAAAAGAAAATAGTTGGTTACACTTTACTTGACAGTATCGACATAAGAGTGACATGACACTGTCATGAAAGTGTCATAAACAAGTCATAAACGTAACATAACATGACATAACGCTTCTGTTATTAAGTGACATTCGGTTTTTGTCATAACAAATTAGGGTTAGGATTAGGGTTAGGGTTAGGATTAGGGTTAGGGTTAGGGTTAGGGTTAGAGTTAGGGTTAGGGTTAGGGTTAGGGTTCATGTGTCATGACAGTGTCATGTCACTCTTATGTCAGTCAAAGTGTTACCCAGTAGTTTACTGCATATACAGTATGTGAAAGGAATATATTACATGTGCCTCTGCATGTTCAGTCACACAGGTGAGATTGCATGTCGCCCAGCCCACGAGAACAGTGTGTCCTGAACTCTGCACAGATATAGTAGCTTGGTTTGCACCCGTAGCACATAGAACTCTCTCTCTCTCTCTCTCTCTCTCTCTTTCACACAAACACACACACACACACACACACACGCACACACGTACACACACACACACACACACACACACGTACACACACCTCTGCTTGCGTAATGTGCGGTAAATATTTAGAGCCTCTATGCGGGTCAGAAACTTGAATTGGCCAGCTGCCCTTTGGCCTACACTTTACATACAGTAGTGCCTCATTCCCTTCACTTGTGATGGGGAATACTGATAACTAGTCAGAGAAAAGCACCCTCATCTATTCAGTGGTAAGGGCTTTATATATACAGTAAAGCTGTATATACAGTATGTGTTGAAGGCTCTTGTGAAAATAAACTGTGATGCAGTGCAAACACTAAGTAATCTGAGGATGATTTCGTAACATATTGACATGAGTATATTTGGTGCCCCCAAATATCCAAATATACCCCCCCCCCCCTTGTCATCAAAACAGCATCAATTTGCTTATAAGTTAAAATGTTTAGATACTTGGCAATCACTTGTAAGGAGAACTTGTTACAATCCTTCAGTGCATTGATAGTGAGACATTCCATGCAATCTCAAATCACACTGGTTTCTGTCAGTTCTGAGCTGAGGCCTGAGTTTTTCACAACAAGAATGTTAATCTATTAATTTTGCTATTTAATCTTTGTAATGGAAAATAGATGTCTACTTATGTCAAGTCTTCTATTATAGGCTACTTCTATTTTTTATTTCTCAAACAGAAACTGATATTTCCTTTATAGAAAACAGAGAGAAAGAGAGAAAAAGTGATGCATCACCCTTCTGTTCATGGCAAATAGCACATCTTAGTCATACATGATTGGTATGTTAGCTGCTATAGTCCAGATGGTTGTTTTTACAGCCAACCTGCTTAGATTTCATGGCCATGACACTAGCGGTTAGCCTAATTTTTCTGCCCAACTGGCCATTCCCTGGACAGTCCTCTGCTGTTTTCTACATGGCTTGAGTCACAGTATTTGCTTAACAAGCACAAACAATGAGCTCACAGGCAGGTACACATAAGATAACCTTTAATTGATCTAATGGAGGGAAGTCCCGCCACATCTAGTTTTGTACCAAGAAGTCATACCACATCCTAAAAGAGCCCTTCCCTGGTGTCAATAATCACCAAATACAGTATATTCAGATGCCTAAACACAACGATTAAACATTCTGCAGCAATAAGTGCTTACTCTGACAACTGGGACAGTAAAACATACAGTATTTAACAAAAACTATAAAACGTAACATAATAAAAACTTTGACAATAAAACATTTGGGCTTATATTACAGTATGTCTTTGACTTTTCACATCACTTGGGTCCCCAGTCATACACCCACCATATGAGAGGTCAAACAAATGAGTATGAGAGATATGCGACCAGACAGACAGACATAACATTCCATGCTTTAGAGTTAGATAGCCTGTTTGCTGTAGACAGCAACTCCTTTCTGCTATTTTGAATATCTGATGAAAGACATTTATCTGTGGCTAATTGAAGATGAACAGTAGAAGTGAGACACATGCATGAGAGAGAGAGATATTTTAAAGGAACCAGCAGTTCTGAAGAAATACTTCTTATCAAACTGAAATGGCAGTGGAACCAACCGCCCACAGTGTTATTTTTGCATTTGGTTTGTGGTTGGTACGAAACTAAACCAGCGTACTCTCTGCTTTGACACACCCCTATATTAACGGCTTTCTTGTGACCCCTCCCCCACACACACACATACAAGCCAGATGAATTTCATATGCTCACTGAGACTGGGTCATAACAAATAAAAGTGTGTGGAGACCAGCTCCCTTGAGCTGCTTTCTGTCACCATGGCAACCGCATCCCATGATCCAGAGCATCTGTCCCTTTGGACTCCTGAGCTCCGGAACAGAGTAGTGATTCTAGAAACACACACACACACACACGCACGCACGCACGCACGCACGCACGCACGCACGCACACACACACACACACACACACACACACACACACACATCTACAAGCGAGATGCTGTACTCTTTTCCATGTTCTGGTGTGTATGCCAAGTCACTAGTGTAGTCAGAGCATCTGAGGTCTTGTCTGGACCAGATGTCAACCAAAGCCTCCTCTTCATATTGCATTATATAAACTTCAAGCAGACACCAGTGTTGGCTACAGCAAACAGTTTTGACATTTCTCACACATTTATATTTCGATGCTTAGTTTAGTCACCACCGGATATCAGGCGAGATCCGTTGTCACTATGATGCTTGTAGACATCGGATTACCATGGTTACAGGTGCAAACACCAGCTTGTGAAAGAGAAAAGGACGACGCGGGCTGTGGAACACAGAGCACGACTCAGTGTGAGAACGTCAGAGAAAACAAGTCCCTAATGATTCAGACTGACACATGTATGTATACCAGTACATACAGTTAATCCCAAAATGATTCACACCCCTGGAAAATATCAATTTAATGTGGATTTTCTCTTGACCAATTTGTTTGTTCTGACTGAAAATGACACTGCCACATGCCAAAAGGTTGCAGCATTAAATTGAGATTTTCCAGAGGTATGAATCATTTTGGGATTTGGGATGTTTTAACTGAACATACATGCAGTTAAGCCCAACATTTTTATACCCATGCCACAAAATGATTTATAGTGCAATTTTATTTGACCAATGAGTTTCTTCTGCATGGAAATGGCATTACTACAAAATGAAAGATGATACATTGAGCTATATTGGTATAATGGGTATGAATAATTATGGACTTGTATCGACTTGTTACTTGTACTGACTAGTCTCTTTAAAAACAAACTGTTGTGCTGACTTCATTATGTAACTAAAAAATGCTGCAGTGGTCAAAATATTGCATTGTAATGGCATCTCACTAAGTTATAAGCAACTTACTGTATAAGAAATGCTCAAAATGGCATAGTAAAATGTTAACCATTGACTGATTTATTTTTACATAACTCAGTATTTTAAGCAAATCTTTTTAAAAACGAAGTTCTGTGTGGGCCATTCAGTCTTTCTATGAGTTTGTTTGTGTGGGGGGATGCAGAGACCAAGTTATAGTGTCATGACAAATTGGACAATTGTTGGCTTTTTCTGATTGGAATCTGGGCCTTTAAAGACAGCCACACCATCTCAGTGCTAAGGGCTGATTCAGCTGTCCAATTCATCTTTATTATTGAAGACATATTCACAAAATTCTCCACTGTTAGGTCCACTGTCTGCATTATTGATGGCGGGGTGAAATATTCTCACAGGTTAGCAGCAGCAGTTCTGTGAAGATTTAATAATCCAGGACTTCGGTAACATTCAAAATATGTATTTGCAATGGATTTGATGCAACAGCAGTCAACCATTTCATAATGTCTTATAAACATTGCATCAGCAGAGCTCTTCAAGACTGTCTACACAATCTCGACTGACAATGGCAGACAACCTTTTCATTTTACCCCAGACAGTCTAGTTCCAGGAGACCCTTAGTAAATAACCCTTCCTGCCCGAGGTAGTTCACACTTTTGAGGCAGGTTTCCTGACACTAGAGAGATGCTTCTCCATGCACATGTGTGATCGTGACACAGTTCATGAAGGGTACTGCCTCAAGCAGCCTCAGAGCTCAAAACAGATACTCAAATTCAATGTTCCTGAAAGCTTGGTGAGCAGCAAAGGAAAATGGGAACTATTTAAACCAGCCATTTAAACACCAGCATAGGTTCTTTGGGTCTGAACACTTTAGATGTCACGACACCCAGTGTCATGACATTTCCTAATGCAAGGGTTTGGTTTTCTAATTTCCGATGGTGCAATCTGTTATATCAACAATGTTGCTGATGTTGCTCTTTTGTTGATTTGAGAGATGTCTCTCTCTCTCTCTCTCTCTCTCTCTCTCTCTCTCTCTCTCTCTCTCTCTCTCTTTTCCTAACCTCATACACAATTTTTTTGTTTACTTGAATGTTATGTTTGTCTGTGGACTTAAAATTGGTAAAATATGTCTTGTCTTCACCGTGGGATAGTGAGAAACGTAATTTCGATCTCTTTGTATGTCTGGAACATGTGAAGAAATTGACAATAAAGCTGACTTTGACTTTGACTTTGACTTTTTGAAGTCAGGTAGAGCCTGGAAGGGTACTTTCCCCGTTTGTTTACCCTCAGGCTGAGTGAGGACTGGAGTAGGAGGAGGTGCTTGCAGTGACGGGAAGTGATGGCTCCATGACCGTTGGTGGCAGTTAGAAGGGGGGCAAACTATTGCTGAGAGTTTAGAACCTCTTTTCAAATGCCAGTAGTACACAAACAGTGTGTATGCCAGTGGTACACAAATAGTGACCCCCCTCCAACCAGAGTTTAAAAAAAGCAGAGAAGAGAAAACAACTGCTGGCTCTTCAAAAACATCCACAGGGATCAAAGCAGGCCATCTGAGACAAACTAGACGCAACATGTCTCCAAGGTGTCGCCATTAACATGCAAAACGAGCTGTCATGGGAATCTACTCAAAGTCCAGGACCCTGGTTCTCTGAAGCTCTGACTACTAAAGCCTCCTTTGTGGCATGGAGAAGTTGAAAGGAGTTGGTGAAGTTAGTGGTGGCTCTCTTACAGAGAGCATGCCAGGACCTCCAGCTGCTCTCAGGAATGGCCAGCTTCTCTCTCTCTCTCTGTCTCTCTCTCTCTCTCGCCCTGCCCCCCACACACACACACCGTCTGTCTCTCTCTCCCTCTGTCTCACTCTCTAAACCCCAAATCTGGCAAAGCCTTCACCACAAAATATAGCCCAAATGCAGGGTAGGGTAGGCCTGAGTCGGCATACAGTTTTCCAGCAGGAGAGCCAGAGGTGCTGGGCTGCCTTGGCCAAGCGTGCAGCCGTACGGGCTGAGAAGGTGAAATCTGAGAGCTCTCCTTGTGGGAGCTTACCTGAGCAAAGTCACCTGAAGGAGATTGACTCTCCCCCTCTCCCCATTCTCTCTATCACCCTCTCCTACTCTCCCCCTTCTCTCTTTATCTCCCTCCATCGCTATTATTTGGCATCAGGACCTGCTAGCTCATACATTTTCATAAGATATATTTTGCCCACCCTTGTGTCTGCTCTTAAGTCCTTAAGTCCAATATGAACACTCAAGTTCCTCTGAAGGAACAAAAAAAGACAAGACTAGAGAAAACATAATGAAAAACACGTTTAGGGAACATAATCAGATGAGACAGCTCTAAAGCCTTTATCGTAAACATTTACACAAAAACATTTATAAACAGCCGGCTCCTTTCACTCAGAAGCACTCTGAAGAGAGGATTCTTGGGAGAAATCACTGGAGCGTCAGCTCCTGTTTCCCCAGTCACCAGCACCGAGAGCATGTGGACCGGGGGGAGATTGGTCCTCTGGCCACGTGCATTAAGGTTGTGTATATGTTACAGCACTCTACCGAGCCATGCTCCCACAACCACAAAGGACTCAGTGTATATCAGAGTAAGGAAGAGGCAGAGGAGAGGTGAGGTGGGGTGGGGTGGGGTGGGTGGTTACACGCTGGCCAAGGACTCACAAAAATACTTTAACATGTAATTAATAGTTTTTCAAGCAGCATTCAAAGATGTACAGGCCAGCAGAAATTCGAGAGCCCCTTTCGCTTGTTAAAGATTCAGGTTTGGGTGTGTGTGTGTGTGTGTGTGTGTGTGTGTGTGTGTGTGTGTGTGTTTGTGTGTGTGTGGGTGGTGGGTGGGGGAGTTAAGAACATAGATTGGCATCTCTGTGAGCAGAAAAAACAGAGAGACAGAGAGAATTAGATTGAGAAACAGAGATAGAGAGCAGAGCAGAGAGGAGAGGAAGTGGAGGATGAAGAGGAGGAAAGGAGGTGAAGGTAGAGTTGCTAGCTGAAAGTAAGTATGTGGTCCTTAGTGTGAGAAGTGGTTGTAAGGGAGAGAGAGGGTATGCGGGTGTTGAGGGGGGGTGGAATATTAGAACAGGCACTGGCATGCATGGGGGGGGTTGTGTGGGGCATTGAGGGGCAGGGGGCAGTGGGGTTGGGTAGGGGGAAGGTAGGGTAGGCGGGTGGACTGGGGCGAACACGTGTCTGAGGGGCTTGGACGGCAGGTGACAGCGCCCCCGCCAATCCTCCGGCCGCATGCCCATAAGTCCTCTCTTTGTCAGGCTGCAGGTAAGAGGCCCAGACGCCCCCTCTCTCCCTGAGCGCGTAACCCGACTCCTCAGGTGGGACAGGGGGAGGGGGAGGCGTGGAGCTGGCCCACGCTGCACGCATACCTGCACACAGACCCCCATCAATCGCGCCTTGTTCAGCCTCACTGCCAGGCCAGGCTGTAGTCAGCAGACAGGGCCCTCAGTAAACACACCAGAGAGCACACACACACACACACACACACACACACACACACACACACAGACACACACACACACACAGACACACACACACATACACACCTTCACATTTACATACACACACATGTACACACACACACACACACACACACACACACACACACAGACAAATATGTACTTTACATTCACACTTGCACATATGCTTGTATACACACCCATGGGGGAGCTTGCACTGCCAATGCTCCACCACCCCTACTCTATGTACATGTATGTGCTTGAAACATGAACATGTTTGTGTGCACAAGGTGAGTTTGTACAGAGCCCATGTCGAAAGTTGAACATACCACAAAGGTTGAAAATTAACCGTGGCCGGACCACCGAGGTTTTGGCACTTTCCGTGCCGCAGACAGACAGTGATAGCACTGTCTCATGATCCTGAGAGTCACCACGAGTGTGTGTCTCATCATCGGGCAACAATGCGGCACACATTAAAATGCCAGCCGAGAGGTGCCCATGCCAGCGCCATCACACATTCATTCCCTTCATAGCGGTTTACCCAAGGTAGGACATGGGGGTCCTTGAGAACACAATGTGCCTGTGACCCTTGACCCTATGAGACCTGACCCTTATGGGACCTAAGTGTCACCAGTTGTTTACAGCACCAACCAGATGCCCCTTTTGAAGTTGACCACAGTGTGGACCTCCGCCCGGTAATGTTACCCACTCCACCCAACGTCCCAGAAACCTGCGCATATCTTCACACAGGAAATAACACACACCCTCGCTTTGCTTTGCGCTGTTGCCAATTACTCAAATACAAACGACCAAATCACACATACTTATCCACAACACCATATATATACTATGTATGTGTATACAAGCATGTACACAGAACTTGAGCAAATGGTAAGGTGTGTGTAACGTCTTCAGCCTGGCAGAAATCCAGCACCAAATATGTGTGAGATATTACTGCCATTGTCAGTTACAGACACAGACACAGACGTAGATACACACGCACACACACACACACACAGAGAGAGAGAGAGATTCACAGTGACACACTGCTTTGTCTTTGGCAAAGAGCCACAGCAGAAGAGAGAGGCATAGCATCTCTCGACCTGTTAGATTCAGAGGCAGCAGCAGAGCTCCCCTTCTCCCCCCTTCTCTCTGAAAGTGCCATATCACCGAAAACAAAGAGTACAACCAGACAGCAGTGGACAACAGAGAGGGCAGAAGAGTAGCCATAACGGGAAAAGGGGGGGAGGAATAAAGCATGAACATTGCCCCTTCCTTTGTGTCGCGTTTATATCAGCATACAACCCCACTCACACACACACCCCCAACTCTCTTACCCCCCTCCAAACAATAGTTAAGGCAAAGAGATCGCCCGTGACATTGCCTTTTCATGGCGGGAAATAGAGGTCATCTGTCGCCGGTGCACGCGTGTGCGCGGAGGCAGCCTGATTAAGCGGATAAGTCATGTTAAAGCTAAAGGAGAAGGATGATGAGTGCGCGGGCGGCAGGGCTGCCTGGAGGCACAGACGCGTCCTGTCTCGCTCTCTCTCTCCCTCCCTCTCTCTCTCTCTCTCTCTCGCTCTTTCTCTCCCTCCCTCCTCTCTCTCTCTCTCTCTCTCTCTCTCTCTTTCTCTCCAGCATGCTCGCCGGCAGACCGCTAGCTAGCCTCTCCTCGCTCGCTCGCCACGGACTCCTTTGTGTCTGCGCTGACTGAGTCTCTCTGTCTGTCTGCGCGAGGCTAGCGCCTGTCTGGGCTAACTGAGGCATGCTAGCCACTGTCTGAGTCCTTTCATACTCTCTCTCTCTCACACACACACACACACACACACACACAAACACGTTGCTTATACATGTCTCATAAACCAAACCACATGCTGCCCAGCCGGTATGTATTTCTTCCTCCCCCACACACACACACACACACACACACACATGTGGCTGAGTAATCCACTTCACAGCTCAACATCCCCTTCTCTACATACACACACACACACACACCTGTGACCATGATCCATCAGCAACAGGAGAGACAGAGGTAAGACAAAAAAAACCTTTACACACTGGCTTTGATTACACTCTGTCTTGCACACACACACACACACACACACACACACACACACACACACACACACACACACACACTGAAACACATGCACCTCACCTTCAGTTGTGATTGACCTGGCTGAGGCCAGTAATCCAAAGGTGAGCCCGACGAAGAGAGCCCACATCCTGGGCAGTAGTGACTGGCAGAGGTTGACTGAGGAGATGGTGGCTGTTGGAGGGTCCTGTGTCTTCTCTGTCAGGAGAGGGTATGGTGAGTGAGAGAGTGAGAGTGAGGGAGAGAGAGAGAGAGAGAGGTAGAAAGAGAGAGAGGGGGTGTGTGTGTGTGTGTGCGCGCGCGTCTGAGAGAGGGTCCGACGTCCACGAGTGAGTTCCTGGCGTTGGGTGTCTCAGAGGCGCAGCAGACTTTGTCCAACTTTTTAATATTCTGTGTGTGTTAAAGAGTGAGCAAACTGGCGAACTGCTTTACAGCTCGCTGCCACGGCAGACAGGGGGAAGAGGGTGGTGCTTTGAGTACACACCCTTTTGCCTCTCCCTCACCGACCCTCCCTCCATCCACCCACCCCATCTCTCTCTCTCTCTCTCTCTCTCTCTCTCTCTCTCTCTCTCTCTGTCCCTCCCTCCCTCCCTCCTTCCCTCAGTCTCCCCTTACTCCCTCCACTCTCTCTCTTTCTCATTCTCCTGTCCTCTCTTCTCCTCTCCTCTCTCTCTCTCTCTCTCTCTCCTCTTTTCTGTGTCTGACTGTTTTAGTCACCGTAGTTTTACTGTCTCAGAAGGTGGCCCTTTTCGTCTTAACCTCAAAGCTCTTTCCCCTTCCCTGTCTTTTTCTTTTCTTTTGCATTCATTCATTCTTTCTTTTTTTTCTCTTTCACTGTAATACCAACTGTTGCTGAGGGGACATCTGCTCTTTTGTAATGGTGTCTGTCTTTTTCCAAACTAAATACACACAGCTTTTACCCCTGCTCTCTCGATCTCGGTCTGCCCCCCCCCTCTCTTTCTCTTTCTCTCTATCTATTTATCCCTTTCTCATTCATTAATAGTAATGCTATTCAATATTTCATCAATTTGGGTGGAAAATGGAAGCAGGGAAGGATGGGAAATAATAATGGACTGAAAGCAAGATGGCTGCCCCTCCTAATTACTATCATATATAATTTTGGAGATGTGCAGTCAAAGACTAGCAATATTTCAATATGTCACTTGATATCATCTTATAAATTATTCAAGTTTTAAATATAGCTGAAATGTTTTTATAAATTCCATGTTAGACCACTTGTTACAGTAACTCGTTGTCATGGAGACCAGATACAACACTATTGTTAAGGCTGCCACTTATTGCTTGTTGGTTCCAAAAGAACCATTTCATAAAATGTGCAATAAATGTTCAATCAGTAGTAGAAATGAAAACTATACCAGAAGGTACAGTTATGTCCAACAGTCAATAAAAATTAGAGGTTGGCTACATGAAGGGAAAACAGAGGACAATGACTTGTGTGTGATCTGTTAATTGTTTACTAAACAATTATCCATTCGATAGCAAGGGATTGTAAAGCTACAAAACCAAAACACTTTTAAAAACACTTTTAAAAACACTGCCACGTCCAAAGTTAATAAAAATGACTCATACACAGGTTCACAGAAAGTTGCTAAATGAATAAAAGCTAATCATGTTAGTGTCATGTTTCATGTTGCTTGGTGATGCTCACTTTGCGTCACATGGGCATCACTATGACATTAACCGAGATGGTGAAGGTCACTCTCATACTGATTGATTAAACGTTGTAATGTCCTGGTTTAAAGATGAACGTAATACCAGGAACTTTTCAGCCATTTTATTGCCTCCCTCTGCAGTCTCTCTCTCTCTCTCTCTCTCTCTCTCTCTCTATCTCACAATTACCTGTGTGTAAGCAGTAAAACCCTGGCCCTGTTGATAAAGTCAGGCCCTGTTGTCTGATCACACAGACATCCTCTCAGCAAACATGCAGCATATCATATCTGTCTCACACGGCAATAAAAATATAACACACACAGACACAGACACAGACACAGACACACACAGACACACACACACACACACACACACACACACACACACACACACACACACACACACACACACAATGACTGTAAGGTGTGAAACATACAGGCACCTGCCCCTGTAACAGTCACCGCTGCCGGTGTTTGTTTCTATCCGTTTGAAAAATAAAACCCTTTCCTTGGGATTTTTCTTTTGTGTGTGTGGGCGAAGAAAAAAGTGAGTTTTTGCTCCACAGTTCCTAGATTTCCACACATTTCACCAGCAGCAGGAACCACCAAGGTAATCATGACTGTTGCCTAATCAGCTGAATCACTCAGTGGGAAAGAGTGCTTGAAGGTGAAGCCTTCTTCCTTCTTCCGTGGACAGGCCCTACTCTGCCAAAGGGATTCAGTCCCTCCCCCTCTCTGTTTGTCTGTCTGGACAGGTATGTACAGACATGAGCAGGGATGTGGTGGAGGCTAAACGCAAGCAAGTGCAGTTTATCCACCTCTGAAATTTCTGATATACACTGTAGAGTTTATCTACCTCTTATTAGAGTTTATCCACCTCTCAAAAGAGTTTATTCACCAATTGCAACTTTTAACATTAAAAAATCACACTGTTTAATCCACATTCACAATATGTACACTCATCAACACTCTAGGAGCCATTTAATACTATTGGTATTGTTATAAACATTGGACAATAACCTCCACCATCATCAAACATGTTCTGAATGCTTTTTTAAAAATCTGAGGTTTAAAAAAACTCTTATTTTACCACTACATCCTTGGACATCTTGGACATGAGAGGGGACTAGGGATCGGCAGCAGTGGGTGGATTCCCAGCCAGGGTTGATGTCACAATAACACCAAGATCAACCTTGAAACACACACAGAGAAACACACACACACACACACACACACACACATACAATGACATTTAAATACACATGCTTGCAGTCACACACACACTCAGGCATACATACATATTCACATGAACACACACACACACACACTCCTTCTGACACTCACACAGAGTGAGCTAATTAGGAAATGCTGGCCTCTATAAATAAAAAAAAGGTGAATAGCTGGAAACAGGAACAATGCTGAGCCTGTGGAAGAATGGCCAAAGCTTCTGCCCCTCTGAGCCCACACACACACACACACACACACACACACACACACACACACACACACACATGGACACCCTATAAGACACAATCGAAAACACCATATAGGGTCACAACAGGATTCCAGGCTCCTGTATCTGGTGTGTCATTTTCCAATGGGGAGTGATGACATTTGAGGCTGTTTGGTCTAACCTAAGAGCGTTGACCTTTCACTGGCCAGAGAGACAGACGGCCATGAGGTAATCTTCAAAAAGGGTTAAGAAAAGTTGGTGGGACAGTTGGCTTTGATGTAAGATGCAATGGAGGATTATGTCATATCACTGTGGATAGAAAGCTGACAGCATAATGTTTACTGCCTTGTTGTGAGCAACGTTTTTTCCCTTTTAGATACAGTTTCACACCATCAATGTGTTTAAAAAGTAACCATTATTCTCTGCATCATTTCCTGTTTCTTGTGTTGTCATGGCAGTAGAATACCGTTTGGCTAGTAGTGCTTGTGATACATGGAGACTTCAGTAAATAGTTAGTCAAAGAGTGATGCACTGGAAATTCAACAGAAGCCATGACTAAAAAAGTGAGTTTCCCACTGTTTTTATGGTGCTCTTATGGGTACATGTGTGTGTCTGTGAGAGAGAGACAGGTGGGGAGGGAGGGAGAGAGAGAGAGAGAGAGAGAGAGAGAGATAGAGAGAGTGCAAAAATCCCCTCTCTGACACTAAGTGTAAAAAAAGTGCCCCCACGCCTCTCCTGTGTTCCACCTGCCCATCTCTGGCCCATACATTCCTAACCTTTCCTTTTTGAGACGGAGCCAAGCAGTCTATAACCACCCATCCCAGTTCAGGTCCTCCGCCGAGAAAAGCTTGTCCTAGTTTCTCTCTCGAGGGGGACCGACGCTGGCCCACACCGAGCGGCTCGAGCTCCTATCTCTCCAGCGCTCGTCTTTTGTTTAATGTTTGCTGTTGTCTGCTAATGTGTTTCTGAGCTTCTGCATACAAAGACCAGTGGAACCAACGCACACTTTCGAGTTTCATTTTAACTCCGGCAAACTATTTCCCAACACTGCTGTGCAGAAAGCTATTCAAATGTGCCCTGTTGATCTATTCACACTTCACACTTCAAACCCAGGACAGCTACACCTGGAAACCACTGGAGTGAATGCCGTTTTACTCAACGTGGCTTAACAAGAAACAGGCTGTTCCAATTTCATAAAAAGACTGGAAAAAAGTGTGGTTAAAGACAGACGTAGACAGGAGAGAGAGAGAGAGAGAGAGAGAGCGAGAGAGATGTTTGATGGTTATAGCATTCTCGCAGTTAACTTTTAGTTGGTATATTAACACATTACCAACTCTCTCTGTGACACACACACACACACACACACACACACACACACACACACACACACAATTTATTCTCACACTGACAAGTGGCTTAAGCAGTCACATACACATGCCATTGATTAAGAGTTTCCTTTTACACAAGAACAACAGTAGGACAGGCAGATGAGGAAGTTGAACAGATGACCGTTACTCGCTCATGCTCAAATTAAACTCAGCGCTGCTGTTTATGACATGGCCCGGGCTGGCAGGCCGACACGGCAGAGGTTAAGCGTCCGTCGCCAGAACATTAAATCCACAAATTATAGGCCATTGTGCTGACTCAGGCCTGAGGCCGTCCCTACGCGGCTTTCCAGAGCCGTCTCCAGGATTATTCAGTGGGTACGTAGCCTTAATAAAGCCACGGCAGCCGGCTACGGCTCAGCCTTCTGTGGTTGCAGCCGTCTTTTGCAGACTGATGGAACTTGCTCTGAATTCTTCCCAGGCTACGAGCTTCTTTCCTCCCCCTCCCTGCTCTTTCCCAACACCAAGTCTGCAGCTCCGTAGCCCAGGACTGAGTCGAGGAAACAAGCCTCATGGAGGAGATGCCTGATCAACATCGGCATATGCTAAATCACTCCATCTCTCTCTCTCTCTCTCTCTCTCTCTCTCTCTCTAGGCAACAGTGTGCAGCATTAAACCACAATTTTAGTCATGTTTGTGTAGGCAACAAGTTTTGACGTCATGTTCAACATCACTAAGGTGGCATGCAGTCCTGTGAAGGACATTTAAACACCTGTCGATCCCCCGAGCAGTCCAGGGTATGCACTTTGTAATTCTGAGGTCTGGGACGGAACACCAGGCGGAAACGTATGACAAGCTTTTAGAGGCTGACATGGTCAAGCTTCTGTCACTGCCAAATGTGTTGTTGGTGTGTGAATTCTGCGTGCCTTCTGGGTGAATATCTTTCCTGCTTTCAAACAACTCCATTTAGTAGATACAGTTAAACAGTAGACAAACAGGTAAACAGGTGCCTGCTTGATAACGAAGGCTATTCTGTTGGTGATGTCTTTTTGCCTACAAATGCATCTGTTGGTGAATAGGCGTGGTTGTTAATTAGCCGCTGTGGGAAATTCCCTATTGATAACACTAGGAATTTAACCGCTCTCCCGTGTATGTGAAACTGGACACTGTGGCCACAGTCACAGAAAGAACAGTGTACAAACATGAAGCATACTCTGGTGTGTTGCTTCTTCTTAGACTAAAACAGGAAGTGGTTACTCGTGGTTGCCATGGTTGCTTGCGGGGAGAGCATTTTCAATGACGCCTATCCTCACAGGAGGCCATGAGACCACAGCAGAGTGAGAAGCAGGTGGAAGTGGTGACGATGACACAGCAGCAACCCAGCACATGGGGTGAGGCAGGGTGTGGTGGCCATGGTGTGTGTGTGTGTGTGTGTGTATGTGTGTGTGGGTGTGGTGGCCGTGGTGTGTGTGTGTATGTGGGGGTTGTGGGGGTGGTGGCTGATCTGAGCGAGGTAGTTAGCCATGCGCATCACGAGAGAATGACTTGGCCGCCGGGCTTTGCGCTTAGAATAACAGACCAGGGAGCGGGTTTGTGTTTGGGTGCTGGGGGGTACAGGCACAGGCCCCAGCTGGATTTGGGATGATCCGAACTACGGGACAGTCAGCTGGAATGCCATGCTTCCCACCCCTATGAGCCGCCACGGAATTCTCATCTCATCATGACAACTGCGGTTCACACACACACACACACACACACACACAAACACTAACTGAGATAATGAGGCTCAATCCACCATTGTCCATTTCTGGTGACACATGTTTATACACTAGAATAGTGGGGACAATAAGGTTATAAATACTCAATACAAACCCCATTCATAAACATGCCATTATGAACCCAACAGAGAGAGGCTGCATAGGAAGGCAGAAGCACTAAAGGAAATCCTGCCAACACTACTACACACTAGAATAGAGAGAAGGGGCAGCTTGGCAACCATGGACTGAGCCAGAAGTGTCCTGTGTTAGCCTATTACCAGTACGTTGTTTTAAAAGTTCTGATGGAAATAAAGGTAAATGATACCTAAAAAATAACAAAAAAAATAGGAATGAGGAGCTGCTGTCAGAGCTTTAAGCAAGGACCATTTCTATTATAGATTTTGAAGCAGTTATTTATAATTATATATTTACAAATCTTAAACGGCCCGGTCTACGGCTGAATTCTGGCACAGTGCCTGAGAACTGAAGCCCTGTGCTGTGACTAGGTTACAATACTGCGAGGAGAAGAGAGAGGGGGCAACATGAGCGCCACTCCTTGGGTACAGGCTCCCGTTGAGATGTTTTCAGTGTAGGGGCCAAGAAACACTAAATGGAGAAATGCTAATGTTGCTGTAAGCCTCAAGAAGAACACGTGCCCTTCCCCCAAACAAACATGTCTCAATGTGAACGCGTTTGCTTTTCCCTTATCACAGGAAGTGAGACTGTTCAATTGTTGTGGCCACTCAATGCTGTAATGTGTGGAGGAAGTGTACTTCCTGTTGACTGATATCAAATATTTGTACTATAAAGTAACTACAACTGTACTCTACTAATAGTCACATTGGATGAATACTTTAGTTTGCATGTTTTATGAGTGTAACATACATTCTAAACACAACCCCAAAACAGATAAAATGTGAATAAAAACAGAATGTAATAATCTGTTAATCTCTTAAACTCATATTTAGTTGCAAAAAGGACACGGACAACATATCAAATGTTGAAAATGACAAATTTAACTATTTCATGGAAAAATATATATATTTATTTTGAATTGATACCAGCAACATATTTCAAAAAAGTGCTGAATGCTGAATGTTCCAAAATGCTGGAAAAGTTGTGTAATGTTAAAGAAAACAAAAGGAGGAATATTTCACAACTAATTAGGGTAACTGGCAACACAATTGGGTATGACAAATAGTATCCCAGAAAGGCAGGGTCTCTAGATGTAGGGGTATTCATCACTCTGTGTAAACCTGTGTGCACAAATGATGAAACAATGTAATTTTAATGCTTCTTAACATGAAATTGTGAAGTATTTGGGGAGTCTATCATCTACAGGACATATTATTATTAAAACATTCAGAGAATCCAGAGAAATCTTTGCAAACAAGGGAAAGAGCTGATAAACAAATTGGTGGTCTTATGGACCTCAGATGGCACTGCATCAGACCTGTTTCCAGACCTGTCATTGTATGGGCTCAGGAAAACCTCTGATAACCATTGTCTATGTGCACAGTTTGATACTCAAATCAAAAACTGCAGTTAAAACTGTAACAGCCAAAATTGCATTGAGACATGATACAGAAAATACAACTGTCTTATCTAGGCCTAAGCTTGTTTAAAATGGACTGAGGTAACATGGAGAAGGGTCATGTGGTTAGACCAATCAAAATTTGCCATTCTTTTTGGAAATCATGGACTCATCTGGGCTAAAGAGGAGAGGGCCTATCCAAGTATCCAACCTATCCAACTTGTTTTAGTGCTCAGTTCGAAACCCAACATCTATGACGGTGTGGAGGAGCATTAGTGTCTACAGCATGGGTGTCTTGCACATTTGGTTTTTCTCCATAGAGGAAGAGTCCAGGTGCTAAAAGGGCCTGACTGCAGACCAGATTTGTCAAATTAGGTGCATAATGGAATGAAAAACATGACTAAGAATAAACATGGGCAGGATTATAATTATATGTATTAATACGTATTTAATTACTTTAGCTTATTATACAGCTCTTCACAATGCTAGTAGAACGCTCCATTGACTTGAATGGGATTTCCCAATGTTCTACGGTAAAATATTTGCATGTAATTATCGCTGCAAACATATAATTACCGCTGTCAATGGCAACAGGTTTTGGGCTGCTGATTTAAGTTTTTCATATCACTCCACAAGTAGTCCGGTCCGGTCCGGTCACACACACACCATGGCCACCACACCCTGCCTTTCATATCACTCCACAAGAACGCCGGTCATTATTGGGAAAATAAGTCCCTTCAGGGCGAAACAAGACCTCTCCGCTAGCGCGTCTGGGTCCGGTTCACCCTGTCGGGACTTTTCCCAATAATGACCGGCGTTCTATACATTATCCCTTACATATTTCCAGGGTCGGACAGGGAACAAAATTCGGCCCTGGCAATTTTCTCCTGGACCGGCCCACCACTGGACCTGGACCCCCCAAAAAAAAAAAAATCTCCCCGTTTCCCACCATAAATGACAAACACACTATGCTGTAACAACACTTCATAAACGGAACCCAAACATTTAGATTTGGACCTAATCACAAAAACACGGGGGTACGGGGGTGTCTCTTAAAATTTCTGTCTCTTTTAAAAATTCTGGTTGCTAATCACACCTTTTTAAAGTGATTTGAGAGGGATTTGGGATAGGCTACTAAAGACAGGCTCATCTTCTGTCTGTCTCACGTCATGTTACCCCATGCATTAAACCACATGTCACTGCTTCACTAAATGAAAAATATAGGCTACTGAACATGGATATCGTCATACAATAGTTGACAGAAATTACGTTTTGTGCAAACATGTTGTAGAAACACAACCAGACAGCCTTTATTTGGTGCAAATCTCCTTTAGCCTATTTTGGTTATAGTCCGCGATTCACATTAACTGTAGGCTATCACCACAAGTGTAGGCCGATACTAAACGTTTTTGCCCAAGTTTGTGTGCCGTCATCACATTTTGCAAAATTAGGCTACCTTCGTTACTAACCTACCAGTTGATACTTTTTACCTGCATCGACTCGCGATTGATTGTGCATCTAATGTAACACTCGGTGGAGAGACTTCCATTTTCCAAGTTTCACTTTCACTGTCGTTGTGAGCTATGGTTATACTGTATGGGAAATACTTTGAAGTTCCTTTTGATTAGGATCAGCTCCAAAAATGAATAGGTTTTCTTTAACCTGTGCTACACTTTACCACCAAGTTGTGCGAATTGTAAAATGTTGACAGAACCGCAGTAGCCTACATGGTTTAGGCCTAGTAAATGGAAGCTCTTGGTAGCGCGTGCAACTAACGTCTATAAAAACAATACATTTATGGAATAAAACTAGACCTCTGATTGCTGTTTACGGTTAAAATGCGATGATGTGAACATCATCCAGCGGAGAGCACTTATACAGCCTAGGCTACCATGCACTCGTAGGCTATATTTCCCCACAAACCTAGCGGCTGCTTGGACAAATCCACTTGAGGGGTGGGGCAGGGGGGCGCGATCATAACACACACTGAACCTATTATGAAGAGGCCAAAATGATTGACCTGTCACCCCCCAAGCCAAATGGATGCAACTGCATTTGCCTAGGCCTACATGACGGGTCGCAAATAGGCTAAATGACTTGAAAGGAATACGCCACCCCTAGGTGAAATTGGGTCTCTCAGCGCAGTCCCTAGAGTTGGATGAGTGAGCCAACGCGTTTTATAACCGACCCAGCCATTGTCCTAATCTAGAAACGGCCTGGTTAGCTTTATCTTAGCGTAGTCGCTGTAATCCGGCGCTGCCAGCTAGCATGTCGTTGCAAAAGTACAGATGCTGCATGATGTCTTTGCGCCTGGCAGCGGTGCTTTGCCGGTGCTATGCCCGAAAATAGTTCCAAATCTAAATTGGTCTAGTAAATCCCTTCGTGTTAATTTGCATTGATATTTGTACTCGATGTGAATGTACAGGTTACGAGAAATAATTATAAAAAATCTTGAGTTATTTGATTCACTTTTGCAACGACATGCTAGCTGGCAGCGCCAGATTACAGCGACTACGCTAAAATAAAGCTAACCGGGCTGTTTCTAGATTAGGACAATGGCTGGGTCGGCTATAAAACGCTTTGGCTCACTCATCCAACTCTAGGGACTGCGGGGAGGGACCCAATTTCACCTAGGGGTGGCGTATTCCTTTAAAAAAAAAAATCCCGGAGGTCACCGGCCCACATGTGGACCGGCCCACCAGGCATTTGCCCGGTTGTACAGATTACCAGTCCGAGCCTGCATATTTCATCATTTGTGTTTTGCTGTATTGGAACAGATCTAATGTAGTTTGTAACAAAATACTTTGAGGGATTGTATTTAGATTATTTCAAATACTTAAATACTTTAAAATCTGTCATTTTTTCTCTAATAAGCCAATATTTCATCACTCAGTTAAATATAACCATTACAATCAGCTATGCTTATCATAGTCCGGGAGCCAACGGCCAGAATCACGGTGAACCTGGTTTTGTTATTTTTTTTTCTTTGCTGTTTCTTGTTGTCTAGGGGTTACTCCATGAGAATAGGGTGGGTGCCCGATGATGTCCCTTGGGCAATTCCATATTATATTCAGCTCTAAAGTTGACCTAATTAGACATTTGTCCATAAAAATACTAATTTCATTACCCTTTTGGAAGGACAGCATAAAATGTAAACCCATTTTTCCTTTTTCTTGCAGTAGTTTTCCACATTGTGACCAACGTAAGTGTTAGATTTCCCTTTTACGATCCCCTCTGGACATGTCTGAAGTTGGGAAAATATGAAAAGAAAAGTCAACTGAGGGAGCCAAAATGGTCAACATGGTTTGTAAACCCGATTTTTTTGTTTGTGCGGCCAATTTAATGTCATCCCCTTAGAACATTGAAAGTTGGAAAAAAAAAAAAATGAAATAACTAACTTCAGGAGCTTGAATTGTCAGGTGTGTCAAATCAAGACTAAAATGTGAAAACGATACAGATAAGATACTGAGGGAGAACATTAGGACATGGACCCCATATGATGACCTTTAACCCCATGACCTTGAGTACCTAATAGCTGATGTTCATTCTCACTACAGGACAGTATTAAAACCACTTAATGGATTTGACAAGAGGATTCATGCCAGGGATAACATCTGCCGAGGTATGCAGAAATAATGGAGGAGACGAACACAAAGACCTCCCCGATGCAGAAAGAGTTTTCTGCACCAAGTTCATTAGTTCTGTATACCAGGGCACCTTACAGGATATTGTTCTGTTTGTCCCCCATGTTGCCAGTCATTTATGTAGGCAATAGGCATGCATTTATAGCACAAAAAGGGAAATGCAGTTCAGTTTAAAAAGAGGCCGACCTGTTAAATTTGTCGTTCTGCATTCATTAGTTACGGAAATTATGGTGGGTAGTATGCTATATCAGTGGTTCTCAACTGGTCTGGCTTTGGGTCTCCTATTTGTGTTCACCTCTGCTCTGACTACTGTTGAGCAACTGAAATCCTATATATCTGGGAGTAATGGGACAACATTTCATTCTCAAAACTCTAGCAAATGGTCTCCTCAGTTCCTAAAAATTGATAGAATTTTGTTTAATGAAGAGGTGAAGCAGCACAGTGGTAAACATGCTCCCGTCCCAACTTTTTTTTACATGTTGCTACCATCAAATTCAAAATTAATATATATTTTCCATAAAATAGTCCAACATTTGATATGTTGTCTGTCGTTTTTTGCTGCTAAAGATGGGTTTACGAGACTATATTATCACATTCGTTCTTTATTTACATTTTACACAACGTCCCAACTTTTTCTGTTTTGGGGTTTTATATTTGAGATACACAGAAAATACTTATTAAGAAGTATAGTTTAGAAGATATTTCTCAGTCCAGTAAGTGAGTTGCTTCTGTCCAGTCTCTTATGAAGTGCAGCAATGGTCCCAAGAGGCTCCTAATGGTTGCCCCATTTGCCTACAAATTAGCCCTCTTAAAACACAGCCCACGTCACACAAGTAGACACTAGTGAACTCACCGATTTGGCCAGTGAATGTAACACGCGGATGACGTACGACGCTTCGGGTGTCAGAGAGGGCAGAGACACTGAGGCTGTCCACTCTCTTCACCTCAGCGCAGAACAGGAGTGTGGTTTTGAGCTCTGCCTGCCCCACACTGATTGATGACTCGAGTCCGGGGATCTGAATGTCACACAAGCCATGTTTTGGGGTTGAAAATGTCAACATCTGCAGGCCTTTACAACATAAGCCTAAACCCAGCACAAAATACAATATATTACCCTTATGCATTGTTGCAGATTGAAGAGGAAATACCACCATAGAATATTGATAGAATATTGAATAGAAAAATACCACCATACATGTTCCAGATACAACACATCTAATATATTTGCTATTAGCTGTAGCCCCTAAAATGGCATATTTATATTTGTTGTAATATTATCTACGTTTACTGCTGTATGGTGTTACAAAGCTAAAACAAAAAAGCCCATGGTTAGCCACTGGAGAGGTGGTCAGGCACCAGACTACATTTCAAATCCCCCCAGGGACATCACTATTGTTAACCTCTATCCATTGCCACTGAGAAGAGGATTTGGCCCGCGCAGATATAAATTACACAGTGTCATACATAATGTATGTCACCTAATTACTATAGCTCTGCCGTCTTCCACCACGCTGACATAATCACCAGAACTGATTCATGAGTTCATTCAGGCTCTTATTTGGTTGGTCCAGACAGACACCAGAACCTGCCTGTGCTCAGTTACACGTTACGAGTACTCATCACCACAGCCAGTCTGAGTCAGGATTGATGCAAAGTTTAATCCTCAAATGAAGCTCACAGGAGGAGGGGGTCAGCAGGCCACACAATATCTCTCTCGGCCAGCCGCAGATAAATATCAACAGAGGAGCAGACTGTTCTGAATCTGGACATTTTCCGCCACGTCATAAGAGGGCTTACGGAGGACAGATGGGAGGCAAATAATTGGCAGACGCAGCCCAAGGTTGGATTGTAGGTGCAGCTTTTACACACAGGCAGATGCACACAGCCAGTGAGAAGAAGAGAGCCGACTCCTCAGAATTCAAACACAAAAGAGGCAACTCCCACCCCCTCACACACTCTCGCACAGTTTTGCTGTCATTCAGAAGCTGAGGAACAGGCGGCAAATAGCTGGAGCCTGCCATTGTGGGAGAGCGTGACAGACAGGGTGCAACAACAAAAGTGACAAACCTTTTGGAGGCTGCTCATTGTGTATGTATGTGTGTGTGTGTGGGGAGGGAGGGGGGTCCTCCCGTCTCTTATTTTTTCCCTCCTGAGCTCTTTCCATGTCCCTGGTTACTAGGAGACGGTGGCTGGCTGTGTGGGGAGATGGCGGAATAGAGAGTAGTGGAGCCAGCAGCTGTGAGAAGCCCCCCCTCCCCTACCGCAACACCTCAGCTCCACACCACACACACACACTCTCATAGAGCCATACACAAACACAAACACACATCTACACACACACACACACACACACAGTAACCTTGCAACCGGAGCAACCACTCCAGCTCCACAAGAAGCACAAAATGTTCCCTTTCTGGCCGCTGTAATTTACGTGTGTGTGTGTGTGTGTGTGTGATTGTCATTGCCAAAGCAGAGGCAGCTAGAAAAGCCAACAGGCCTACCATATGTCTTTAGGTTACATGGGAAAAAAGGCCAGAGCGGTGAAACTCACACATACAGAAGCACAGCTCACTGCAAGGGGCAGTGAACCAGGGTAATTACCCCTCGGCCGCCTTGTCTGCCCCTCACGCTCTCGGCTGGGGGTGACCCCCTATGAATCACCAGTTCTCAGATTCACACTCGCACCCGCACAGGTACCATCCGCTACCAAAGACAGAGACATCCAGCTTCAAGCCTTCCTCATGCTCTTAAAGGACAATTCTGGCATTTATTTTCAGCCTGTGCCATTCTGTAAGAGATTGTCTTTGTTTCTGTCCTTAATGTAAGTACATAGACACCTAGCAATTGGCCACTGGTTACAAAATGCTGGAATTTTCCTTTATGGTGAAACAACGTTTGAGCAATGCGACTGCTGATGATTTAAGTTCTCCAGGTTTTTTTACATATATATTTATATTATGTATTCAAAGTTTGCTATTATCAGGAAAGTATCCAAACATTGGTCCATAAAATAACTCACCAATATTTCTCAAAACATTGACCCCACAGATCACCACCCTCAGAGATAGGAACCCTGGCATTTCTTCCAACAACCTTGAGTGGTACATCCATAGCTAAGCGGCTCTTCCAACAAGATCCGTTCTGGTTGATGGACCGTTATGTGTGGATGTAAGATTACTATAAAATCCCCTCTACTTGTATTTAATGTATCTGTCCTTGTCAGGGCAAGCAGTGTTTTTTTTCTTTTCCTGAGCTGAAAATGTGAGAAGACATCCAAGAGCTTGTCATGGCCAGGTTTTTATTAGATGACATGTTTTTCAAATAAGTTAATGCACACTATAAACATGACATGAAAAAAAAAAATACATCACAGTGGATGGGTGGATATCTTTACACAATCTTACTGACAGGATGCATTGAGCAACATTGCGCAAACTGATTCAGCGGAGTCCAGGCGCTAAAACCAACTGTCAGAAAGAGTCAGAATGTTTGTTTATTTACGGATTTGTGTAAGAGTATATATATATATATATATATATATACTGTATGCTGAAAAATTTACAAAATTAGACATGAGCACTTGGCATCAGCTGACACGTTGATTCTTGGATGACACATGGACCCCTCTGGTTGAAGTTTGTACACATTTAAATTTGAAATGGTGGTACATTTGACAGTTGGGACTGAAAGTGAAGCTGCTCTGAATGGTGGTGGTCATGGACCCTGTAGAGTGTTGGCTCTCCCTTGAGTTTTGGTCTGACCATGTTAACACCATCTTAAGGTAACCTGTTCTCCCTTTCCTTTGCCCCTGTCCCTCTTTCATCACCAGTGCTGCACTTCTACTCTTCTACACTTTTCTTTTCTGCCCTTCCCTCCCTTTTCTCCCTCTTTTTTTTTCATCCGTCCATCTTGCTTCCTCTCTACGCTAGCTGCATGCGTTGTGGTTGCTCCAGATTGGCGCGGAACTTGTCCAGGAACCGCGAGGCCAGCTGGTCGTCCACCAGACGCCCGTCGCTGGACAAGGTGACGGTCATGAGCTGCTGGGAGCACAGGGCAGGCCCCGAGCCATCCTGGGCGTCAGGGGTCAGCCGCAGCTCGGTGCGCGAGGTTCCTACGGCCAGGATGCAGGCCTGAGGAGGGTTGATGACGGCGCTGAAGCCACTGATGCCAAACATGCCCAGATTAGAGATGCTGGAGAGAGAGGGAAGGTGAGACAGATTTAAGAGACAAAGAGTGTGTGTTTGGACATGTAAGTGTGTGTGTGAAAGAGAGAGAGAGAGAGAGAGAGGAGATTAAATTCCATCTGACTGGAGGCATGACACTGATACAACAGCAGTCTGATATCTCTGGGTAAATAACACCAGTTGAGAGGAATATGAGGGAGGGAGTGTGTGTGTGAAATCAGTCTCACCTGAATGATCCACCCTGATACTCCTCAGGCAATAGTTTCCCATCCCGAGCCTTCTGAGCCAAAGCCTGAGAGAGAGAGAGAGAGAGAGAGAAAGAAAGAAAAAAGAAAGAGAGAGAAAGAGAGAGAGAGAGAGAGAGAGAGAGAGAGAGAAAGAGAGAGAGAGAGAGAGAGAGAGAGAGAGAGAGAGAGAGAGAGAGGAACTTTATGTTCTTTCATAGGCTCATGACAGACATTGTTTAAAACACAGCATCTAAATGTTGATTTTGCCATGAAAACACAATCAGAAGCACAACACAATCTCCATCAACAAGACGCCATGTTATGACTCATGTTTACAGTGTGTAATGTGGGTACATTTTCCACCTGGTCACACACACACACATGCACGCACACACATGCATACACACACACACACACACACACACACACACACACACACACACACACACACACACACACACACACACGAGCAAACATCCTCACTCAAATTAAAACTTGCCTTGAAAACTACAACAAATGCGAACATCACAATCACCTGACCTGAAGAAGCTCTCGTTGCCAACCAGTAGTCTCTCATGTTTGGGTTTCTGTCTTGGTTCTGTATTTTAAAAAGTGACCAGTACAAGCTGTCAGTAAACTACCGGACGTGTTCGAAACAACACAGGGAGCAGAGCTGCTCACTGACCACTGATGTCCAGAACAGAATGTATGGTGACCATTGGAACACTGATAGAGGTTACAGATAATGTATGGTGAACATGTGAGCTCTAATGTTTGAGTGGTATTGATGTGACATCTGACTCAGACTATATTGTGTTGTGACACTATCTATACTGAATATCCTATAGCAAAGCCCTCTTCAGAACGTCAATTATTTTTCAGATATTTGCACACTTGTGAAGTAGTTTCAGTTTTTTTGGCCGCACTGAGTTTGTATACCAATTCGCCAAACTCCTTGTGAAGTTTATGAGCCGTCACGTAGCAACAGACCTACAAATTAGCAATCTGCCATTAGGAGCCAGCAGACCCAGTAATCAGCAAACGTCTGGAGGCGGCTGGTTGTCTGGCTGCCTGGCTAGCGGGCAGTTAGGCCTTGAGATGCCTATGGAGGAGGCAGCAGCAGGAGATGGCCTTCTATCTACAGAGCTAATTAGCTACATAATTGCTGCTACTGCTGCTGACACTACAGCTAGTTTTCACAAACACACACACACACACACACACACTTAAGGATTTCCTTTTAACGCACAAACATCTCTGTCAACACAACGTCTGTTGAAAAAAAGCACATCCAAATGTCTTACAATAAAAGCACTGAGTTATACAGACATGGTATGTCTTTGGTCTACTAAGACCAAACTGAGAGACACACTGAGAGCACTCCTCACTGAGTCAAGAGGGAAATGACAGTCTGGTGCTCAGTGGAGTGTGTCTACGTGTGTGTGTGTCTACGTGTGTGTGTGTGTGTGTGTGTGTGTGTGTGTGTGTCTGTGTAGAAGGCCCTGCTGCTCCTGTAAGGCATCTTTTAGCATCTCATCAACTCCCAGACGGGTGAGCTGAGGAGGGGACTTCAGCTCTCTCCAACTCACTCCACAACACTCACCAATCAGCAGTATGTCTTGTGTCCAGCCCTCACGAGATGCAGCCATGCACGCGCACACACACGACTCTGTACATGTGGCTGGGTGTGTGTATGTCGGACGCAGGTGGGGTCGTACATATGCATGTGGACTTGTCTGTCTCTGTCTGTGTGTGTGTGTGTGTGTGTCTGTGTGTGTGTATGTGTGTGTAGTACATAGTTTCCCATGTGAGGGGGACATATCTCAGAGAGGAAACAACAAGGTTACCGGAACTCATGCACGTCCTTATTTGGGGGTCAGACACACCTGCTAAGAAACCACCTAGTCTCACATGTGTGGACGAACCAAACGTGACTGGACAACACCTCCAGTTCCTTGTGTTTCGCGGGCGGGGGTAGACGGGCGTGCGGGCGGAAAGAGCCTTAAATTGGTGAGGGGGCGCGGGAGCATGGTGTGTGAGTGAGTCAGACACACGGCTCTCGCTCTGACAAGCCCAGCGGATCTCTGCTGTCACGCCGGCCTTTATTCCATCAAATAGAGATTGATTTAAGAGCGCCACAGGAGAGAGGGAATACAGGCTGGGGGGGGAGGGGGAGGGGGGGGAAGAGCTGAAGAGGGGAAAGGGAAATAGTCAGAGGCAGATCGAAGAAAAAGAGTACTGATGTTTTAGAGCAAAGAGTTTAACAGAGGGAGCATGAGGATTAGGAGAGAGAGATAGAGAGATAGAGATAAAGAGAGAGAGAGAGAGAGAGAGAGAGAGAGAGAGAGAGAGAGAGAGAGAGAGAGAGAGAGAGAGAGAAATAGAGAGAGAGAGAGAGAGAAGAGTTGTGAGAGGAAGCGAAGATGTCTGTGAAAAGCGAGGCGAAGAAGCCTGCTTGAAGAGAGCGGGTGATGGAGTTCGAGGGGAAGAGGAAGAGATGTAATTACACGTGATTGGTCAGATTCCCCCAGACCACACAGCCTCGGCCACAGCAAGGCTAACCACAGCAGCCCACCACTAACATGCCAGCACTTCCAGAAAATTGTATGTGTGTCTGCGAGTAAGTGTGTGTCTAGTGTGTGTATGTGTGTGTGCGATCAGCGAGAGCTGGCGAAAGTTCAGGCCACTGCTCACCACAGTTCCATCTGTCTCTGTGCAAACACACGCCACACACACACACACACACACACACACACACACACAGAAGATCCTCCCACTATTTGCTTGCATCCAGCTCCCAATCCTCTGATCCCATCACCGAATAATGAGCCCATAAAAGGCAAGGAGAGAAAAGAGGAGAGATGATTATACACACACACACACACACACACACACACACACACACACACAAAGGGAGGGACAAAGGGAGGGAGAGATGAGGTGAAAGGAAGAATGTGTCTTGCGTATTATCAAAACATAACACTTTTGCCTGCTAACACACACACACATACACATACACACACCAGATCCATCAAATGGACATTAGTTAATCAATCTGTTTACCCAACTCCAATTTCAGCTTCCAACACATACAGTACATTATAGACCCTTTCAACAATAAAAAACAAAACAATGCTTGAACGTTCTATTTGGTTCCCAATCTACTTCCTCTGCATTAAGATAACATATGGAATGTTGGAATGAAAACGGAAGCCTTGTGGGGCCAACTATGATGCTGATAATGGAACTCTCTATGTATAGAAGGGTCTATACATTTGACCATACATTTGACCATATTTGGTAGATCAGCGTGGAGCATGCCGGGTCAGCGCACGGCCAAACAGAAGAGAGATGAAACAGAGTTTCAGACAGATCGGCCAGAAATCTACCAACGCCGCGACCAGCTAACCGTGTAAACCCACGCCTGGCTATCCCGGTCTGCCCATCTCCCCCAGAACAGCACCGTCGCTGTGGATCCTGGAACACCCTGGGCATTCCACAGCACGTCTGCCGGATGATGTGCAGTTGCCATGGTTACCTTGGCACTGGAGGAGATTTCCTGCACGCCCTTGCCGGCCGCATCCTTGATGATGGGGGTGATGAGGCCTCGGTCCGTCGCCACGGCGATGGAAATGTCGATGGAGCCCAAGGCTCTGGGGCCGTCGCCCGCCCAGGTGACGTTGACTTCAGGTAACTCCTACAGTGGTGGAGAGGGGACAGGTTATACACTGCATAGATGCCATAACATTGGACAAACCAACAGGGTGGGATACGATTCGAAAAGGTCCATCTATGCTCACCAGACTGCTTGTTGATTAGTACAGACAGATAGACTAACAGCATAGGAACAAAAACTGCTTACTGTCCTGCAATCCCCTTGGGAGATTAGAAAAAACTAAACTAAACTAAATGAGAAAGAAAACTCTCTAAGACTGACAGTCGATCCTGATAATGCATTCTTTTAATCTGTCATCTGAAAGCTTCAGACGCAGCCTTTCAAAGGCATCTCTCTGAATGAACAGATAGCCTATTAATTTCCTCCACCACGTCTCCATCCTCTGCTGGGGGGTGGGGGAAAGCCCGCTAATGGGGGAAATTGAGCCTATTTTTAGACACATCATACCACGGCTTTGTACAGATGGGAATTGGGGGTGCTGTGCATGTGTAGGGTTGCTTGATGATTTTCCAGGCAAGCATTTGCAGCTGGCAGCCAGAGGGAGAGTGTGTGTGTGTCTGTGTGTGTGTGGGAAGACTTCTGACAGATATACAAATATACATCTATGAGAGAGCATAGTCTCATGACCGCCGGCCGTTTAGGCTCGTGTGGATGAGATCAGTGGTATTGGCTGCCCCCAGCACCCCTGATCCAATCAGGGCAGGGTTCCCTCCGGGTCCCATCGTTCCAACCAGCCTGAACATGAGAGCTGGTGGGTGCAGAGATGGGAACACAGGCCTCACATGACTGCATACGGCCCCATACCACCGCATACCACGGCAGGCCAGCGTGCCCGGAGACAGAGACTTTCTCACACACAGCTGATGGATGCTCTCAACTGGGTAGTCCTGCTTGACTCAGGGCTCAAAGCAAGGACAATCTGTGCCTGAAGCACATATCAGATAATCAAAGCCACTACTTAATTATCTACTTTCAAATCTTACACAAGCCTGCCCAGCACTTGGAATAGTGTCTGAGAACTTTAAGCACTGTTTATGTTTACAAGACTTGATACCATGACAGTATTATTTACGAAAAACAAAAACAAAAAACAATGATGATATTTAGATATTCAGATGTCAACCTGACAGCTTTGAGCAGTATTACATCTCCACATGTGCCGCTAACATTGGCATCTTAGTCAATGCAATCGATCACATTGACCACATTTGGACCTCATTTGGGCTTAACATTTATCGACTCATCTGGGTTGAGGCTATCTATTGATCCTTCACATTCTCAATCAGTGGATCAACAAACCTGAGAACTGACTGTAGCACAACTCAACATGGAAAAATTAACAACAGGCGGTGGTAAAATACTCCTTCTCTCACACACATACACACACAGACCGACACACACAAACACTAACACACACTCCCACACACACACCCACACACACACCCACACTCTGAGACACACACTAATGAACAGACAAAGTGGGGACTTACTCTAAGTGTGACTGCGGCTGCTTTGATGATAAAGTCGTTGACGGACACTTTGATGTCCTCTGAAAGAGAGAGAGTAAAGAAGGGGTTAAGAAGTCAGTCCTCTGAAAGAGAGAGTGAAGAAGGGGTTAAGAAGTCAGTCCTCTGAAAGAGAGAGTGAAGAGAGAGAGAGTGAAAAAGCGAGAACTCAGAGAGACACATCTCATTATCAGCAGGAAGAGTGTTGTTTTGTTTTTGCAAATGTCCCCATCAAAGATGCATCAAATCTACATCAAACACACACACAACCACCACCACCATCTCTTTGATAATGGAGTTTCAAATCAACTCTGACCCATGATTTTTATCTCCACCTGGAAGCTTTTAGAACACACATTCAAAAAACAAAACAACAACAAAAAAAAGCACAGACACACACACAGAGAAACACACTGCTGGCATGTTTCTCTCTTCTGACAGTGCCTGTGTGGTTAGGTAAGGTTAGGCAGTGGCAGAAGAGCAGGTGGTGATCTCAGAGACCTGAGACCTGAACTGCTACACCCCCATTGGGGAAAACGACAGGAGAACTGCTACCCCTCACCATCGGGGAAAACAACAGGAGAACTGCTACCCCTCACACCATTGGGGAAAATGCCCCATAAACCTGCCTTTTGCTGAGGCTGGCTGGGCATGGGATCAACAAACTCAAGTAGTGTACATCCCGTTAGGGAGAGATGGAGCAGAGAAGAGGAGAAAAGAGGAGAGGAGAGGGACAAAGGAGAGGAGAGGAGAGGAAACAGAGGAGAGGAGAGGAGAATAGGAGAGGAGAAGAGGAGAGGTGTGGGGAGGAGTAGAGGAGAAGAGGAGAGAACAGAGGAGAGGAGAGGAGAGGAGAGGAGAGGAGAGGAGAAGAGGGGAGAACAGAGGAGAGGAGAAGAGGAGAGGAGAGGAGGAGAGGAGAGGAGAGGAGAGGAGAGAGGAGAAGAGGTGAGGAGAGGAGAGGAGGAGAGGAGAGGGGAGAGGAGAAGAGGAGAGGAGAGGGAGAGGAGAGGAGGAGAGGAGAAGAGAAGAGGAGAGGAGAGTGGAGGAGAGTGGAGGAGAGGAGAGGAGAAGAGGAGAGGAGAAGAGGAGAGGAGAGTGGAGTAGAGGAGGAGAGGAGAGAACAGAGGAGAGGAGAGAGGAGAAGAGGAAAGGAGAGGAGAGGAGAGTGGAGGAGAGGAGAAGAGGAGAGGGGAGAGAGGAGAGAGGAGAGTGGAGGAGAGAAGAGGAGGAAAGAGGAGGAGAGGAGCGTGGAGGAGAGGTGCAGAGGAGGAAAGGAGAGAAGAGAGGCGAGAGGAGCTGAGCTCTGGCCCCTGAGGAAGCTAAGCTCAAGCCTGCCATGCCGGAGCAAGGTCACGCATTCTCCAGCGCCACGGAACAATCGGCCCTCTATTCTCCCAGCATGCTCGGAGGCCCAGATGGGCCATGTGCTCAGGTTTTTAGGCTCTGGAGGGATCCAGCAGAGGAGAGAGACGAAAACAGGAACAACACGAAAGCAGGAGAGGAATCACACATCGAGTCCCTCCCTGGACCATGAGAACTTCATTCAACATCGATTGGTCACTCTGATCTGACCCCTATGTCATTGGTGTTTTGACCTCTTGTCTCACGGTCACTTGATACCAACTTCTCACGTTACTCTTATCTGTGTCATCCCACCTGACCTGTGCGAGTTTTGATACTACTTAAGAGTGAGTGTCCAGTGTGACCTCTGTGTAGTCTTCACCTGACCAAGGATCCCTTTTTGAACGGGCCTTGACACAGAAATAGAATACTGACCACAAAGCATTACTTTGCAAATGTGAGAATACTCACACATACACACACACACTGGACTCTGCAATGGAATTTCGACATTTCTGTTATTATGTCTTGCTCCAACAGGCTGATTTACTTACTAATGATATAGCTTACTTAACACCTTGTAGCACAATGACCTGCATTTGGCTTCCTGGTGCTTTGATCACAAACTTGCTCAGGCATGTTTCCAACGTTTTCGGATTGCATCAGCTTTTAGATGACGATCCATCGGATGACTGGCAGCATAAATCAGCAGGATTCTCAGTAGGCGGGGTGCCTAACGCAGACACTACAGTGAAAGGGGTGGTCGGGAGCAACGGCTTAGAGGTGAAAAGGGAAACGCTCCAAGGTCCCGGCAACACCCCACGTGTGGGATAAAAGGCAGACAAAACTCACCAAAGTCAAAAGAAACCAACATGCTTCTACACATTGGCCTTAATCAGAGTTTGGATCCTGATGGTTCTGAAACACATCAGTTCCGTAAGTCAGTCAACACATTCCAAAGATAAGACTACATATTAATTGTTAAAAGGGGTAAACACCTTTGATTACCTAACCACTCCCAACTTTCACAGACATTAACAGTACAGGCTTCTCACACCTTCTCATTTCAATGCATTTTCTCTATTTTCATGACTATTTACATTGTAGATTCTCACTGAAGGCATCAAAACTAGGGGCAGCCGTGGCCTACTGGTTACTGGTTAGGACTTGTAACCGGGGGGTTGCCGGTTCGAACCCCCGACCAGTAGGCACGGCTGAAGTGCCCTTGAGCAAGGCACCTAACCCCTCACTGCTCCCCAAGCGCCGCTGTTGTTGCGCTGGGATTAGTGTGTGCTTCAACTCACTGTGTGTTCACTGTGTGCTGAGTGTGTTTCACTAATTCACGGATTGGGATAAATGCAGAGACCAAATTTCCCTCACGGGATCAAAAGAGAGTATATATACTTATACTTCCTATGAATGAATGCAAAGTTATTTTGCCCACAGATGAATATGTCAAGTTATGGCTTGCTGAACATGGTATTACAGTTTTAAAACAATAGCAACTTTGAAGAACATAGAATACTGTATAAGACATGTTTTCAGTTATTTCACACTTTTTTGTTAAAGGAAAATTCAATATATTTGTATACACCACTAACCACTCGGTGAGTTGCACAGTTTTGAAAACGAACGTTAAGGGTTGTTTTAGGACATGTTTGTGCATACCTGTAGGCAGCCACTCTGAAGTAGTCAAAGGCGATTTAAAACGAGTCAGAAAAGTCGAGACAGGACCAATCGTCAAAATTTCGGTGTCCACCACTCTAGTGGGAAATACCGGAATTTTCCTTTAAGTACATAATTCCACATGTGTTCATTAATAGTTTTGATGAATCTACAATGTAAATAGTCATGAAAATAAAGAAAACACATTGAATGAGAAGGTGTGTCCAAACTTTTGGCCTGTACTGTACATGATTTGATTATTTCATTCAGGTGAGCCAGACCAAGATAATGATGCCATGGACAAGTCTGTGCATGAAATACAAAGACCCCAATGTCACCGTCATGGCCGCCATCTCTGCCATCAGTCAGGCTCTTCAGCCATTATGTGCTGCATGTGAAAAATACAAAACAAAACAAAAAACGCCTGGTAGATTGCAAATGTCTGTTTGACACAAACACATGAGCCAAATCCTAACACATCTCAAATGTCACAGGGACATTTTGCAGCAAGCCTGTTGCCAGGGCAAATTCCAGTGTGTGTGTGTGTGTGTGTGTGTGTGTGTGGGGGGATACATATATGTGAACGGCAGTAACCCCTGCAAAGGTCACGTGAGCGGCAGGCAGGTGCGTTTTACTCATGCATGACGATGGCGACACATGTGTACATCATGTTCTAGCCATGTTAATGAGTCATGCAGCCCGTGGCCATGGAAGGCAGGGGTCTAGGAGGAGCCTCACCAGCACACACACAGGCACGGAGGCACTGAGGCAGGGCAGCGCAGGGGGCAGTACGAAGGACGGAGGACAGGGGGAAAGAACAGGTCGTTTTTGCTGACTGAGCAGAGCAGGTAATACTGTGCTTAAAGGGAAACTTGGCAGGATTTCCCCCTCTGCTGGAGAAATTGCGCATTATGCTATTTCAAACTGTGGAAAAAGGTAACGATAAAGCACATGGATTTGTTTACAAGCTAGCAAAACGGTTAGCATAAGTTTGGCAGACAATGTGGATGTTACAAGGCAAGAAACACGATTTAAAAAGAGTTTCTTGTTTCTCACTTCTCTTTCCGGGACGGTAGTCGCAATGTTGCAAGGTTGGTTTTCCGCCTGGGGACGCTAGGGGCAGCGGGAAAAGTCACCATTTTCACCGGAACAGGTCATTTAACCATCCAAATGATTTCTAAACGGGTTTATTACGTTGAAATAGTTGCCAAGTTCCCCTTTAATACCCTCTGTAATATGACTTATGTCTATCATAACTTGTCATACAACTAATCAGGGCTCAACATTGATGGTTGCCTGGTTGCCCTTGGCTACCAAATTGTTAGAAGTGGCAACCAGATTTGGTTGGGTTTGGCAACCAAAACCTCATTGCTGGCAACCACTTTTAACAGTTACGTTGAGCCCTGCATATCATGTCTTTAAACATATTATTATTATTAGACATGTTATGAGAGCATCCTTATCCGGTCATTCTCAGTTATAAGTTACGTGGTAGTGTGCTATACAAATAAATACGTTTCCAAGATATAACTCATTACTTAGACAGCATATCAGTCATTAGTTATAAGAGACGGCTTATCAACAGTTAGAGTCATTAAGAGGGGCGATGTCTCAGGACATCCCCACTCAGACTTTTTTACCGCTAGTAAATCACTCCGCATATTGCATTGAATTATCCAAAAACAATCCATTCATGCAAAGAGAGAGAGATAGAGCAGTGATTTCAAAACGTCACATTTGAGTGAAAAAATGGAGTAAATAAAGAATAGGTGAATGTTAAATTTCATATGAGCAGTAGTGGGTAGGCCATACAAGTTACTGTACGCATACGACTTCACTCTACAAAAGACTGTGACAACTCCAGCAACTTGCCACTGAGCGGGTGTTATGAGCTGATAAACAAGGCTGTGCTTAGCAGGTAATTGCTTGCTAACACAGGCTGTGTTCCAATTCACATACTTCTGCACTTAAAATACCTAATATGAGTACACAAGTGACAGATTGTATAAGAGCTCAGACATACTTTTTGGTTACAAAACCTGAGTTTTTTTATTTAATAGTGTTTATTTCTTGCTAACTTTTACAAAATATACGGGCACAAACCCTGAATGTATTTGTGAATACAGAAATAAGTATAAGTAAGTATAAGTATAAGTATATATACTCTTTTTATCCCGTGAGGGAAATTTTGAAACGCTAACCAGTAGGCCACGGCTGCCCCAAATAAATGAAAATACTGCCGTCTATGATTTAGCTCCGCCATCTTGGATTATTTAAGAGTTAACTTTCAAGCAACGTACGTCTCTCTCGCTTGGCAATGCATGACAGGAATGGGAGTGGGGCTTGTAACGGATATCGCCATGCCCGTAATTGCCGTGGCGATATTCTTTCCCAACCTCACTCCCGCTCGTGTCATATTGCTTAAATATCAGGTCAATGTCCGGTCATCATCAGAGGCTGAGGCTGAGGCAGAAGAAGTGCCAGATCAGACGTGATGAGAACAGTTTGGCTCCACTGACTAAGGACTGTATTTTCCCAAAAGCACATTGAGCAACCACCATGGTTAGCTTTTAAGGAAGTGTTAAAAAATCCTTTCAACAATGGTAATTGCTCAATGATGCTTTCAGGGATACACACACCACTTGAGCAGGTTATGCCTTCCTTAGACCCTTCCTCATTCATCAAGAATTAACATGTTGTAATGGAAGCCATATATCATCTTGTTATGACCATCATCCAACGATAGAATGCAATCATGTAAAAAATGTGTAAACGTTGGGACTGTTCTCATAATTGTACTTGCTATAAATATTTTGAGAGGTGTCATGACTGTAACTGCTAATGCTAACTAGAATGTGAAATCACTATGGATGCAGACTGTCATAACACCTTACGATGGGCCAAGCAAGCCCAGCTGGTGAAACCAGTCCTAACCTGTGGGGGACAGTGGAGGAGATTTCCGTATTATCAGATCTGGATTTGGACTGCTTTTATGGACATTTTTTTTTTTCATATTTCTATTCCTTTCCAAATTGTCCGGTACGGTACACTGGGTTTGTATGGTGAAAACTGGTGTGCTTGTGTGTGGGTTGGTGAGACAGAGACAGACAGATAGAGACAGACAGATAGACAGATAGAAAGAAATAGAGAGATAGAAATAGAGAGAGAGAGAGAGAGAGAGAGAGAGAGAGAGAGAGAGAGAGAGAGAGAGAGAGAGAGAGAGAGAGAGCAGGTTTTTGCTTGTGTTTCTACCTAGTGTGTGTCATGTTTCGTATGTATGATTGGGTTCTTGTTATGGGATCTGAGTGTGCGTGCGTCTGCCTGTGTGTGTGTGTGTGTGTGTGTGTGTGTGGGTTCACCTTTGGCCAGCTCCTTGCGCAGCTTGAGCACAGCCCCCATGTCGCAGTCCACAGTGGCGTATGCGTGAGGGATGGTGGTTTTGGACTCTGTGAGGCGCTGGGCAATCACACGGCGTATGTTCGTTGCTGGCACCTCGGAAAACGTGCCCTGTAAGACAGGCAAAAAACACACACACACATCGTCACTTCTCCACTCGCTAACATCATACAGTAGATACTGCTCACAATCATACACTTCTTATCACACACCATCACAGGATTCTATGAAGAGATCTTCTCCATTTCAAATATCATACATCCTTTTCTCCAAGCACACGCATTTTTGTTTTTGCTTAACTCAAAACACAATCATAGGAATCTAGATGAAGGCCATCTCCATTTTCACTGGCATTGGTCCACATTACACAGCGATTTACACAATGTTTACTGCTCTATTCATACACACACACACACACACACACACACACACACACACACACACACACACACACACACACACACACACCTTTTTGGACCCTTTACTCCTCCACATCAATCAATCAGAGCCAATTTAGTAGTGGATGATGGGTTCCCTAGAGAGATCTTGGGTCGATTTAGGGGTATTGACGAGGAAGTAGAAAAAGGTCTTATCGATGTATTGACTGTACAAGTGACAGGGGAATATTAGCTCATATATCAGCACAAACAGTGACTCCTCTGGTTTCCTAGAGGAAAATGGGCTGTGAAGATGTAACCAATAGGCTACCGAACTCAAACAATGACACAGAGGAAAAACAGCAAAACAGACGTGACTTGGAAAAATGCCTTTCAGACTTGCTGTGAAAAAATACTTACAATAGAAAACGCATTCTAAAAGAAGAAAAAAAAAAGGCACACACACACACACAACACACAGTCACTATTGTCTGTGTATATGTGTTTGTGTATGGTGCGTGTGTGTGTGTGTATGGTGTGTGTGTGTGTGTGTGTGTGTGTGTGTGTGTGTATAGTGCGTGTGTGTGTGTGTGTGTGTGTGTGTGTGTGTGTGTGTGTGTGTGTGTGTACGCAGTTCTGGGCCCTGCACCCTGGGACCTGGTAATATGTTGTCAATTTGTTGTGTATTAGCATTAAAATGAGTGAGATTTATCTTCTAGTCTGGGCCCTTGGGTCCAGTTAGTTGTGTAGTTGCACACACACACACACACAACTACAAGCACCCAAAGGACCATGTTTTCTTTTCTTTCCACTGCTGCTCTCTCACCCAGTACGGATGATCTGTTCAGTGCTCCTGTAGCTAAGCTAAGCTAAACCAGGACCATCCATCCCCTAAGGGTTTATCTGTGGGAAAAGTGACATCTCACAAAAGAAAAGCATTGTGCAAGACACTATCACATATCCCGCTATCTCTTCCATTTAAATCAATATTATTCTACAGCTATGGTTGCGGATTACTTGGAAAACTGTCAGGTCCAACGAAACACACAGTAGGATCATGACTTCATCAAAGGCTTGGCGTGGACCCATGGGTAAGGCTGTGCCCAATGGGTCGGCGCCAATACTCTATATTGTTGTAAATATACAGTATATAAATATTCTGATGGCAACTACAAAGCTGTCTGACTCAAGAAGGATGTGGAAAGATGACATCTGTTTTATATAACGTAATGACGTTCGTTAAAGGGACACCAGGCAAGCCTGATGTTTTTTTCTCTACGAAACTCCCCCTCGCTCGGTCTGAAGCTCTTTTCCTTTTCTTTGCGTCTTCCGTCAAGGGTTTTCGCTGCTTCTTCGCTGGCTCTGCCATTATACACACGCTTGCAACAATCGCCTAAGCGTTTTAGTTAGCCTGCCTCTGTGCTGTAAACTGATCCTGCTTCGGTTGGCGGGTAGGATACACCGAACTTGCAAGTGGGATATTCTTCCTACAGGCAGTAGGGGCGGGCGAGAGAGCCTTCATTCGCCCTGTAATGAGTCATTTAACCATATATCGACTTACGAAGATGATTAATTAACACGAAAACGTTTCCTGGTGTCCCTTTAAGAACATTTAGAACAGGGCAGTTCTTACCGCAATGGTAGCTCTTCCTGATGTGTTTTAGGAAAGCGTGCGCCCCATTCCGGGACAACTACGTGGTTTGTGTACATTCATGAGTGGCACATGGTTGCGTCAACAAGAAAATCCTAGCTCGAACCATTGCAGGATTCCCGTGTTATGATCAGTGCTTCACTTCCATGATATTCCACAGCTCACTGGCAGAGGAAGATTATGTGGTGCACGGGTAATTACATGGCTATTCCCTCAGACTGATGGGGCCCTGAAATACAGCAGTATCTACAGCCACAGCTCCCAGCTGAGTCCTGTTCCCTGAACATCAGAAGAGTGGAAGACCCATTCCACCATTTATCTGTCTGATGCACCTTATTTTTTCTGAATAAATGTGTGTGTGTGTGTGTGTCCAATAATGTGGACATGTGTGTGTGTGAAAGCACCCAGAAATAGGTGTATGCCTTTGTGTGTGTGTGTGTGTGTGTGTGTGTGTGTGTGTGTGTGTGTGTGTGTGTGTGTGTGTGTGTGTGTGTGTGCCATACTTACAGGGGCCCCTGGTTTTCCGGGGACAGAGATGGGGGGGTACAACGGCCGTCCGGAGGGCGGCGGGGGTACAGGGGCAGCAGCAGCCCGGGCAGGGGCAGGTGTGGGGGCCGGGGCAGAGGCAGATACGGCCGGGGCGGGTTTGCCCGTGGTGCCCACCTTCTTCAGCAGATTCAGGGCGTCTCTGTAAATCAAGTCAAAGAACACGGATGTTAGCACCATACCACAATCTCTGGACGACGCAAAAGGGCCAAAAAACACCCACTGTTGTGTTGAGTAAGGTATACTGGTAAAAACGCCCTGGGTGAGTAAGGTATACTTAAAGGGCCAAAAACCCACTGCTGACGACGAAAAGGGCCAAAAAACACCCACTGTTGTGTTGAGTAAGGTATACTGGACGACGCAGGATCCAGATAGCAAAAAAATAATGCATGGTCAAGCCAGTCATGTGGCTACAATGATAAACGCTGCATAAGATCACAATCTCTGCAGCAAAAATGAGCCATAAACACAGATGGTCAATAAATGAATGTGCTCCATAGACACAGAGTCTTTTTATCTCCTCTTACACACACCAGAATGTGAACCAAAACTAGCATCTACTTAAATAGCTTCCTAGCTCATTGATGGAACACACAGACACACACACGTGACTCAAAATAAACTCACACCTTGTTAAGGCTCCTTGTGTAAACAGTCACTTTATATCCTTGTCTTACAAGCTCATAAAAATAAAAGAAGATACAGCAGTCCAGAAGAAAAAACAAGAAATCAGTTCCCTTCACTGGCCCCATACTGAACCAAACACACACACACACACACACACACACACACACACACACACCTGTAAGGTATACAGTGCTGCGGCAGGAAGCCGGGAGTGTGTCGTGTGTTAAAGCTGAGCCCAGAGCAAGCACACATGATGTTCTGTTTCATCCCTGTGCAAACACACGGGGCCTGCGTGCAGCGCTAGATGTGACTGGAACTATTGATATGGAGCTCGCTCGCTAGAGGGAAAAACATTCCTTCAGCTGACAACTCCAACCACCCACACACACACACACACACACACACACACACACACACACACACACACACTCAAACTTTCATACCTTATTCAAGTTACACCCCCCCCCCATCCATCCCCTAATCCACCCCACTCGTCATCAACAACCATCTCAAGCTAAGGGGGGGGGCATGAAATGGCCCGGGTTCCAGGGAATGACTCTAAGTTCACTACCGTAAACATTTACACAAGCAGATGGAACTGTGCGGATGTAGGGGCTGAGGTTTGTTTAGCCGAGGCGCTTTCTCATCTTGGCCGGCCGACATCCTCCTAAGCCTCAGCACTGTCCAGAACAGCAGGGAAACATCCCGGGTGGAAGTCAGGGAGTGAGTGAGCGAGCGTCCAGACAGTGTGGAAAACACGTGGTTATGAAGGGATCCTGAAAGACTGCTCCCTGCCTCTCTCTCCTGCACTCACTACTGTTACGGAGCGGTGGTAGTGTAGTGGTTAAGGAGCTGGGCTAGCATGTAGTAGCCTGAAAAGTTGGGGGTTCAATTCCCGGTTCCCACCCTTGTGCCCTTGAGCATGACACTTAAACCCAAGTTGCTCCGAGGACACTAGCCCTTGTAATGTAACTGACATGTCCGTTGATTTGGATAAAAAAAAGCGTCTGCTACAAGAAGAAATGTAAATGTACTCTTCACACACGGTCAGCCTTAGTGGAGGCATTACACAGAGCGGAAGAAGGTCCTGTGAGTAGGCGGACACACCGTTCAGAACACCAGTCAGACACATGCATTCTCATACTAACACAATCACACACTCATTAGGAAAAAGATGGCGTTTAAAAGAGGGGGACATGGCAGAGCTGAGGCGAGTACAGGGGGGAACTCAAGAATAAGCTGAAAGAGGCTAAGGAGGACTACAGAAGGAAGATGGAACAGAAGTTGCAACATGAAGGAGGTGTGGGACTGTATGAAATCCATCACTGGCCTTAAGAAGAGAAGCAGCTCTGTGGAGGGAGACCTGGACAGGGCGAACCAGCTGAACCACTTTTACAACAGGTTCAGTTGCCCTGCACCAGCTCCAGGTACTGCTCTTGTTTGCGTGCCCGCCCTACCCCCACCTCCCAGTCTCCCAATCTCTCCAGCTCTGCATCCCGGGGACATCCAACGATCTGAGCCCCCATCACCCCACGCCCTGACCCCGCCTGATGCCTCCTTGCCTGTGCCTGTTGAGCTGTCCAAGACTCTGGCAACCTTGACAGGCACATAAAGGAGGTGGTCATCCCCCAGCCCCCACCCCACCTCATTACCAGTGCAACACTCACCCCCACCATCACTGGATATTGCACCCCTCCCCCACATGGCGACCACAAACAATGAGGTGACAACGACTTCAGTCAACAGCCATCTGACACACAGACCCCAGATGCACTCCCCCCCCCCCCTCCACCATCACTGCAGATCAGGCTATCGCACCTCTCCCCCACATGGTGACCACGAGGAGTGCGGCAACAATGGCCTCAGCCAACGGCCATCAGTCTCTAGCCACACGACAACCCTCTCAGAAGCACCCCTCCTCCTCCTCCCCCTCCACTCCCCTCATCCCCCCATTATTACAGCTTCCGAAGTAAGTTATCTTTTAAAAAAACTTCATCCTCGGAAGGCAGACTGTGTCCAAGGCTACTCAAGGCCTGTGCTGCTGAACTGGGGGAGCCACTGAAGCACATCTTCAACTGGAGTCTACGTCTCGGACAAGTTCCAACACTGTGGAAGACTGTCTCACCCCTGTTCCTAAGAAGCCACACCCCAGTGAGCTTAATGACTTCAGGCCTGTCGCCCTAACATCACATGTGATGAAGACACTGGAGCGACTGGTCTTAGGTATGCTCAGACCCCAGGTACGCCATGCACTAGACCCGTTACAGTTTGCATACCAGGAGAAAGTGGGCGTGGACGATGCCATCCCTTATCTTCTACACAGGACACATTCTCACCTAGACAAGGGGAAAAGTGCTGTGAGAATCATGTTCTTTGATTTCTCAAGTGCTTTTAACACCATCCAACCCCTCAGACTGAGAGACAAGTTCTTGCAGATGGGTGTGGACGCTCACCTGGTAACCTGGATTACAGACTACCTGACTGAGCGACCACAGTTCGTCAGACTGAAGAACTGTCTCTCTGACACTGTGATCAGCAGCACCGGAGTGCCACAGGGAACTGTGCTCTCTCCAGTCCTGTTCACCCTGTACACATCTGACTTCTGCTACAACACAGAGTCATGCCACATGCAGAAGTTCTCTGACGATACTGCAATTGTGGGGTGTATCAGGGACGAGCAAGAGGAGGAGTACAGGAGCCTGGTGGAGAACTTTGTGCAATGGTGCAAACTCAATCACCTTCAACTCAACACTTCAAAGACCAAGAAGATGGTGGTGGATTTCCGCAGGTCTAAGCCCGCTCTGCTACCAGTCTCCATTGATGGGGACAATGTGGAGGTGGTAAGCGCCTACAAGTATCTGGGTCTCCACCTGGACAATAAACTGGACTGGTCAGCCAACACTGACGCACTCTACAAGAAAGGGCAGGGCAGGCTGTACTTCCTGAGGAGGCTGCGGTCCTTCAATGTGTGCAGCAAGCTCCTCAGGATGTTCTACCAGTCTGTTGTGGCCAGCGTCATCTTCTATGCAGTGGTATGCTGGGGAGGAAGCACAAAGAAGAAGGATGCTGGGCGACTTGACAGGCTGGTAAGGAAGGCTGGCTCTGTAGTGGGAGCTGAACTGGAGTGCATCACTTCAATATCTGACAAAAGGACCCTGAACAAACTGATCAACATCTTGGACAATGAATGCCATCCACTCTACAGCACTATTAAAAAGCAAAAGAGCTTGATCAGCTGGAGACTTCGCTCACTGCCATGCACAACTGAAAGGCTGAGGAAGTCATTTGTCCCCAGGGCCATTGAACTGTTCAATGCTTCACTAAAGGGAAGAGGAGAGATAGACTTCTCTGCTTAGTCTGTCTGCCTCTCCACCCTCTCCATGTTTGAGTACTGACTGCCCACTATTGCTTTACTACTGTTTTACTACTGTTTTACTAATGTCCACAGCCTAATGTTTTTACTACTGTTTTCCTGCTACACTGTTTTTCATGCTATATTAGCACACATGATCAATGGCTTCTGCTACAATACTGAATGGCTGTAACCCTATTACCTCAACCTGTTCTTGCACTGACATAGTTTTTTATATTACCTTGTCTACATTATACTTTACTCTCCGATTTGTCCATATTATTTATGCTGGTCTCTAGACCTTATTATTGCACTGTTGCACTGTTGGACTACTTTTTGCACCTTCACCATGACACTCACTCTCTTGAGCACCTTACCATGCACACATAACTAAAGGACTACTGTTGGACTACTTTTTGCACCTTCACCATGACACTCACTCTCTTAAGCACCTCACCATGCACACAGAACTGCAGGCCCTGTCACTACAAGCGTCTCATGCTTGGTCACCCTCAAGCACACTGGATTTTTTACATTTATTTATATAGTATATTTAGTATTTAGTTTTGTTAGTTTTTCTTATCTCCTACTGTCTCTATTGTACAGTAGAGTTTGGTTATATGTTTATACTTATACTTATATTTACCATTTCTGCTGTAAGTGCATGTTGTGTGTGATGTCTGTATGCTACTGAGACCCCCCTGAATTTCCCCTCGGGGATCAATAAAGTATCTATCTATCTATCTATCTATCTATCTATCTATCTATCTATCTATCTATCTCTCTCACTCACAGACATACTGTACACACACAGAGCTATGCTGACACACTCACATATGTAGGACACTCACAATCACAAATGCACACAGACACACAGACACACAGACACACAGACACACAGACACACAGACACACAGACACACAGACACACAGACACACACACACACACACACACACACACACACACACACAGAAAGTGTGCAGGAGGATGAATTGGCCTCCCCTTCAGCGCTGTTACTCATGTGGGTGGCGGCAGTGAGACAGGCCTGAAGTTGCCTGAGTCAAGGTGCAGATCTCAACTCTGCCACCATACATTAGTCATCAAATAAACATCACCATCATCAAATCACCAGCACAGGCCCCTCCGCACGCACACACACACACACACACACAGAGAGCACCTCTGCAAGGTTCTCACAGATTTCCTGAGTCACGAGGTATGACTCGTAATGAGGCGAGTCCCAAAACATAGCACTCCCCAGACCACACCCAGGAGTAGCGGATTTGTAAGCCGTCTGATGTGGCCGTGCTTCCACAGGCATGACTGCACTCAGCATGCCCACACACACACACACTTTTAAAGCCCTTTGTGGAAGAAGTGAGAAAGAATGTGATGGTTGTGTGTATGTCTGTGTGATTATGTGAAGTGTGTATTTGGGTGTGTAGATGGTGTGTGTGTGTGTGTGTGTGCGCATTATGTATATGAGTGCGTGAGGAGCAGCACAGGTTCCAGGTGTGACAGTACTGTTGTCTGGTCCCAGGTAACTGCTCAGAGCCTCAGCGCCTCTGAAGATGCACATTACGGTAAATAAAAAAATAAAAAAACGCAGACAGCCAAATCCTCAGCCCCAGCACTCTGTGTTGCACAGCCTGACTCTCTCTCTCTCCCCCTTTCTTTCTTTCTTTCTTTCTTTTCTTCCTCCCTCCATACTCTCAGAGTCGATGGGAAGATAGTTGTAATGAAGGCCTCAGAGCCACACATTAGTATAGTATAGTATAGTATAAGTATATATACTCTTTTGATCACGTGAGGGAAATTTGGTCTCTGCATTTATCCCAATCCGTGAATTAGTGAAACACACTCAGCACACAGTGAACACACAGTGAGGTGAAGCACACACTAATCCCGGCGCAGTGAGCTGCCTGCAACAACAGTGGCGCTCAGGGAGCAGTGAGGGGTTAGGTGCCTTGCTCAAGGGCACTTCAGCCGCGGCCCACTGGTCGGGGCTCGAACTGCCAACCCTCCGGTTACAAGTCCAGAGTGCTAACCAGTGGGCCACGGCTGCCCATTACAGTCAGTTTCAGAAAACAGACAGCCTTCGGCCCAGAAAGTCATGTGGAGACCTGTGCGTGTGTGTGTGTCTTTGTGTGATGGAGAGAGATACAAGGAGAAAGTGTGTGTGTGTGTGTGCATGCGTCCGTGTGTGTGTGGGTGTAATGCGTGTGGTCTGTCTATTTGACTAAGTTGGAAAATGGGCGTATAGTTCCTACAAGAGTAAACACGTGTGTGGGGTTACCCTGAGTGAAATACAACACTAATCACAATATGCGTGTGCGTGTGTGTGTGTGTGCGTGTGTGTGTGTGTGTGTATGACCCTGTAAGTCAATATAATAGGCATTAAATATGAGGGACCAATGAGGGGATGACAAAATATATGAATGTGTAAAACTGTATGTATGTGTATATGTATGTGTATGTGTATGTGTATGTGTATGTGTGTATATGTGTGTGTGAGTGAGAGTTAGATGGATAGTGGATTGATTCAAAGCTAATCGGCACATAATACACCTCTCAAGACAGTGTGTGTGTATGTGCATGTGTGTGTGTATGGGGGGGTGGGGTGGTGGTGGGTACAGACACATTCCGGTCATTGTTACTGGACACACTGGTGTTTGGTGTTTGTCAAGGTCAAACAACACAGAGAGAAAGAAAAAAGAAAAAGAAAACTAATCTGTTCCCTCCTGCTCCTCTCTTGGGTTGGCACTTCTCCAACGCCCGCCAGTGTTCATTCCCCACCCAGACTAATTTGGGCAAGCTCAATTTCCACAGAGACGGAACCCCTGGTCCACTCCCCCAGTTCAGAGAATTCAGATGATTTCAACAGAAAAGAGGAAGTGTCGTCTATGCCCCTGCCCTTCCAATTCAGTGCATTCACACTGGCAATAGGAAGTGGTAAGAAGTCATGAGTGATGTACAAGGATACAAGGATACAAGGAAGTTTATTGTCACATGCATATAGTTACTGGAAGTAAGAAATGCAGTGAAATTATGTCTGGTGTCAGCCTATTTGTGCATTTATGGGGGGGGGGGCACCAACAAGGAGCAACAAGGAGGGTTGTTGCCATGGCGCCGCCGTGTTCGGACGCCTTTTTGGTTGCTCCGCCTAATTTGTGCTTATGTAATCACTTGTGTAGCATCTAGTGTAGATCACTAATAGTCAAGGATTTAGACCCATCTAAAGCAAGAAGCAAGCGTGTCTCAGGTTTCCACTACCTGAGGAACCAGCCACACAGATAAATGTAAGTGTTATTACTGGGGCGGCGGTGGCTCAGGAGGTAGGAGTCGTCGTCCAGCAACTGGAAGGTTGCCGGTTCAAGCCCAACTCCTCCTGACCCTGTAGAAGTGTGACCCCCTGTAACTGGGGCGGTGGTAGTGTAGTGGTTAAGGAGCTAGGCTAGCGTGCAGTAGCCTGAAAGTTGTCTGTTCAATTCCCGGCTTCCACCGTTGTGCCCTTAAGCAAGGCACCTAACCCCAATGCTCCTGATGAGCAGGTGTGCGCCTTGCATGGGAGCCTCCGCCATCGGTGTGTGAATTGGTGAATGTGAGGCATGACATTGTAAAACTCTTTGCGTGATTGGAGGAGTCGAAAATCGCTATAAGTAGAACATTTACTGAGCATCTGAACACATCTCTGCCTACACCCACCCATTTCAACCCACCACCACCACACACAAATTAATTCCTCAAAGTCCCTTCACACATCAGTCATCTGCATAACGCCCCAGAGTAAATGAAATCCCTCCTCTCTCATTAAGAGAAATGACTTTCAGTGAAGAACATTTTAATTAAGTGGTTTAGGGACAAACTTGGGTAAGTTAACTCACAGAATATGGTAAGTTACCTAATAGGAGAGCTTACTGACTTTGTTTAATTAGGAGAATGAAGCCATAGTGCTGTTCTATTAGGAGGTTTATCATTTCCTCTGGGGTAACTGACCCAGGCAGATGTGTCACTAAACCACCAAGTTGAAATACATCCAACCTGGTGCCAACATGGGAGCCACTGTGGTGCACTAATGCAGCTAATCGCACATGGGCGACCAATAGCAGAATTATAGCATAAGATGAATGAAGCCACAGTGCTGTTCGATTAGGAGGTTTATAACTTCCTCTGGGGTAACTTACCCAGGTTTGCCACTAAACCACCGAGTTGGAATACATCCCTGTGCCAAGTAAGTCACCAGCATGAACCCACATATCCCACAGTCTAAGAGGAAACTGCAGTGATGGCAAGATCAGTGAATGTTTTATACACATTTTTACATGTCACAACAGAAACACAACAAAGCTCCTAATTAATTATTACCTCTGCCAAGGATGTTATGTTTTTGCGGTCATCTGTCTGTTTGCTTGTCAGAGCAATTACACCAAACATTTCCAAGCAAATTTTCATAAGATTCAATCCCATCAAAAAAATGGGACCCACACCATATGTTTTACTTTTGCCAACACTTGGTGATTTGGCCTTGACAGACGTCTACACTTACAGAGTGCCCTTCTAGTCACATCTTAGCTGCCCTAGCTGCTAGCTCTCCCGCGCTACGTCAGTGACCAGCATGAACCCACATCTACAACAGTCACCTCAAGCTCCTATGACTTTCAGCACACAAAGAAAATGGCTCTTTCTCTCAGGACATCACCAGCGTCAGCTCATAGACCTCATGGAAAATTACCAACGCTGAAAAAAAAGAAAAATAGAAAAAGGCCCGATCCAGTTTACACTAATACACTAATTTCCCAACATAATCTCTTTTCTCTCCAGCCTGGGGGTGTAGGCTGTAATGGGATTTAACTGCAGTGCGTGTGTCCCTGCTTATAGTCTAAATGGTTCTCAAAGACGCTAATATGGTGGTGAGCCTAAATGATTTTCATGGAACTGATTAGCAATTGGGTGTGATGAATTAATGAACATATTACTCTGATTAGATTAAAATTGTTACCCTACTGATGCCCTTCTTTAGGCATTAACATTAACAGATACACACACACACACACACACAAAATGAGATATTTGGTAGTGTATTGTTAACCATTAGTCATTTATCTCTTTACAACACTTCTCCTTATTGTGCTGGAACATCCATGATCTCATACTTGGGTCATGTGTGCCGAGTCAAGTGGTATACACCAAGGGGACACAAAATCAACACCTCAGCCTTATTGCCCACCAGTCAGAGCTGAGATACGTTCAGGCATACTACACAGAGCAAGCAGATAGGAGATGCATCAGCACACAGCTTCAGGATATGACTTCAAACACAACAGGAAGTAAAGATTTGCAGCTCTTGTTGCTGCGTCTCTCTCTCTCACACACACGTCGTTCAAGAAGAACAGCGGCTGAAAAGAGCTGCACACAGAGGACACCCTGCTTCATAAACAAGCTTTCCTCCTGTCTCCTCCTTCTGGTTCCTCAACACACACACAGACATACTAGTCCATCCACTGTTTCCCTCTACCACCCATACAACACACACACACACAGAATGAGAGAAAGAGAGAGAGAGAGAGAGAGAGAGAGAGAGAGAGACTATGAACTAAGGACATACACTGACATGTTCATCTTTTTGACATGCAAACAGTTACATCACCCTTTTATCATCACACTATCAGTTCCGTCCTATATACACACAGTCACATGGTTTTAGTTTCTATGGACACAGCAGACTTGGGAGACAAGGTAGTCATGGCGACGCAGCCCCCTAATGAGATTTCCCAGCAGGCTGTGGGGTACCAAGAGTGTTCCATCAGGGCCCTGTCAGCCATCACAGGCCAATGAAAAGCTGTGAAGGACTACACTCCGCTCCCCACCACCACCTACTGGTGTGAACACGCAGCGCTAACAGGGTTAATATTCTCTCTCTCTCTCTCTCTCTCTCTCAGCAGCCACACACACTGTCTGTCTTCATGTACGTGACTGCATTCTCTTTCTCGTTTCTAATTTTAGCTCCCAATATAAACTACCAGCACAGATGTCTGTCCTTCTGAAGAGTCTTTTCACTTCATATTATGAACACTCCACACCGCATTAACTTGGCACATAAAAAAAAATTCTCATTCAATGATACCCACACACACACACACACAAAATATACTCACTCTTTAGTAATGAGGCCTCGAATTCCAGTGGGCGTGGCCAGTTTAGGGTCAAGGCCGTGTGTGTCCAAGATGTGTCTCGCAGCAGGACTCAATCGCAGCCTAAGGAAAACACACACACAGACACACAAACACACAGACGCAAACACACATGCGCACACACACACACACACACACACACACACACAGACAAACACACACACACACACACACATACAAACAAACACACACAGACAGTGAGTGAATGTTAAGAGACGCCTTGGGAGGTCATGATCTCAGCATCGAAGCTTGTCCCCATAAACGAGCTCTGGCACTTGATTGGTGGGGGTAATAGTGTAACCTTTAAGCCTTTCATTACGGCCAACAGCTCAATAAGGCCGATGGAGTCGCCGCTGAGCCACCTCAGGTCACCAGCGCTGCAGCACAGAGCAGGGGGCTACTGAGGCCTGCCATTGCAAACTCACTGACCAACGTTTCATGTATGTGTACAAAACAATGCTAATTATTACAGTCACCACTAGGGAGGCAATTCTTTCAGGTGCTGTTTGTTTGTCTTTAATTCTACCTGTTTGTCAGCAAGACTACAAAAAAAACAAAAAAACAACAACGACAACAAAAACAACAATAAAAATGTTCATGAAACCTGGTGAAGGTGTGTAGCATGGGTCAAGAAAAAGCTCATCACTGGATCCGAATCACAGGACTGATCCACAATGTTTCGCTAAGGCTGTGTGATTTGGCCTTGGTAGACATCTGTGCTCGCAGAGTGCCTTTCTAATTACTTCTGCTTTTCAGTGCAAACAGGACCATGCTTAGGATGTGGGTTTGGATTTGAAAAGCAACAAAAGCAACACAGTAGAAGTGTACACAAACACAAACATTTGTCAGCGTCATGGCAACCGTGCGTCATTGTTTCTGTACACACTACAAAGCGAATCTGTGGGCAGAAGTGCTAAACGGAGAAATTATTTTGCGTAATGCTATTTACATGCCTCAAGATCTAAGGAAATGCAAATAATCAAATGGTAATGTCTCAGGGAGAGATTAGTCCACCCTAAGAGAAAAGAACCGCCACATTGGAGAGAAGGGTTTCCTGCTTGTTCAAAACACAGATCATACTAACACACTTTTTTGCATCAGTGCCTTCCTGAGCTAGTTTCAGTGATAAGGAACCATGTGAGTGGGTCTGCATGTGTGTGCTTTAGGGTATCGGGTGGTGGAGCTGTGAGCTGTGGCTGGAGACTCGGCAGAGCACCTCAGCACCTAATGTGCTTGTTTTGTTTGGATGGGCAAAGGGAACGTCTCTCCCGGTGTGTGTGTGTGTCTCTATTGATGTATTTATGTGTGTGTGTGTGTGTGTGTGTGATGTTGATGGGGGCTCAGGATCCTGTGGCCTACCTGACTCAGCAGTGAGCAGAGAGTCCCAGGCTAAAGCTAGCAGGTGTGTGTGTGTGTGTGTGTGTGTGTGTGTGTGTGTGTGTGTAGGACAGGGTAGGGTAGGGTACTCACGGTCCAGTGGTGGCTGGGCGAGGGGGTGGAGGCGGAGCTTGCACTGGCGGAGGGGCGGCGGCTGGAGTGGGTGTGGGCAGAGCTGCAGCAGCTATAGGTTCTGGGGGTGGGATTTCCACTTTCTTCCAGTCCTCTCCTTCCTCCACCATCAGAGCGATGAGCGTCCCCAGACGCACACTACGGCTGCCCTCTTCCATCTGAACACACACACACACACAGGCAGGGAGAACATCAGTGTGTGGCAGTGGTATCTGTTAATGTAGTTCTCTCGTTGCAAGCAGCATGTGGAAGAGCCATCGCCGTACGCACCATTGAGGTCCAGACCTCAGTGTTATTTTCCCTCATGTAGAAAAATGTTGGGTAAGTAGTTGCTTAAAAAACGCTACTTGAGAACAGTGAAGAGCCTGTACAATGTTAAAAGGACTCATCTTACCACCAGTGTCTTTCCATAAAGACAATCGGCTAATGAGCAGAGGGTTACTAAACTAATGCAGGACTTATTTTGTATTATTTGGTTTAACATTTTTCAAATTTGTGGACATGTCAGATTGACCTTGTTAACTGGGACAAACCCAGCCAAACCAACTGAAAGCACAGATTTTCAAAAGTTGCAAAATTTAAAAGCCTACTAAAAGTCAAAAGCATTTAGATAATGCAAAAAAGCCACTGCAGCCTGAAGCCAATTAAATTCAATTCAATGCAAAGAAACAACTTCTTCTCAATACCTGCCATTCAAAGCACTTTAGCTGACTCCCAAATTCTCCAGCCATCTCAGATCGTTACTTAGGCCTACTCTCAATAGCATTCTGTTTACTAACAATCACAACATAACATGTTTCCTTTTCATGTTCCTGTACTTG